>NC_134405.1:288362184-288682184 GCF_038048845.1 Mixophyes fleayi | reverse complement strand
AAAAGAAACTAAAGTACTAATTAGCAATTCTAAACTGATGCTAGTAGAGCAAAGGGAAAATGAAGGAAGACTTAAAATTTTGTACCCTGGATTGTCTGTGGGGTATAAAGGAAACCAGTTCGTACTCTGAGACAATAAGAAAAAGTCGAAAAACAATAATATATTCGTCTGCCACTGTATTAGTGACCCAGAGCGGTGAGCATTAACGTACTGCTTCACTGGACAGTCTCCGTAGTTACGCATATGCGCGAGTCAGCTTACCCATATTTAGGTTCTCTGTTTCACTCATTCGAAGAAAATTTTTTTTTTAAATACCTTCATTTTAATAATACATATTTTTAAACATAAATGTTTTAAAAATGTATTTATTGTAGGAATGAAGCATTTTGTAACTGCTTTTGTTCTCTCATGCCATCCTGAAATAGTGGTAACAGAAAAGGTGTTAAATACCTTTATACCGTCATACACAGTAGATGGCTTCTGACGCTCTGGTGGAAACTGTTAACCAATCAGAATGAAGAGACCTTTAAATGAGTTGAACGACATTAAATTCAACTGCTTTGTTCATCACAATACAGCTCAGTTTTCAGTTAGACAAATGACTTTTTTTTTATTTTACAATTTATGCATTGTTGAGTGTTATTTAATTTCTCTCGAGTATGGAATCAGTTGGTATAATTTTCTCCAGATGTTGCCACCTGCCATTGATGTAGCTTTCCAAATATTGACAGTATTTATTTTATTTTTTTTACAACCCAATCCTCCTTTCCAACTGCCAGTTTTCTGACTGACCTGAGCAGCTGTAGCAAAACTGGAATAGCATCCATGAACAGCTTCAATTTGTGTATGTCAGTCCCCCGGAGTGTTTAGTCACCATGCTGTCCAACCATCTGTATTTTATTGATGACGGGAAGGGAAAAAGAGAGTTTGATGCTGAATAATTTTTCTAAAGGGTCAAACTATTTAATGTCAAATCAAGGTGAAAAAAATGCTTTAGAGCATCAAATGTTAAAACGCATAGGATTGTATGTAAAAAGATTTGGAGAACATCCCATCCTTTTCATGCCACATAGAATGTTTTTTTTCTTTGAATAGCGAGTTAAGTATTTTTTTTAATTGCATCTGATAGTAATTTTTCTTAGCTGCCCTCCTCCGACTGATTCCGAAATTATTATGTCCTTTTCAAAATCTCTCTGGAGGGGAGATTGGTATGTCTGCCAGTCACACACATACAGACGCACAGCGCTCAGCATGCCAGGTCATGGCCAGTGGGGGTAGAAAGAGAGGGTGGACTTTATAGTGTACAGTACAGACAGAGCTCAGGGCAGCGTTCCAAAGCCTCTCTGCTCACTACACCATGTGACATGTGATTGCTTTAGTTCTAAAAAATGCATATTCAATACATTTTATTATCTTATCTTATCTTTATTATCTTAAAGGACCATTAAAACACAGGTTGATTTACGTAAAGCAGGTATGAATATTTGCAGATGTATATGTAAAAGTTCTTATACATTGACAATCGTTGAGATGTTTTACAATGTTTGTGCATATGAGTGCCAGCCCTTGTTATCTGTTATCAGCCATATCAGGTTGAGGGGAAGCTGACTGCAGTGTCCTGATAGGAAGCCTGCAGTGTTATCATAACTTTATCTCAGATATCTCCGGCCCATTAAAACAATCATATATATCATACTTGCTTACTTTTGGCAAGTTGTATCCAGGAGAGAGGCGTGTTTAGAGAGCGGGAGGGGGCGGGATGCTGTCAAATCTGTCATTTTGGCTCCGTCCCCGCAACAAATATGCCGTTTTGTGGCAGGGCCAAAATAACGCAATTCACAGTGAATCGTGTCATTTTAGCCCCGCAATTGCAGGATGCGGGAGACTTGTCAGCTCTCCTGGGAGTCCGTGAGACCGACCCGAATTATGGGAGTCTCCTGGACATTCCGGGAGAGTTGGCAAGTTGGCAATTAACTTTGTTAATGTGCTGATGTTAAGTTCATGTTTCCCCACTTATTTTTCAGTAGTTATTGGAACTGGAATAAGAAGTGAAAAGTAGGAGCTGATCATTATCACATTGTAGTGTGTACATTACAACAGACTTCAGTTTGCTTATGTCAACCAGTGTAATGTTTAAATAACAAAAGCAGAAACCCCTAATGTACTCATCCGATTGTGGCACGACATTACTCATTCTCAGGACTCATTCCAGCCAGGACGTCACAAGTAATTCAGAAGTTTACATGAATTTGTGATCTGCCAACTTATTTAATTTCTAGGAAATTGCTACCTGGCAACAGCTACTGTGTGGGCGGCAAACCACCCAAACGATTGCTGTGGAGCAAATGAGAAAAAATCTCATAACTCTGATCTCCCAGCGTTTAGACACTGGATGCATGCGTACATGAGAGCCAGAATGAACATGAGCCAATGTTGGTTGTTCTTGTGCCATCTTTTTCATGTTAATATACAGGCACCCAGCTATATAAAGAGTTTTTTAGCTGGCCTAATATTCCCCTTTAATTCTGCAAATGACTTTCTAGCCTTATGGCGTGTTATAACTTCCTCAACAAATTCCAGACCAAACAAGTCCGCATTACAGAAATTAGGGAAGTTGTGAGATTTAGGAGCTAGGTCTGCTAAACCTACCCTAGAGAGCCATCTAGCTCTGCAAGTATTAGTAACACCATTGAAAGATTGGCTATAATTGAGCAGCTCTCCAAAACTGCTTAAAGGATAGCTACATTGAAAGCTACGAAAGCATCTTCCTCTCACTGCTTCAATGAGAACAAACAGCAGAGAGCCCATGGCATGTGCATTTTCTTCATTCTTGAACAATTTCTTCACTTGTGTAAAATATAAATTATATACAATTTTATTTATCTGTGTAATATATAGTTGATGTTGCTAAAAATCTGTTGCCTTCTGTAGATCTATTTTTCATCAGTATTGTATGGCAGTAGTATTAGCTACTTACCCAAGATAAACTTCATTATGTCATTATAGTATGTTCTGAAGACAAGTTCAGTTCTGTGGATCACTAGAAGACATAAATGTTGCAATTGATGGTTGGCATACTGTTGTAGTCTTTGGGCCTAATTCATTAAGGAAAGTAAGTTAAAAAAAAAAAAGGAAGTAAATTTTCTCTTGGCTAAACAATGTTACAATGCAAGAGGTGCAAATTAGTTTATTATTTTGCATATAAGTTAAATGCTGGCTGGTTTTTCATGTACAACACAAATACTTGATAGCTTTATTTTGACAATTACATTTAAAGTTGTTCTAGGGAATGTCCTACTCCCGGTGGTAATCTTAAACCTGATGCTGGCAACCTCGACAAGAGTCACCACGACATGTTCAGTCCGAATGTTGAGAAGCGCGACCTATTGTTCTTATCGACCGTTTACTATAGTGACTTTGAGTAAATGCGATTAATCAACAGGGCGGTACCACAGAATGACGTCCATGCAGACGCCAACAGTAATCATTCTACACTTAAGTGGACAGTTACAGAATACCGTAAGGCTACATTATGCAAGCCTTACTTAATAACATTGAAGAGGCAGCGCCTCTTCCAACTGCCCCCTTAAGCGTGCAAAGTTACTCCTTTTTTGCTTTCCTTAATGAATCGGGCTCTGTGTGTTTTTGTTTGTAGGCCACGCTATGATATAAACACCCAGTTATAGAGGCCACAACTAGCTCCTCTTTCACATGGTCATATTCATAACTTTACAGTCATTTATTCAGCTATTGGTGCCTGTATCACATCAACACTATATTATACATCTTTCTCCAGACAACAGCATTTCTCAGTGAATGGATTTATACATGAAGAACATAACAAGTATAATTATACAATTTATATGTATTATCTATGTCATCAGCAGCTGTGACTACTGATGTTTTGAGCAGGCTGTAGTTGTACTGATTCCAGCTATATCTTATTTCTGAAAGACACAGGTATAAGAGTCCTTATCGAGTCACACTGATGTTCCTGTGCCATAACCCCAGAGTGTTATCTATGGTTTGAATGATCGACATGGCTGCGAGGGGACTTTCAAATTAATTGCGGATATATTGTGCAGGTTATATAAAGGTACTGTGTCCCCGGTCGTTTCCTGGCTTCAAGAGACAAAGTGTAAACACTGCAACCAGGTTTTTGCTCTTTTGAATTAAGTGTATATATCAATCAAATGCTATTACTACATCAGCACCACTTACGGGCTCAGGGATGAATGCTCATTGCATGAACTCTTGTCGTTGGCATTTGCGCTCCTAACATTTTTTTTTCTTTGTGAAATATGCCTGTCAATCTCTGTGTAAAAAAGGTATTTTTTTTTTTGCAGGTAGTTTGCATGCAATTACAAAAGTTCTCTGAGATATAATCATTACAAATACTGCATTAGTTATGGCTGCAGTGTTTTTTTCTGAATTAGGCTAATTAAACCACTTTGTTTGGGACTAGGAGTTTGGGTGGGCACAACTACATTACACACATTTGAACTAAGAACCAGGAGTGGAACTACCAAGGTAGCACTGAGTGCAGGTGCCACGGGACCTGCCACAGGAGGAGGGTTAGGGCAGTAGACAATTTTTCACATAATTTGGCTTACTGAAGCTCCCTCTAGTAACCAGGAATTGTCTCTTGTCGTAGTAACCAAAAGGAAGCCTGTGATTGGTTACTATAATAGCAGGCTACAGAACTTTCAGTACAGGGAGCTTCAGTGAACTGGAGGAGAGGAGAATTTCTCTGCTTCATGTACATTGGGACCGATACAATATTTTGCTACCCTGATTTTCTTAAGTTTTTAAGAAATATTTAAACTGTAGCTAGTGCAAGTTTATTGGACTCGTGCTTATTTTATAACTTTTATTCAATGCAATGTTTTAAAAATGTTAGTATTTTGTAACAGCAATGGGTGATGGGGCAAACACCTTTCTCAACAATAGATATGGAGCCCTACCTTGCAAGATCTGCTGAACTACATGGGGAAACTATTCATACAAAGGAAAAGCAGGCTCTCAGTGCAATAGGGGTTATGTGTTATAAGACACACTTAGCTAGACATAAGGGCTCAATTACTATTAACTCTATTTAGGTTCAAATATTGCACTAAACAACCAACCATCAATCGGCTTTTATGTGTTTAATACAATTAGAAACATGAGTCAATGCGTAACCTTAAAGAGCATATGCAAACAGATGTACAGCATATATCCTCTATCGTCCAGGTATCGGTGTACTATAAACTATTTTAACACCTGTAAATGAAATTTGCACCCTAAGTAAAGTAAAACTTGGGAATTACTTAATTAGTTTGTACACTGTGGGGCAATGCAAATGGGGCTTTTGGACATAAAAAAAACTTTTTGCATGTCCCTCTTGCAAGCTTTAGATAAAGTTTATTACTTATATTGCTGTGTGCTTTTTTTGTATTGTATACATTGGGATGCCTTTTTGCCGCAGCGCAACGCAGCAAATTTAGAATCAGTGAAACCATGGTGCGTTCCTTTAAACTAATGATATCTGTACAAGTGAATAAAATTATTTGAGAGCGTGCATTCAGGACAGTAAAGGCCACTGTGTATGGGAAAACAAAAGAATATATAGTCTAGTGCACTGAAACAAACAAAATATAAATCACTATGTGTCAACATACATTAATAGGAGAATTTTTTTGTGCACAATATAACTACATTGGGATAAGCTCACAGCCAACACAGCAACTTAGATACAATAAAACACAGTGGCCACATGTTCCCCAAATAAGGAAATTTAAAATAGTAAAACCTGTGTGAAACTACATTCTAAAATTCCTCAAGACATATTAATTTCCCTATTCATAAATGTCAATTACAGGACATTCCTTTCCCAATATATGTAAAAGATTTCTTATATGATTTGTGGGTTCACTCACTTGAGGTCTGAGGTTAAGGCTCAGTATCATTTTTCTAATCTGACCATGTATTACAGAAATTATAGAACCATTACAGTTTCTTTAATATTTCAAGATACATGAGGCCCTCACAAGCTCCTTATCGGTTCAGTGTGCAGTGTAGCAAACGTCAAATGGTGCGAGATGGGAAAGGGATGCTGGTGTCTGTGTAACCAATGCTCCATTGCAGGTTTGACGGTTTGCAATAAATCTAATGTTAACACCTGAAAATACTAATCTGACGGTATTTAGATTTTTATGTTTTTTTGGGGGGTCTAGAAAATAGAAAATAGAAAATAGACATAAAACAGAAAAATGATAAGGAATCTAAAACGGGCCATGTAATATGATTTGTAACTACTGATAGGTTCCTCTGATACATTTAGCAATATCCTTATGTGCAGTAAATAGAATGCTGGCATGTACCACTTATGTGTGTTTTACTAAAATACATTAATATCTTTAATGTACTCTTAGAAACCAGAAATACCTCCAAAACTGACATTTGTCATTTACGTCCTGAATATCTATAAATCTAAATGTATGCGTCTAGTTTCTCACAGATGCTTTGTACTTGCCTGTTGCCATGTAAGCTACATACAATGTCGAATGTACAATAATTTCTACTTAATTACTTGTACAGTTATCATGGCTGCAGTATATGTTCAGCTTTTTAAATAACAATTGGAGGGTTGGCTGAATTGAAGCTTGCACATCTACGGTACAGTATAGATGTGTACAAAGCTGTCTACTAACCTAAGGTTCATTATCTGGTTCTAGTATAGCAGACTGGTGGAGAAATGCGTTCCAGATGCCATACTTATGAGCTAGCACGGCTGAGTTGACATTTGCATCCTTAAGTTCTTCAGGATGGCATTTATTGTTAAATACTGCTCCGTTTTGAAGACAATAGCCCTTTAAAGGGATATTACACTAAAACATGCTTTCTTGAACATTTCTTAGTGCATAAATGTATTGCTTTGTAAATTCAAGCATTTGTTCTTCCATTTTCTATAAGCCACTAAAGTTTTTGCAGGATCAGTATTGTCAAAATTCCACGTGCCTAACATGGCAGAACTGCACGGGCTACAAGATGCACCTTGTGTCATACTTTTAGCACATTTAGTTTTTCTTATGTACGCCAGCAGTAATCCCTTATTAGTTACTAGGAGAGTACTTCATTTATGTGATGTGTGTATCATGTGACCATGGATGAAAAGGGTGTGGTCAGGGTATAAGCCAAATTGGACAAGTGAGGGGGGGAGGGGAATTCTGATGTTGTGGCTGTTAGTTTGTTTTACCTCAGAAGAGGAAACCACTTAGGGGTTTCCAGTCCTTAGCAATAGCAAATGCAAATATGCAAAATTATGTTTTCTGTGAATTATTTATAGGAAAATAAAGTGCAATGAACAGCTATGAATGTGGTATAAGTTTAATGCAGTACTGACCAACTTATTCTCTGCCATTTTTTTTCTGAAGTGCTGGACCCAATTTAAAATATTAGTGGACTCCTTAGCGTTTTTTTTATTGTGTGAATATTGTTCAGTCATTACACAGATTTTACATAATGAAACTGGCTGCTTGGAGAAGTACACATTGAAAGTAGGCCAGGCACATTACCAACAACATGAGCGTCGCATTGGAGATCTCTCCTGCACCTGCCAAAGTGACCTTGGTTGGTGGAGAGAAGACAGAGTGCTTTCCAGGCCGTGTCTGACAGCAGTGCGATCGCAGCACGTTTGACAAATCGCTCACATTAAATCGGGGGGCACTTTCGGTAGAGCTGGCGTCCCTATCCATCAGTCCTGATTATTTCACAAACGTCAACTATGGCACAGAGCACATTTGTCAGGGAGAGTAAAAAGCAGTTGTTAGTAGGAGTACTGCCTGTCATTGTAATGGACTAAAAGTGTGTTGCTTTGTGTCTTGTCGGAGCAAACAGATTTGCAAATACAAAATACAGCCCGTATTGTTTCTCCATCTGAATTGCAGTGCACAGCTCATGTGTTAGTAAAGGCACATTAGGATGAGTTTTATTCACAGACTGCGTACTGCATTCAAAGTTACTTAACCAGTTAATTTCTTGAATTATCTACCATACATTGCAGCTCATTACAGCACGCAGTATTTCTCCAGGGTGTTCTTTGATTTCTGCAATACTGAAATAACTAGAGTCTGCTAACATGTGAGTTAAAGGGAATCTGCCATAAATAATGCCGTTGTTTTCCTTCTTCTTTACCCATGAAAAGTGATGTCCACATTATTATCTAGTTTTCTAAAGCAACTCGTCAATGTGGAATATGATTGTGTCATCTATACTTAAAAGCAAGTAAACCCACTATTAGTCATTTGTATATGCCTTTATTTTACAAAGCGAAATAATACGCAGTATCTGAACTGTTTATACTTCACTAAATCTGTCTAGAATGCTGTCTAGCCCATCATTTTGCTGACTGTTGCATAGGAGTGGAAGAACTGTTTGCATGTAGAGGTAGTTCTAGTACTGTCACATCAAGTTTGAAATCAGATAACTGAGATACTATACTTTACTATTTGACAGTTTGAAACCTAAATAGAATGTTGACCATTGGCTCATATGAGCAGGATGTATCCTTTTGCTGTTTAAATTGTTGTTGTAAAAGACCCTCATCAAAAATTATACTTTACAAAAAGCTGAAATCCGTTTTTAACCTCAATGCTTGAACAGTTCTGTTGCTTTAGTTATTATTTCTGTTTGTTACTATTTTGTACATAGAAATAAGAACTATTTTATCCAAAATGAATTTTTAGTTCTTCAATCATTTCCAAACGCACCAGGGGGGTATATTTACTAAACCACGGGTTTGAAAAAGTGGAGGTGTTGCCTATAGCAACCAATCAGATTCGAAGTTATCATTTATTTAGTACATTCTACAAAATGACAGTTAGAATCTGGTTGCTATAGGCATCATCTCCACTTTTTCAAACCCGCAGTTTAGTAAATATGCCTGTTAATCTGGCACCCTAGGCTAGACTAGCTTAATTTTAATAGACATTAAAAGAAACAAAGCAAGTGGTTTTCTATACTTTGTCAAAATCAGAACTTGTGATTGCTTAAAATAAAATATTGTTTGTTTTGGCCCCTCTCAGCCACTGTCATCAATTTATATTGTTTTAAAGTCTATGGATTTTGCATTGAATAATTAAAACCCAAGACATTGGGCGATAACATGACTGAGGCGTATGGATAACATGTATGTCTATGTTAGAGACTGTATGTAATGAATTAGGCTATGTAAGGAGTTTGGTTTGAAAACTAGACTAGTTGGCTTTATTACAGTGAGTCAATGTGCTTCTCTATATAACTGGTTGCATCCACACCAACATAGGCATGTGATATCAGAAAATGGAATTTACGCTGTGGGCCCGCTATTTATCTGGTGCATTTATGTTTGTTCTGCTTTTCAATTTTTTGTTTTGCGTGTTTTTATTTGCCAAGGTCTTGCAATCAAAAATGGTAGACAGTTGCTTCTCTGAAAGAAGGAACATTCATTACCCTAAAGACAAAATTGCCAAAGTAAACACAATCTTTCTTTTGCTCTCTTCTTGAAAAATGTCAGGGTCTATAAAAGCACATAAATACTCATCGATGGTTCAGGACAGTCATGAAATCATAGGTGTCCTTAAGTATCCTAAACAAATTGTAGCCGGCATGACAGTTGGTGAAGTAGTGATTTTAGTGATGGAAGTGACAGATGCCACCAGAGGGAGGACAAAACAGGCCTCAGTTCATTTTTGTTTAGTGTGTTTATGAAATGGTGTGCCACGCTTGAGCGGGCATCTCCTGACTTCTCATTACCTTGGCTTCTCTTCTTCTCTTCCGCACATACAATTTGATTTTTGTGCTATATTGTAAAAGTAATTTCCATCTCCATCAAACTAAAACCACTGTACTGTTCATTGTTTTATCTGCATCCTTGGGAGGAGTATGGCTCATGTTAAAAATATTTGACAAAACTTTATTGATAGCACATGAGCCTTACTGTGCTTTAAAAACAAACTTTTTATGGTAAAATATATAGAACTATGCTATAAAAATGAAATAAATGAATATAAGTACCTACAGAAATATATATATATATATATATATATATATATATATATATATCTAATATATAAATGCTTAGTGGCGTCTGTGTGTAAAAAAACAAAACCAAGTTGCAGCGCCACCTGCTGGGCAGAGTTATACACTGACCTACTAAATTCTTAGTGTGTGTGGGAAAAAAAATTCAAAAAGGGCTGAAATTTGGTAGGGCTCAAACTCATTTTCGTGAGGTAATTTTACCTCATGAACACACATGTGTAGAGGCGTGCGTTAGTGTGTGTGTGTGGAAAAAACTATTTTCTCAGAAAGGGCTCATCTAATTGACCTGAAATTTGGTATACTGACATTATTTGACAAAAAAATTAGAATAGTCAATTCAGTTAACTTCCATCATCCCCCCTTCCCCCCATGGGAGGGGTAGTAAAGGCTAAATTTACGAGTTGAGGGGTCAAACTCATTTTTGTGAGGTAATTTTACCTCATGAACACACATTAAAAAGGCCGCTTGCATCGGGAACTAACGCTCTTCCCCTGAGGAGGCCTGGGCTAGGTCCAAATGCATGACAAGAACCTTTTTAAGACCTTAAGTAGCTTGATTTGACTAGAATGCATGAGTATCATGCACGGGTTAACTTGTGTATATATATATATATATATATATATATATATATATATGTATAAAGTTTGCTTTGTATAACTTTATGCAATTAAATAAAAGTCCAAACTTTGTGACAACATTTGTTTTTGAAAATGTCTCTATTAATCTCTAACTGTCAACTTTGCTCCCCTACTCCAGCCTAACAAAATTGGACAAGAGTCATTGCAACTCTTAAGAACTAATTTCTCCTGAACCATAGGAGTGCCTGACATCCCCAAATACATTTTCTTATCCCTAATTTTTGGATTGCAGCACCAACTGAATTCAGTTAATCTGTCTAGTTGGATGACCTACACTCCTGACAGTAGCATACCACCACTGGTGCCGAGTGTGTAGTACACATGAGCCCATAGTTATATATTATAGACCCTGCATAATTCACTTCACATATGAGCCATCAGCCATCAGCCTGAAAAATATACCATTATAATATTTCCTCCATTACCTTTACCTCTCTGCATGTCAAACTCTACCAAGCCTCCACATGCCCACAGAATTCTCAGTGCTATTAATTATCAAAAACTTTCTACCCCTATGCCCCTTTGTTCTCTCCAGATCTGGCAATCTTAATTAAACCCTTTTAACACCCCTTGGTCAGGTGGCTCTAGCTACTCTTCACTCATGATATAAGCCATGTCACAATAAAGAAACACAATGCCTTCATTTCTTGCAATGTAAAACGACATAATTGATACAGAATTGTCCTTTGTTCTGCCCATGTAATGTGTATACAAATCCTGTTGCATACATCTAAGGAACACTTCCAGAATATGCACATATCTCACACATTCATGCATTCATATTTCCCCCGTTTGCTATTGCAATTACCTCTTTACTAATCTACCCCTAACCAGACTTTCACCCCTGCAGTCTATTTACAATGGAATGGGTAGACTAATTTTTCTTTTACTGCTGCTCCACTCTCGATCCCTACATTGGTTGACTGTATTTTACCAATCGAGTGCAAAATTCTTCTACTACCATATGAGGACATTGTGGGCAACACAGTGGCTTAGTGGTTCATAAGTTCAATTCCCGACCATGGCCTTACCTGTGTGGGGTTTTTATGTTCTCCCCGTGTTTGCGTGGGCTTCCTCCGGGTGCTCCGGTTTCCTCCCACACTCCAAAAACATACTAGTAGGCTGCTATCAAATTGACCCTAGTCTGTGTGTGTATGCTAGATAATTTAAACTGTAACCTCTTATGATGAAGGCACTGATTTGAGTGTGTTCTCTGTACAGCACTGTGGAATTAATGGCGCTATATAAATAGCTGATGATGATGATATAAGGCCAAAAACAAAACTGCACCAACATACATTTCTTCACTAGTATCTGCACAAGACGTGTCTCGCATCCACATTCATTACCTGCTCCCAATCCCAGTTACAGAATGTCTTTGGACTGCACCCACTCAGTGGATTGCCCTCCCTTACTCAATAAGACCTTCCTCTAGCCTCCAAATCTTCAAGCATTCCCTGAAACTCATCTCAAGGCAAGTTATCAAATTCACAAACTACTTTTTCAAACTTATATGTATTCTCGTTTTAAACAACACTCTGACCTCAAACCAATTGTACTGGGTAACTGGATCACATAGCCCCACAAAGTACTTTTTCCACTTGCAATCTGGCTGGACCATTAAATGCCACTGCTATTGTCTTATAGCAAGCTTCATTGTCTGTCTAATACCCAGGGCCGGATTAACCATAGGGCTAACTGGGCTACAGCCCAGGGGCCTATGGCATCCAGGGGGCCCTTGAAAGTGCTCAGCAGCAGTATTAATCGGTCAGGGGCGGGGGCACCCCCGGCGCGATCAGTGCTGCTGATCACTTTCACTGCGGTCCTTCCCCGGCGCGCTGTAGTCTCCTTACTGAGGAGATCTCGTGAGTCTCACTCTCACGAGATCTCCTCAGTAAAGAGCGTACAGCGCGCCGGAGAAGGAAGTAAGTGCCGGGGGGTGGGGGGCGGGCAGCTCGGATCGGGGGGGGGGCCCTCACGGGAAAATGGGGCCTCCATTCCCTTAATCCGGCCCTGCTAATACCCAGTCTTGCTTTATTACTATGTTCGTTCCTAATTGTAAAGCGCTATGGATTGTGCTGGCACTGTATAAATAAAAGTTGTTAATAATAAGTACTTTTTGTATAACTTTATGACAATAAAACTAGTGCAGATGCTGGGTAAACACATTATACTGTCTTCTGTACTCCAGTAATGTGTCAGCTATGGTGAGAATACTGTACTATGCAGTTTTATCGTTACCAGTGCAGAACACAGTGGTGCTCGCTTTCCTAGTTATGGTCACTAAGCAGTGACAGCTTTGATTTGACTATGTTAGAGTGTTTTTCTTTTTACCCAGATAAACAGTTGTTTGGGGGTAATGAAGCATTGTTTTTTTTCTGGTTGTTAGAATTTATAATGTCTAGGGAGACATTTATTGCATGGGACTAACCAAAAATCATGGACTTAGCACATTTACTGGACCATTAGGCAACTACATTCTAAAGAAGTGAAAGTGGCCATTAGTGGGAAATCACAGGGGTGCAGGAGTCATTGTGATCGGAGGCTGTTTTATATTTGAGCCAGTTTTGTATCCTTTATTCTTTACATTCCACATTTTCCCTATATTGTACTTAAAAAGAAGTCTCATCTCATGGATAATTCAAATAAAAAAAAAATAGAACAAACAGACACTGCACTAAAGAAGACATTCACAGGAGGTAGCAATTATATGAACAGATATTTTAAAAGCATGTCTCTAAAAATACAGATAACTGTTCCCCTCACCTTTTAGATTGTAAGCTCACTTGGCCAGGGCCATTTTTGCCTTCTGTTTCACGTCATTGTATGTACTTTGTTCGTCTCATGATCCTTTCAATGTACAATGCTGCGTACGTTGTCAGCACATTGCAAATAAAAAATAATAAAAGCTAAAAACTGTTTTGCAACCTTTCAAAAACAAATTCAAAGTATGAACTTTGCTTCATGTAATACGCACATATCATACGCACCCATATTTGATGATGCCTGTCTCACAAATGGCTAAGCCCCACCCACTTTTGGACCTTGAAAATTGGAATTACACCCAAAATTTGAGACTGTTACGTTGGATATGCATAAGTTGTTATGTGTGTTATAAAGTTAATATGCAAAATAAAGAGAAATATTCTAATATGTATAGCTCTGCGTAATTGGTTGCTCTATATAAATATAACAATAATATGCATCTGTCAGGAGTTGTTTTAGTTGAATGGAGCCTATCTGAATGCATGAAAAACACTTATTTATTAGCTATCATTTATTCAGTACATTCTAGAAAATGTTAACTAGAAACTGATTGGTTGCTATAGGCAACAACTTCACTATTTGATTTTTGGTGTGCTGAGCAGGAGTACATATACAAAACTGAGCCCCATTCAGTGCATGAAAATTGTATGTCCCCTGCACATGTATAGTTCAAAAATAGGCAAGTGTAGCCTGACCTGAACAATTACAGCAGGCCCTGACATCCTTGTGCATCTCATCTAAAAAGGACACTTGTTTCTCTTTTACTAGCATACCTCCCAGCAAGTCTCTCCCTGGCAGCGAGACAGGGGGCGTGGTCATATCACACAGGGGGCTTGGCCACTCCCCCAGAGGGATGCATAGCGCTGTAAAGCACTAGACTGCCCATTATATACCTCCCTTCATTACTCAGATGGGACAGCGGGACAGAGCCTTAAGATTGGGTCTGTCCCACTGAAATCGGGACAGTGGGGAGAAATGTTCTAGTACTACGTGTATTGTGTGTTACTAGTCATTCAGTTAAATAATCTGCTTCGCCATTCGTACTGGAAGGGTTAATACAATTTCACATGACAGAATCGACTACAAAAGCACTAGAGGCTAGGCACAAGCACCATTTTTTTCTTTTGTTGTGAAATGCAGGTAAATACAAAGGAATAGATGCAACATTTCTCTTGTGCACGATCCCCTATGACCTCTGAATTTAATAGCTTTTCCACATTCACTGGGGAAAAAAGGACAAACCTTTTCAATGTATTCTCGACAGGCCATTGAATATCAAAAGGTTTTTCTTACCATTAGAAACCGATAAGTGCATTAATTATACGACAATTACTTGGAGTTTTTGTTTAGTTACATAATAAAGGTTGATAGTGTATGCTAAAAGGTAAAATTAAATTACACTTCTAAGTAGTGGCCCGAATACCATTTGGCATGCAATTTTAGTCATGATAATTTGTGTAAACAGAAAATAGACCAACAGTACAATTTGTGTATATGGAAAGCTTATGTTTGTAGCTAAATACACAAGATACTGCTGGTGACCATATTTTTTATTTTGGTTTGACTGTGTGTTTTTTTCCAGAGCTACTTATTGCACTGACATGATCGACTTACAGCAATAAACACCCATCTGCCAGTTATGGCATTGTGTTTGCTGGTCCTGCAAGACATCATAAGACTTACAGTATTTAATTTCAACTTAAGTCAATATCCACCTGTGGAATGTTCTTTAAATATGTGGAGCTCCCCCAACCCTTATGCCTTTTTAAGACTGGTGCACTCCTCCTGGTTCCATTCTTTTCTTTGATTTTATGTCCTCATTAAGCTGGAGGTCTCAAATAACCAAATTATGTAGGTCAGCTTGGACCAGGGCGATTTTCCGTTTTTTGTTCCCGGCTAAAATCCTGATATTGGGGAGTATAGAGATGTATAAAAAGGAAAAATATAAGGTCCTGATAAGGGAACCTTATCTCAATAAATATGGAAGCAATGCCCTATAAATGTTACCTATAAACACAGTCAGACATTTGATTGATTTAACTTGTGTTAAAATGATCAAAGGTAATCTCTGATTGGCAGCTATGGTTTACAGCCATTGAGACCTTTTATCCATGATATTGAAATGCTTACATGTTTACAGGCTCAATAAAGTTTATTTCAGTTGTAAATGTTTGTATTGTACACATTTGCGTGATTCTTCCTTTGTTTGCTATTAGTATAGACAAGAACGGAGCTTGACTCTGATAAAATTGGTGACGTTTTCCAAATATAGTAACACTTTTGTAAAATAGAAATTTGCTGTTTTGACTTGTCAACCATGTAAATTCATGTGCATTGATTGCTGCAAGTCCAATGAACACTGCAACTTAAGTTTACTGTAGGTACTTAATGCAAGCAGTTCCATAGGGCAATTCATTTCCATTATGTATGTTCTATGACTGAGTGTATAAAAGCTTCAGGGCTCTATTTGTTAAACAGAAAATAGCTCTATACTGTTTTCGGCAGACCTTCTCCCTATCTGTCAAAGGCTACTGGCAAAACTTTCCAGATGCAAATCATGGGGAAGCCAAACAAGGATTGCAGTAGTACTTTTACTGCCACAATACTTCTGCTATTCCAAGAAGCTATCTGTTGAGTTTGTCAAGGACCCCTTACCACAGGAGGGGTCCCTGGAAGAGATGGTGGATGAGTTGATGGCTGTTCAGGATTCAGAATCAGAGGAGTTGGAGTCAAATGATTTCCTAGAGCGGCCAAACATCTGCTCTTTACGGCCAGCTGGAAGAGAGAGGTCTGCTTCCATCTCAACCTGGAGATATGGGCAGAACAGACGAAGATCCACCTGACAGGACATGTACTGTATGTCCTAAACTCTTTATTTATCCCAACTAATGGCACCTTTCTCCCCTTTACCATTATTGTGAGGCGTACTGAGGATATGTTTAGACTACAGTCTGTCTTTATTGATAGTCAGATATGTGAGGTTTACATCTTGCAGGAAAGTTATATGCCTTTCACTAAGTCCTATAGACATCTGGGCAGACAGTGGTCTCATGGGCCCTCATTTTTGTCTGGGGGAAGTAATTGTAGGGGTGCAGGGGTCGCCATGCTTATTAGGGGTAACCTCTTTACATTATTTTCCATTCATTAGTTTGTCTGTAACAAAGTGCTTATCGTGAATGGCTCCTTGGTGGGTGAGTTAATTAGGATAGTCTGTCAGTATGCATCCCCTAGAGCATTTGGAGCCTTTCTAGACCTTGTGGGCCCAGCTCGCAACCACCAGGACAATAGTGATGGTGGGAGATTTTTACTGCCCCATAGAGGAAGACAGGCATAGTTCCAGTAGCACTACTAAGCTAGATGTTCCCTCTAGGTTGCTCCAGGAGATGGTAGCCGAAGCATCCTTTCAGGATATAGTGGGATCCATAGGGGCTGACTCTGTTAATTATACTTGGAGCTGCCCTGATGGCTCAGTGCTTTCCCAGATTGACTTTGTGTTTTCCTCTAAGGCAGTGAAGCAGAATAGGCAGCTCTGCTGGACAGGAAGGATGTGTTGTGAGTTGAGGGATGCTTATATCCCATGGAAGGATTATATATGTTATTCTGATTGCATGTTTACCTGGTGGCAATATGTTAAGGTAAAAATTTGCAGTTTCTTTCAGGCTTAAGGCAGACAATAGGTGTATCAGAAGAAGAGAAACTACAGGAGGCTGCAAAGACTGCAGTCCCTGCTAGATTTCCAATATTGCAGCTTGGATGTGAAGGATGATCTGGAGGAGACCAACGGGGGCCTGAAAAGGCACTTTGAGGAAGAAACCAAGGTGGAGTATCTGGAGAAGGGTGAGGAGTGTGAACCTTTCTTTTTCAGAAAACTCCACTCTGGCCACATGTCCTTGACTGAGGTGTAAGATAAGACCGGCATTCCCAGAAAGGGGAAAGAGGGAGTTATGACAGTCGCCAAAGACTACTTTCCCATCCACTACTCCCCTAAGACTACCATCAACTCTGATTCATTCCTGTCAGGTAACACTATATAATCCTTGTCAAGTTACTAGCCAACCGGCCAAAGACTGTCATAAGGCAGATCATTCATCCATATCAGTCTTGTGGCATACCTGGCCGAAGGATTGCACATAGACTTGCCCTGCTCAGAGACACAGTCCACTACATCAAAGATCATCATGCACATGCAACCTTGGTCAGTCTTGATCAGCAGAAGGCCTTTGATTGAGTTTCTCATGTGTTTATACATAGGGCACTGCATAGATTTGGTTTGGAAGAAATGTATTGTTCATATGTTAATCGTATGTACCTTTACATTTACAGCTCAGTGTTGGTGAATAGCTGGAAGACTGACCATTTTCCTGTTCTGTCTGGGTGCAGACAAGGCTTCCCTCTTGTATGTCTTCTTGTTGTTTGTTATATAGAGCTCTTCGCAATGTGCATCAGTCAGAATCCAGAGATAAAAGTCATCACCGCATCGGGTCCCGATTGACAAGAGCTCGCTCTAAATGGAAGATATCACTGTCTTCTGCGCTGACAAGCATTCAGTGACAGTACTTGTCCAGGGCTGCAAGAACTTCGGCCAAGCTTCAGGGGGAAATGTCAACTGCGGGAAGTCAGAGGTGATGCTCTTCGGGTAGTGGCATCTGTCATTCTCTGCTTCATTCCCCTTCACGAAGAAGTCAGACTTCATCAAGATTCTGGGAGTCTGGTTTGTTGGAGAGAAGATGTCCCTGAAGTATTGGGAGGAAAGACTAGTGACTGTGGGACACAAAATTGGTTTGTGGATCCTCAGAGATCTTACCATCGAAGGGAAAGCACAGGTGCTGCACAACGGGATCCTTCCCATTCTGCAGTACACAGCCTTTGCCACCACTTGCTGCAGTCTACAAGACCATCAGAAGGACAGTCTTCCACTTCATCTGGGGCTCCAAAATGAACAGAGAAAAGCAGTCACTTATGGAAAAGGAGCCCCTCAAAGGCGGGAAATGGATACCTGACATCCCCACCATGCTACGAGCCTTCTTTCTGTGCAACTGTATCCACTGGACTCTGATTAAAAAGAACATTTGCTCTGTTGGGAACTCCCTGTCTTGCTTTTTCTGCCTACCCCTTTGGAGGGACCTTGGCTGGGGAAAGTGGGACAACTCCTTCATTTCCAACTGGATTACACCTTGGTTTTACCTAGATGGACTTAAACCAGACTTGTGGAAGCCAAAAACTGTCCACAAGCTCTTAAGAGCTAAAGACGATATGGAGTCTGTTCCAGGGCTTCTTGCTATTACAGCAAACCACGTGTGGGACAATGTGGCCTCTAAGAGGCTGACTAATAGACATAAAGACATTGAATAGATGGCTATCCAGGTGGGTTTGCCTCTCAGGACATTCATACACTCCCAGAACCTGAACAGATATCTCCACTGCCCCTGGTGTATTGTCAGCAGGAAAACATCTCAGCATATCTGTTGGGAGCGCCCCTATGCACAGGCACTGTTGGATTCCCTGGAAAAGGAATTTAAGGACAGTGTGCCCAGGACTTACTTTTCATACCATTTGCTATTTTGTGGATTATTTCTTGGGACCCGCACTCTTCTGACAATCCAGGATGCCTGACACATTAAGAACTGTTTTATGGACGCCTTTGGCTTGCTAGGAAATGCCTCAGTTTGAAAAGAAAGATGATGTCCATCCAGGACTGTTGATCCACAGCTGCTCAAAGACTATAAAGACTGAGGAAGAAGAAGGCTGATTTTGATCTTTCTTTCTCTTCTTTCATGTGTGTCTGTTTATCAAATAAAACTTTGGGTCTGAGATTCCTCCCCCTCTCTTATCCCTTCCATCCCATTCCTTCATCACTTCTTGAAGTTCTGTTAAAATGTCTTACCTTTAATTTATTTACCTTCCCCTTTATAAGTGTCTGTCCTTCAATAAAGCTTCAGGCCTGTGATTACCCCCTTCTCCTGCCACCTTCACCGACCTTCCCCACTCACATCCATTGCATTATTTGAATCTGTTGTGTTGTTTAAGTGATGCAGGGTCAATGCAGTAGGATATTATACAGTGTACCATATGTATTGTATTGTGCTAGAAAGTAAGTCTGATTATGTTTCACAGTGTATTGTGCTTATAGCTGCTCTTCGATGCAGTATACGTGAATGTAATGTCTGATTTTTTGTACCTTTTATACTAATAAAGATATTTTTTCAATCAAAAATCCTTCTTCTGCAATTTCCATCTCAGGATGACGATAATAGAAGATATTCAGTATTATTCAGTATATTCAAAACAATTGATTTATTTATTTAAATTAAGCACTTCTTCGAATTGGACTACTACCAATATATTTTTATCAAATATTTTTCAGATATTTTGAAACCCAAGTCAGGACTTATAGTTACAGTGAGCATGCATGAACCGTCACTCTGGGTCACACATACATAGATCCACCAAGACTGGCCCGGTATAGTGGTAAGACTACTCTTACCGCTGCCATCTTGTATCACTCAGCTGCCACAGTGATATTTTGTAAGTAAATCATGATGAAAGGTGGTTTAATATCTCTGCCATCAGCTGCAATAGAAAACTATTCCTATCACCACTTTTTGATAATAGACCCTAAGGCCATACAATTTAGCTGTGGTACTCACTTTTAGGATGCAGGACATCTCGACACAACTTACCCCGGCTTAAAGACTTCATCAGCAACTCACTGGAAACACTGGCAGCTTGAAACGCGAACTTTACTAATTTGCGGCAGCTCAAGAACCCAGCAGCGTCCGATGACGTCAGATTGACGGGCACACCATCATCCGATGTCTTAGAATAGTAATTTAAGGAGGCGCCGTCTGTACAAGATTCTTTACTATACCATGTACATTCTACAGCCGGCTCCTCCTTAAATTACTACCTTAAGACATTGGATGACAGTGTGTCCCTTCAATCGGACTTCATCGTACGCTGCCGTATTCTTGAACTGCCGCAATTTAGTAAAGTTAGCGTTTCAAGTGAGTCGCTGATGAGGTTTTCGCTGTAATCCTGCCAGGGGAGTAAAGTCTGGATTTCCTGCATTGTTGTATAGTACCCAATCCCAATTTAGCTGCCCCACTACATAATCCCACTTTCTACCCCAAGAGTGACAGAAATAAGAGTGAAAAATGGCTCTAAAAATCTGTAACGTAGAAACAGAAGTTATTAATTGTGTGTAAATTAAGAGATATTTGGGAGTGCTTTATAAGCTTCATTGACCTTAATTTAATTAAAGGTTAATGAAATGCTGATGAATATAAGATTAAAATTAAATCACTCTTAATTACACAGTGAAAACATTAGATGACTCTATGACTGTAGGGCTACTGTATAATTTCCTCTATCGTGTGACCAAAAAAAATAAAAACTTTAATTGTTTTTCATTGTGGATATTGTACTGTCTTGTTTTATTTTCCTAGTCTTTCCCCCCTCTTCTGTAATTTGATAGATTGCTTTCAGATGTAGTTCTCTGATTATGGGTTCTAGTTTATTATTGACTAATAAACACAATCTATATTTAAATTTGTATTATTTTTAGAAAAATGCTTGATGCAAAATGTGCTTGTGATGGACTACAATTTACTCTTACGCTAGAGATTTATAGTTGTTCTAATGAAAAGTAAACATTGTGTTATTTAGTTTCAACAGGCGAATAGTAGTATATATCGTTTGAATTACCTGCTTTCAAAATCCAACCAACATTTCTAAAATTAGCTATGTGCTATTCCTGCCAAGCATCTAGACCTTTCTGCATTGTTTTAAGAACCTGACTTGTTGTTCGGCTTGATCAAGCAATCACAAACTATCTAAACAATACAAACTCTGTGCAATTAACTCATCCTTCTGGTTTTTCTTCCCGAAGGACTCCCCCCCTAACAAACACAGGCAAAACTCAAACGCTCGCTAGCGGTGTTACCATTTTAGCTAATTAGGAAATGTCTTCATCTATTATTAGAATCTCATAATAAAGAAAGATCTAACTTAAATTTGATGTCGCTCGTGCAGAAACAAATGAAAATAGCTTTTGAAATTGAATCTGTATGGTTACTGTTTGTGCTACCACTAAAAATAGACGTTTTAAGTGATCATTATTCTTAAAAATATTTTAATACAGTTGAGCTATTGTCATCTTGCGACGAAGGAAGGCCACAAACATAGTTCATTATTTTCTAGTACCACAATGTGTGTTAGGATTTCATGGTTAACATTTGTTCTTTTTTGTGTTTGTTTTTGTTTTTGTTGTTGTAATGTTTTGACAGAATACATTTTAGGGTTCTAAAACTCTTTTGGTTTAATTGCCTCATCACAGATTTTTCTTAGAGAAATGTTATTGTAATGTTGAAGAATTAAACTGATTACATGAAAGCAGTACATTACACTTATTTCAGTTTCAGAGTGGAGAATTAGAAGTGGCGGTATGGAATATGTAATGGGCATGTAATGTGAATAGAGTTTAATAGTTTTACAATCAAAACACTAGGAGGAGTGGTGGTATGGCACAGCACCGTATACACACCCACATCAAGCGCTGACATTTTTAACAGATTCACTCCTGTCTGCTGTAGATATCCGAAGGGTGAACCATGGACCCTACTCAGTGATAAATAAAATAAATGGCAACCCAATGAGGTAGTCACTTTCTACATCTGCCCCTAGTAAGCCTAGTGAATGGACCAAGAACCACAACAATTGGTCCATACCCCTAGGATAATTAAACACAGCGTTCAAAGGAAAAATTTTGGGGTCATTTTCTGGGGTGGTACTAATTGCAAAACAATAACTATAAAATTATTTTTGCATGTTTCCTATGTTATGCCCATAAAGTAAAACTATACTAAGTTCAGAATTCTATCTAAGGGAAGCACAGAAATTGTTCCAGTGATTAAGCTGAAACTACCACTGGTCACAAAAGGTTGAACTCAGGGGCAAAACAGTAGGGAAGGGGTGCATTGGGTGCGGCCCTTTCCTAAATTTTTCTATTGGGCAAGACTATGTACTATTCCGCCCCTGGTTTCACTTGGAATATAAGTAGCTATTTTTAACTGGTCAAAATATATTTTGGATTCACATTAGTAAACTGTTCTTTTTTAAATAAGTATTTCACCTTCATACTGCATTCAATTATTGGTTTGTAAAACATCTCTGTAATTTTTAGCTAAATACATTGCTTTTTTTCTGTGTTTTTCACCAAAGCCTATATATCTGCGCATCAGAGGTATGACCAACAACTGATATATATATATATATATATATATATATATATATATATATATATATATATATCATGCTTGCCAACTTCTAATAGCTGGTGTCCAGGAGCTTCCTGGGGAGGTGGATGTGTGAGGGACGGGGCTCAGAAAATCACATCATTTTGGCCTCGAATGACGTAATGACACAAACATTTTACAGCGGGGGCGGGGCCAAATGTCACGATTCCCTGAGAATCACGCTATTTTAGCTCTAATTCTGCCCACTTCACTAGGAACTGGGCAGAAGTATGAGGCTGCCATACTCTCCTGGGAGTCTGGGAGACCCACCCGGAATCTGGGAGTCTCCCGGACATTCCGGGAGAGTTGGCAAGTATCACATATATAGTATATCTAATATGTACGTGTAAGCTGTGTTGTTTCAGAGGATAACAAAAAACTTTGATGGATTTGAAGACCTTGGTGACAAGCAGAACAATGAAATCCTATAAAAAAAAACATATAATATATAATGTAAATGTTACAGGATGACATACTAACAATGAATCAAAGTTGTCTGAGGTTTAAAAGCCTCTAAAAGTTTATTATGTATATTTTATAACAATCTGTCCTTTTTCTGTCTATCTTTAGAGTGCCAAACATGCAGAATGTCTGATGGGTCGATCAGAGTAAATTTTGCATGCATTTAAAAAAAAAAAAAAAAGTGCTCCAAACAGACCTGTGAATGTGCTTTTGTCATTACTTTATTAATACAACAGAGTTCATTCTCTGGTAGTTTCTCATGTATCTGCACAGGGAAAACAGTAACTAGTAAGGAGCCAATCCATGCAAAAATCTCTTTTATGACCGAGCTTTAAATCACATTCTCTGTATATCAGCACATATTATATTACTACCATTAGTACTTGAGCTAGTCAGCTCTACCAGAGTATCACTTTCTACTATTAATGCTAGCGAAGAGACTGAAAATGTAATAAATCAAAGAGTACAATGGTGTCCATTCAATGGGCAGCTGACTATAGATCCGCTGTAGAATGGCTCCTGGTGCATTATTTAGCAAGCCAATGTAAACATGTTTTCTCGTTAAAGGCATCATATTAAACAGCCACTCTGAGGTTTCTTTTTGAAATGCAAAGCATAGGGTTTGTCTTTAATAATAAAATAAATATTAAAAGTATTATAGTGACTTCTTTTTAGACTCATACAAAAGATGACAAAAAGATAAATATGTTCTCAGTGCAATGGAATGTAATAAATTAGTGGATATCTGAGAGCATAATAGAAAATATGATAGTATGTCATGCAGGTGTTTTAGAATAAAATCTAAGAAATCAAGAGCATTGTAATAGACAAACAAGTACAAATAAGTATGTGTAATGAAGTGACTAACTGGTAACAGTAGCATGGCAATTTATTTTTCTTCAAAACACATTACTTCAATATTATGTATTTTGTTTCTATTCTGACTACTTACTCTCTTGACATCCCATACTACAGTATTTGTTACAAATTTTCAGCTATTTATAAACGATCCTAAAGGAAGGGTTTTGGAGAAGTAAGAGAAAATCAGATAATAGCTGCTATAGTTAAAGTTTCAGGGGTCTATTTATGGACAATCGCAAATTTCTCATGTTAAATATAATTTGTTATCACGATGATAAGAAATAAATGAACTTGGAAATTTACGGAAATTGATTAGCCAGCACAGCAGCTCCAATAGCAGCCTGCTCCAATGAATAATATATCGTAAAGTGCCTGGCTGAATTTGTGATGGGTGGAGCACGAAGCCTGCTGAGGAGGGATCTTCAGATCCATATCCTGCAATATTCTCCCCATAGGGTAGATCTCCAATATTTCCTGTTTTAATAGTAAATGAACTTGAAAATTGTGCACTCCCCTGAAAACGTTTTCAGGGGATTTAAATCTCTTCGGAGGTTCATAACTAGGGGCCTGATTCATTAAGGATCTTAACTTAAGAAACTTCTTATTTCAATCTCCTGGACAAAACCATGTTACAATGCAAGGGGTGCAAATTAGTATTCTGTTTTGCACACAAGTTAAATACTGACTGTTTTTTCATGTAGCACACAAATATCAACTTTAAATTTCAGTGTACAAATAAGCTATCAAGTATTTGTGTGCTATATGAAAAAACAGTAAGTATTCAACTTATGTGCAAAACAGAATACTAATTTGCACCCCTTGCATTGTAACATGGTTTTGTCCAGGAGACTGAAATACAAAGTTTCTTAAGTTACAATCCTTAATGAATCAGGCCCCAGGACCATAAAAGTTTTACCCCTCCCCCCACAGTTGGATTATTTTTACAAAGTGAAAATAGATTTTGTTGAGTGCGTTATAAATTAGCCAATCTCTTGGGTCTTCAGTTAAAAATTTATATTGCTCTATGGAGAAATTTCACTACATCCTGGGTCATCTCACATCTGAACAACATTTATATATCTGCTCTTTACTAGATCCTATATTTCATTTCTTTATGTTATGTTCCACATGTGTTTTATTCCTTTAGATTGCCAGCTCATGTGGGTGAGGATATCTCACTTTTATTTTTTGTGTCTTTATTGTCTATATAACAGTGTATGTTATTGATGAACGCATCAGAATATGATGGTGTTTATGAATAACAGATATTAATGATATCCTGTTGGATTGGTTTCATTTGCTATCAATTTTCAGGGATCCTTTGCAACATAGCTGTTACATGGCACATGATACATGGTCTAGATAGACCTTTGCTCATTACAATCAAACATGCTTATAATGTATTTTAAATTTGACTTTATCAAACTTAAATTTACAAAACCCAGAACAGATTTGATAGTTCAGTAGAAGAATTATGTGTTAATATTTAAATATGGGTACTTATCCAGGGATAAATATTTGAAAGTTGGGACATAAAATTACAAACAGTTGACAACTTTGTGTTGGTATTAGCAACAGGTAAATGTTCTCCTAAAATAATTGGCTCCCCAGCATGTATTTTAAAACTGTACCTCTGACGAACCTGTGTCCCCTACTTACTGTACCTCTATCTCTGACGAACCTGTGTCCCCTACTTGTGTGCCAGTTGAAAAATTCTACAGAAAATAGTTTGTGGACCTAATTACGAGATGAGCTTGGATGGGTGTTATGAGGGTGTTATGGGTGTTAAATAGAAAGAACCAATGTATACAATATTGTCTGGGTGCTCTAATACACGTCTAACTACACACTCTTTGAGTGGAGGTGACATTTATATATTCAGGTGTACGTTTTCTACATGATATAATCTGTAGGTTTTATGGATCTGACAAAGTAGCACTATAAATCTGAATACCGTTGAAAAAAATGGGACAAATTATAAAATACTGTCATAAAAATCTCATTTTAGAGAGCATCGTGTAAAATTAGCATTGAATCTTCTATTTAATGACTGTGCTGGCAGATGTTAAAAGAATGAGTTTAACTTGAGTTGTGTGAAAAAAATCACAGCTTTCTTTATAGGCTTTTGTGGTGAAATCAGCTACTGTTTACCACATAGCAAAGACTTGTACTTTGTTTAATATCTCACATATTTATGCTGTTCCAAAAACTGAAAAGCAGTCATATATATTAAAGCAAGAAGAACACATACATAAGAAAGTTGGATTCATTGCAAGAATCCTGAGAGTATTTCCATGACAACGGTTGCTATGCTATATCTAATTGCAAAAGGTTGCATTTTAATTACGCTGAATTATTTTTTTTTTTACTTTTTTTTTTTATTTTTTTTTGAGAGGCAACAGGGAATTTGTCAGGAAATACCAGGAGAGAAAGAAAAATAGCTTTTCCACTGTTAAAAGTACATCTGGTCTCTTGATCAGCATTTTTAGTGTTGATAATCACCACAGAGGAAGACTTAATCTTTTAAATAGGCGTCTGTGGGTGGTATTACAATAACAACATGCTACAATTCCACAACTTGTGTCCTTTCTGAAGCACATTCAGAGAAAACTTTATTGGAACAGTGGACCTGTCACCTACATGTCTACAACCTGCATCATTCTTCTAATTCTAACAGACAAACGTTTGTAGATTGTGGACCTTTCAACCGCATGAAAAAAACTGTTGTCTGAACAGAGAAGATAGAAACATATTTAGCACTTATTGTTAATTACAAATGTGTATAATTTCTTATATAGTCCACATCTGCATGATGGTTGCTTGGAGCCATTAAATGGGCATGTATCAAATGTCCATACCTCTGAAGTCAAGCAATCACTCTATAATTCTGACAGCTAATTAGCAAACTGGTGGATTAGTTCCTGTTGGCATACATGCCGTGAACAGAAAAAAATCTGCTTATTTTATCTGCTGTATATTCTAAATAAAAATAATAAGCCAACTTTGTAGGTGACCCATTATGCTTTTCTCTGTTGTGACCCGTTATGCTTTTCTCTGTTGTGGTGTCAGGTGTAAAACTAGGTAGTTGCTTGATTATGTTTGGACAACGCTGTCTATATTTTGTTGAGTATATGAAACTTACTCACTGCTGTGTAGTACTAATATGTGCACACCTTTTGGCTTGTGGTCCTGTTAATTGTGTTTGACAACAGGCAATCCTTAATGACCTGAGAGCATTATTTCCTACTGAGTAAATATCGCAAACGTTGCCCAGGGGCCAAAATACATGTTGCTTCAGATTAGTTATTTGCTTGTATGTGTGCATATATTTAACACTTTTTAATTAAGAACTCCACTTTTATAAACAACTCCCTTCACCAGCTAGCATGACTGCTAAGGGTTAACATATTCAGGACCTCTGTAGTGACTGGTAGAGTTGGGATGAGTACATCAAGCAGTGATGGCTTTATTTAATAAACACAAAACAAAATTAAATATCTTCATACTTTGTTAAATAATGCCTAATGACTGGTTTGAAAACCAATCTACATAAGATTTTTGTAAAGATTGACCTAAGAAGTTTCTCAAGTTAAGATCCTTAATGAATCAGGCACCTGTTCTTTAAGTTTGTTTTTTTATCCCCCATCAAGGGAAACATTTTGTGCACACACATGATTCTATTTAAGCATTTAAAGGTTTAAAGATCACAGCTTGTATCCAAATAATAGGTGTTAACTGAGGTGTACATCTAGTTCTCAGAATTTAGCCGTACATTCACTAGGAGTTTCACTCAATAATGTCCGATGCGGCCAATTTGTACCGAGTGTTTGTAATCATCAATCTGTGCTGCTTTGTGTCATTTTGCCAGCATATATTTTGATTAATAGGTCCCAGAATGATCTAAACAATTTTGGAAACTGTAAGAACAAGCCAGCAGATTTGATGTATTGAGTAAAGCAGCAAGTGCAGCTCCTTTAAATGGCTTGTTCGCTGTCCAGCTGCTGAACTCTGGCACTGCAGAGGCTAGAGGTAAATTGTGATGGTTAAGGGGAAGGAGCAATTCACATTCAGTACTAAATCTCACCATCATCAAATACTATCCCCGGCTGAGCAACACGGCACAGAGAAAGTGACATTGGTTATCAAAGTGGTTGTGTGCATTGGTAGGAGCAAGGTGCTGCTCAGCATCCTAGCGGAGGAAGAGACAAAGCATGATTTCAGTGGGGGATTAAGACTGCTGATACAGTGACTGCAGGGCTGCTGCACTAAGCTCCATCAAAGCCGTAAGCTTGTAATATTCAGACATATTCAATCTGCAGGTTCAGTTTCCTCATTCCGATGTATGTATGTATTTGCGAGGCAGTTTAAGTTTGCATTGTTTTTTCTTTTCATCATATAAAATCAAAAGGGATATAGACTTTCTGGAATTAAAAGTAAGCACGAGCCCTAATGTAAAACCTTTCATTCATATTTCCTCATTGATGATAATATTGCTGGTGTATAATGAATATTCATTTCCTCATGCACTTTAGTTACAGCACTTATGTGTCCCACTTTCCCCCTTCTGCCAAACACAGCCCAAAGCTCTTGAATTCATATTGTGCGTTTGTTAGGACATAAGTCTTTAAATCTGTCTGCACATTACAAATTTGCCCTCATTGTAGAGTTGAGAGCGAGGAATACCCTAAATCAACTGCTTAGTATTTGTGTATAACATGTGAAGCTTTTTCCCTGCATTTTAAAAAATTGCATTTGAATCTTTTGCATGATTTGTCCAGATGCAAATATTATATGATGTCCCACATGTCATACAATGAAAGCATAAGATTTAAACAGGATACTCTTGTAACTTTTATGCCCAATACACTCTAGCAAGACATTTACTATGCTACAGAGGACGTGGTTTATTCACGTAAAGTGTCACGGTGACAACTAACTATTAAAATCCTTAAACTATGAGCTTGGTACTGTAAAGAAAAACAAAAGTGAAATCTTGTAGCCCTACTGCTGAAGAATTCAGCAATGGACATTGAAAAGGGTTACTGTATCACCTAAGGCAAAATACGTCTTCTTGATAGACTTCAGACTGCACTAGAATTCAATACTGTAAAATTCAGATGTGAAATGCGCTTATCCATCAGGTTTTCGCCTGTTACATATGGATTGTGGGGTAATTTGAGTCTAGTGGTTTTACCGGGGCAGCCTTTGAAATGACTGTAATGTAGATATTCTGACGAGGTCCATTTGGAAAATCAATTAAGGATTGTTTATGGCGCTTGAAAGAGAACTGGTAAATCAACATAAATGTTCAGAGAGAAGTGTGGGTTTCCAAAAACAATAAAAAGAAGATTAAAAACAGATTAGTTAGCAATAAATTAAGCAGCAAAAGACCTAACAGACTTTCATACGCCATAGATTGCCCTGGTAATGAAGAAGTTTAAATAATGTATTTTGGCTTCCTTTTGGAGGTGCAGTTAAAATCTTTGAAAGCATTGTTCTTTTATTACTTTTCAGATGACATCATACAACACCATGTATTTCCTACTCATAAAAGGGATTTTCTTATTTGTTGTGTATTGTTTTAGACAGTAGTCCATTGGGAAAGAATTGATTTAGCAAATTACCTTAAATGTAGGATGTAACAATAAATTGTGAGAAAAATGGCATTTGTGCTCAGCCAAAAAAATTAGCCTCGTGATGAAACATGCATCAAGGAATTGCAATGACATATTTCAGGGGTAGGTAACATGAGACATTTTGTAACCTCAAAAAATAGCTAGATAATTCACTGTGCATTCTAGGCATTTTGCTGGGATCTGGCTATTATGCGGGAGTCATTCATCTTATTAACGTGCATGTACCAACTTTACAAGTCCCACTACGGCAATGCACTGTAAGGTGTTATAGGACAGGCTATCAGATGCTGCACATAAACTAGATGTCAATGCAAGGCACAGTGCTGTAACTTCTACAATGTCACAAGCATCTGCACACCGGGAGGCAGGGAAAGAGGAAACCTACAGTCAGACTGTCTGTTCCAAGAGACCTAGATCACACATCCACTTACAGTCTCCCATCCCCTGACCTGTTGGCTGCGCATTGGAATGTACACTCTTTATGGGTAGGTGTAATATTGTTGCCATTGGGCTTTTATGAAATATTATTAGCAATGGGTTCTCTGCGGCTGGTAATGAGCTCTTCAATCAGACTCTGGAGGGGAATAGAGTTGTAGAGATACCAATAACATCACATAAAATGTATCAGTATGTTACCTAATTTATGCCTCCTTTTTGTTGAAAAAGAAAATCAGCATATCCGTCATGCTATGCTTTCCTTTGTATATAACATGCTGTGAAACACTCAAACACATTTGTTCCCTCTTAACATGTTATTCCAGCTGTGTCAGAAGAATTATTTTAAAATCAGCATTCTGATTTACAGAGGTAAAGTAGATACTTTTATTCAGTATGTCCTAATCACCACAGCTTGTCTTGTGTCTTCTGTATAGATGGGAGGGAGAGAGTTAACATGCACATAGACATGATGAGCATTATATGGATCACGTAACATTGGAACTGGTGATACAGTGAGATAAATACAACAATTTACAAACCCATCTCGGTAGTATAAGATGCACCCACAATGGCATAGTTGTTGGGCAGTCACATGTTTTTATTACTTGTCATGCAAATGTTTTCAATTTGAACAAATTAATTATAATCTATAAGCAGAATGCAATTTTCCTGTAGGTGTTCCTATTCTTTAAGCTGTATTAGTTACATTATTAAATGGTAAGTGAAAATTGAGTAATTAAAATACTATTATGCTGCATTGCTACTCAACAGTCATGTCATGTTGGACCAGGGTGGGTTGTCACTGCCATTGTGCCAGTATTGACTGCTTTGTGCATATTGCCCTAGTATCACACTTGGCTCTGCCCTCTGCTTTATTCCACATATCCAGGCTCTCTCCCAGTCTTGTTGCCGCCACTTTAGAAATATTTCCAGAATACGCCCCTATACTTACCCAAGATGCTACCAAAACTCTCATCTACTCTCCCATCATCCCCCTCATCTCTCACCTTGACTGCTGCAGTCTCCTACTATCTGGCACTCATCTGTCTTTGCTTCAATCCATCTTAAATGCCATAGCAAGACTGATCTTCCTCACTCATCGCTCCACATCTGCCTCACCAACTTATAAATCCCTACACTGGCTCCCCGTGTCCTCTAGAATCCAATTGAATATACTTACTACCTACAAAGCCCCACCTCAGATATCTCAATCTCGTCTCATCACTGGCTGGACAAGGGGATGTGAACATGCCCAAGTGATAACTGGAGATACTAATTGAACTGATGTAACTATTTGACATTATGATTAGGAGGCCACTGACTCAACTCAACAGTATTTTTCCTGAAAAGATTTCTAGCACACATACACATCCTGCTACTTCTGCATGAGATCTGATAATTGTGTACTCCACTAGCTGGTATTTTAACTCCAGCCTGTTTTAAACAGAGATGGGCAATTTATAAATAGTGCACTATGCCAAATATTTTATAACGAGCCTCAAACTTCTGCAAAGTTGTCTCTTCCACCTCAAAATGTACTTTATGTGAAATTCCACTACAACTTCACTCATCTCTTCAGATAAGTGTGATTTTAATGGGGCAAATGACCCCTCTTGTTGCCAATATTCAAATATTATTTGTGAAGCCATGTGACTTACCAGGGAATCCTGGTGGCCTTTGTGAAAACTAGAAAATCCTGAGGTAATTGGAGGCAAGTCATGAGACATGCAAATGTCATACTGCCACCTGGTGCAGTACAGTACCTGTACTTATATGTGCAATCTTCTTTTTCTGAACTGTCAGAATGTTTTACAGAGCTTCATGTACAATCATCTTAACTATATAGTATTACATGATATATTCAAATTATGATTGGATTTGTTACGATACAATTACAAGGGCAATTTGAGCACTTGCGTACAAATCTATGACCATGTATCATTTATAATAATATTAGCAATAATAATATCTGAAAAACACCAACAGGGGTTGTTCTGAAACCCTAAATTGTCAATTGTGTAGACAGGTGCTACGATGCTGTGACTGTATGTTGATTTGTCAAAATGCAAGTGCACCCTTTGAGCACAAAACCACACTTATACAATATTATCATTTATATAAAGCCAACCATATTGCACAGTGATGTACAGAGAATATTTAATCATTCATATCAGTTCCTGCCCCATTGGAACTTATAGTCTAAATCTCTACCACACTCACACACACACACTAGGGTTGTTTATGTCAGAAGTCAACAGAGCAGTATGTATTTGGATCATGGGAGGACACTCACGTAAACATGGAAACAACATACACACATACTCCACATAAATTAAGACCTAGTTGGAATTGAACTCATGATTCCTGCGCTGTGAGGGACTGTGCCACCATGCTATATCCTTAAAAACACACATATATATATATATATATATATATATATATATATTTTTTATTATTTATTTATTTATTTTCATTTTAGGCTCAGTGTTTTAAGTGTGCATCTGCATGCTGCATTTTTATTGAATGATGATTATTACAATAAAATAAGCGTTTATATTGCCACCCCTGGTCTTTTGCTTGCACATTACCTTGCGAATTCTGAGGCGCACCAGTGCATTTTAGCCTTCACAAGCCAGTGGTTTAACACCCCGTTTCCTGTACAAGTAGACAATGCAACCATACGGTTTCTAAAGCTAAAATACATTGGTGTAAAAAAATACCCACACTATAGGTAAACCAAGAGGTGTTTCTCATGAAGACCTAGGGAAGCTTCAGTTGTTTGGATGTAAAGCAAATATGTTACGGTTCTCCTATAGCACATAATTCGGATGCAGTCATTATATTGCACCCTTGTGGCATGCTGTAAAGGGTAAAACAAAATCATTCTGTACAAACATTAGAGCAACCCAGGACGCAAACCTGCACCACTCAGTGATAAATGAGAGTACCCTGAAATTACAATTGCCAGTCTAGAAATAATTAGTTTTCAGGTTCACTAAAACAATAAATCCATTACTTAAAACCTATGTCGGCATGTCACAGGCATATTATACGTGGTTCACTTTGTCTTGTGCCCGTTTCATGTGGGGTGTGTGATGCTGGTTTATGAAAGAGGTTTCACAAAAATCTTTAAAATCAATTTTTGTATGTACAATAAAGATGCAAATCTATTTGGAATACTGTCTTAATAGTGGAAAGGGAAACTAACAGCATCTTGTGATAGTTGGTTATTTAATTATTGATATAGCTCCTGTCTGCATAGTACTCATCATTAAAGAATAATATTAGTACAGGGGATCTTACCACTAACAGTACAGGACATAATTTAGTGTGCAATATGCAAGGAGACGAATGAGTAACAACTGTAATTAGCCAACATTAATGGGTGAGATCGTAAATGTAAAGAGCCTACATCCAATCTGCTTTGTAAGCATAAAACTATTGATTCGGCCCGTGTGCTACTAGACTGACGGATATGAATGTTTGTGGACTAGCAGCATGTTGTCAACTGTATTTGGGAGAGAATGATCATAACATTGTTGATGATTTTGGATGAGAGAGGCACTTGCATTTTTAATACCCTCAAGCACTTTTGTTGAGGGTAGCCCAAATTAGTATTTTTGTTTGCATATACTGTATAGTACACCTTAAAGTATTACTGTGTACCACCCATTGCTCCACAGAAAAAGGTGGAGAATGAACTGTCATGCATATAGTTTTCTTTGAAGATTAGCTTAAGGATTCCATTGCAAGTATTTTTACTACACATTTGTAGGCTAGATTCTTTTTTATTTAAATGTAATACAGCTGAGGCTTTTTCCCTTGGTGGTTATATTATTATAATTATTAACCTCTCTTTCTATATTGTCCATATACTCTATGTGCTTTTGCAATTGGGAACAAATATGGAAACAAGACTGGGTATTAAGAGATGGACCAGAAGCATTCATTCACCACCTACTAAGTGCAAGAACTTAAAAGTAATTTTGTTTTTTTGGGACCCGTCTAATTGAAAAGAAATGTAATTAGCCACTAGGAGGTAAAAACTGAAGGTCCGGAATTGTTCTGGTTCCAGGGGGTAAATGTATTAAGTAGCGGTTTCTGCAAGTCAACGGATATCGCCGCCTTTGCAGGGGAAATTTAAAGAGGCAATGGCTTTCAAGGCAAAACTTTCCTTGAAAGCAATGGTGCTTTATACAGTTACCACCAGGGGGTAAATGTATTAATGTCCGGATTCTTCAACTCCGGCGTGTTCAGCGTCTTCGGCGATTAAATTTAAAGCAGCGCTGCATTGTAAAGGGAAGTTTCCCTTTACAATGCAGCGCCACTTTAAATTTAATCGCCAAAGACGCTGAACACGCCGGTGTTGAAGAATCCGGACATTAATACATTTACCCCCAGGAGTGTGTTCCAGCTCTTTTCTGTGCAATGCAACATTAAACGTCTTGAGTTCCTACAGAACCCTCCTTAATGTAGGTTATATGTCTGCCCTTGTCCTTTGTAGGTTTTGTTTGGTGTCTTGGGCCAAAATATAAGATGTATGTCTAGTTCAACAGCTCTGCTCTGCGGTGACCAAATGGATCTGTGCTAAAAGTTGGGAAAGAGAGACTTTGTATAATTGCACTGAGCAGTATTGAGCAGAGACATGGATAATATGAAAATAGTGGAGACCGTTTGGACTAATTTAAAATGTAAAGGTCACTCTCTATCAAAGAACAGGTCAGGCCGAACTGGATGAGGGGAGAAAATTCATTACTATATGTTTCAGCACTTTGAAATGAACAGTATACATCTTACTGCTATCCAGCTACATGAACTCCTTTATTGGAGGAACATCCTTGCAGTTGGTGTCAGCTTTGAAAACAGATCCAGTTTTATCATCACTTTGCAGAAAAGTGCTGTATGTTTGATACTAATCAGTCAGCTTTTAGAAAAGACAAGTTAGAGTATTAGTTTGATAACTTTACTTTCCTCTATAGGTTAAAGTATCAGCAGCTGCAACTTTCTCTATATTACATAATGGCTCTTGTCCTTGGCACAGTTACAATATTTCCCTTTAACTCACAGAAAATGATAATATGAATGTTGATTTTTGTGTTTTTTGTAAGCTACATTTTCATTTCCAATTCTATTTAATGAATGTAATTTTCTAGTAGTCTAGAGTGGTGCGAGACCACCTATAGTCACCTAGTACTTACATCATAAGTAACCTCTCACCGGTGGTGTTTCATGACTGGTATCTTCTCTGTGTATATAGTTCACATTATAATACCTCACAACACAACAAGCACTGTACAGCACAGTTGGTAAAATACACCTCCAACCATCACCCCACATTCATTGCAAAACATAGCAAGGGGTATATTTACTAAGCTGCTTGAAAAAGTGGATCTGTTGCCCATAGCAACCAATCAGATTCTAGTTATCATTTATTTAGTCCATTCTACAAAATGACAGCTAGAATCTGATTGGTTGCTATAGGCAACATCTCCACTTTTACAAACCCGCAGTTTAGTAACTATACCCCCAAGTCTTTTCCCACAGGTTAGAATACACAGAATTATCTGTATACAGCTATCAGGCCTTATTTGCTGAAAGTGTACAACCTGCATAATATGCAGTAACTCATAGCAACCACATAAGTGTTAACCTTAAACAGTTACTGTAAGTCAATTGCTGATTCCAGTCCTTTGAAGTATTCCGTTACATCTAATAATAATAATAATAATCTGCGGCCTGAGAAGCTATACATCCGTACTTACTATTATCATAATACCATTTATCATTGTCATGTCCACTGTTAAACTAGGAAAACACCGACACCATCTTAAATGCATTTGCATCATCTATAAATTGCTAATGTAGGATATCATAATCATACTTGCCTACTTTTTAAATCTGTACTCCGGGAGATCGGAGCACAGATCATGTGACAGAGGGTAGTAGGGGGCATGATAACGTCATTACGTCACTATAGCCCCGCCCCTACCATAAAATACAGAAATTCAAGGCTTTGAATAGCGGAGGTGGGGCTTAATGACGTGATTAAGCACTGCCCCCCGCTATTCAGTGCCATGAGTTTTGGCATTTTACAGGGTCCAGGAGGTTTGCCTACTCTTCCGGGAGTCCCGGAGGGCTCCCCGAAACTCGTGAGCCTCCCGGAAATTACAGAAGAGTAGGCTAGTATGATCATAATATAGGTTTTCCATTTATATGCTATATCTCAATACTATATTTAATATATCCCAAAGTTTAGTTAATAGGAAAACACTTTGCCCAGAGCTGCAAGGACGCACAGGATAGATTACTTAGCAATATAACACTTTGCTTTATTACTTCTACCTAAGTGTTTTATCCCCTGGAAACATCAAGTCCTTGCTAATAAGAGGGACCCAGAAATTACCGCAAAGAATGCATTTTTACCTTCGCTCAGCGCTCCCTATATCAGCTTTCACCTTTAGGTTTCATTTTGTATTCTCTGCACTGTATCACCTATCTAATTCTCCATGGGTATTTTCCTTTCCTCTATCAGGACTGTGAGCTCTTATCCAGTGGTCAGCCTAATCTCAAAGACACAATGTTTAAGAGCAGAGGAAGAAAGTGAAGGATCAGTGTCTCCTTGTAAAAGGTCCCAAAATGAAATGAGATTTTTGAAACTACTCAATCTTAAGATGTTGATAAGGTTGGCTGGTGTTTAGCCACAGAGTTCTCTTTTAGTGTAACCGACTCAGCAGAAACCCTATAATAGCATGTTTCCTTTACAGTGCAGCTCAAGCATAAGCATGTGTGATATATAAATACAAATAACAAGAGCAGAAATTGACTATGAGTGCAATTAGACATATATCAAACAGCATCTAAATGACAGTTTTGACATCTCATCTATTCTCTGGGCACTGTCTGCCTCATTAATTGCTTTGGCGCCTAGCAACTAATAAATCTACATTAAATTTCCTATATTTGTGAATAAACACTGATGGATATGGGATTCATTAACACATCCATCTCTGGGACATAGGGCCCAGACCGCACCTGTGAGGTTTGTTAAATGTACTTCTTGTGGCACAGATGCAGCAGACTTTGGTGCTGCAGTACTAAGAGAGACGTTGCTTTATATGATACAGGTAGTGATAATATTTAGATCATTAGTAAGTGTTAATATGTAATAATAGTTATCAGTTGTTCTATAAAAACAGACCACTCAAAAAGTTTATGGGGACAGCTCAATGCTAGGAAATAATTTAAAACAAGCAAATGTTCGTACTTAAAAAAATGATAAAATGCTGCTTTATACCACGTTGGTCGATATATCAGTGGTTTATAGTGTCCTCTCTAATGAAGACATAGATGCCACTTCCACTGGACGTGTGGTGCTGGGAGTTGTGGCAGAATTATTTTCAGGTGAGTAATCTCCACGTTGGTCATTGTCCATAAACTAATGACTTTAACTGGTGTTTTTGTTTTGCTCTATTAGTTTGCTTTGGGCTTGTTTATTATTCCTTTACCCCTGAGTACCCCCATTTAATTTATTAATTGTATCAATTCTTGTTACCTAGTTCTTCTATTGTTTTATGGTATATGTTTTTTACTGTTTGTGAGCTGCCAGATCAGCTTTCCCCCACTTTAGACAATATAGATTGATGTGTTGAATTTTTACACATCAAGTCTAACATTTAATCACCTGCAGGTTTCACTTTCCTATTTCAGTGCTCTTCATATGTGGATACTCCAGTGTGCAGTGGTGAGCTGGATACTAGTGATCCTGTTCAACAGTAGCAGCAGGATCTAGTGCAGCAGTGGGCAACAGGTGGCATGCCGAGCCTTGACCTGTGACCTCCTAGCCGGCTGCCCCCGATCTTTATTAGAATCGGGGAAACCAACTTCTGTGTCATGTGACCGCCTCTGCACAGTGCAAGGAGGTCACATGGCATACGCAGGGAGGAGGGACTGCACTGTTCTCTTGTTCCTATTATTATTTTGGTATGATCTCATCTGTGTGCCATTTATATCTCAAATATGTTGAGGTATTATAATGGCCTGCTCCCTTCGACCAAGATTTTTTAACAGTTTGACATACTGTGCTATTTAATTAGATGGGCTCACATGGCTTAAAGCATTGTACATGTACAGTTCAAGAACACTTACTGAGGCTACAAAAGCTTTATATATTCTCTATTGTGTTTATATATATATATATATATATATATATATATATATAAATATATATATATGTGTTTTAGTGTGCATGTGTTGGCGCTGCAGGCTTGTCCACAGTGATGATGTGATTTTTTTATAGGTGTGCCCTTTAGGCATTGACATGCTTGGCGAGGCTCAAATATTCACTTGTGGCTTTAGACAAGAGGAAGGTCAGCGTACTTGTCAGACAGCCCCTTCAGTCTTGAATCCCAATCACACAGATAGTGTAAGAAAACATGAGTTGTTTTTGCTAAGGGCTGGCATAGAACGAGCATCCCTGGTATGGTAAAAATTGAATTCAATTAGAGGGTTAGCGGGAGCAATGACCTTCAAAACACAGCATCTCTTAAAACAGCTGCACTTTCTGTCAACAGAGATATTACAGTGGGATCACTGAGCCATAGAAGGAGAGGAGTTGTTTTAATCCTGTCTTTAGCCATTGATGTTAATATTATGCAAGTGGATCGTACAAGTCTGTATTTGTCTATTACCACCAGTGCAGCAGCTCAGCGTCACTCTTATTTAGCTGAATGAAAACAGCAGATGGTCCAGTAAAGGTGATACGTTTATTGCCCATCCACCACGTGAATCCCCTCCTTATCTTGTGGTGTGTGACAGGTATCATATGTGTTACTCATGTTAGCACATGATTGAAAAAATGATCTTAGAGCCTGTATCTAAAATCATTTGTCATCTAGCAGAGAAATCATTTTATCGTAGCCTCCCCTGGATTTCTCTCTGAATGATGATTACTGCTGACTGACACACAACTCCCCTTTCACTGTGTTATGATTGATTCTAAATGCGCATTATAATATGCCTGCACGCCAGCAACCCCTGCTTATCCCAGTCAAATATTCCATAATCCAGATATATTTTTTTAACAATGCAACGTGTATTTCTCAAGAGAGAAAGAGAATGAGAAAACGTTAATAGTAAGGGGTGAATGTATACATTGGTAAGCAGGGAATATTAACGGCACAATGGTGGAATTAAATTCATTCAGTTTAAAAACACCAAGGTCTACCTCTTTTTTTTCTTCTTCTTTCTAAAAACACTGAATCCTCCCCATTTTCCTCCAGCAGAACTTGTAACTGTGGCAAGTTATTTGAAAATCTGTTTGATGTTTGTCTCTGGTGGTTAACTGTGTGTGACTGCACGCTCTGTGAAGTCAGATGGATGGCTATCCTAGAAAGGAACATCACCGGCTTTGATCTGTATATTCTCTCCCCGTGGGACATTTCCACCTTTTCAAGTTGGGGATCAGTTAATTATTAGATGAAATTGGTTTGGGGACCTGAAATCATTTTGAAGGCTGGCAGTAGTTCTCTCAGTGATGCTGTATGCTCTTTGATCTACAGAGCTGCGTTTTTAGAAGATCGTAAAAAGCTGCGTAACCTGTAGGTTGAAGATCCTGGTAATGTAAATGGGGTGGCATCTTTCACAAGACATTTCTGTTTCATCCCGTTCCTTTACATGTCGGCTCTCTCCACCTAGTTCATTTCCCTTGTGGCCTATTTAGGTCCTGCAGCAAATCCTGACATTGCTCCTTGCATAATGACCTGTATTTTTTTCTCTCCCTTTCAAAGAGGATTCTCACTGTGCTAACCTAGTATAGATGTGGAGGTAAGTGGTCTTGACTCATGGAATTAAATAGTAACTATAAGACACTTTGATCTTCCTCCGGTATACTTAATAAGGGTCATCTTAAAAGCAGTCCCAGTTGGCAAAATAAATTGGATTTGCAATAAATTGAAAGAACTGTGATCTCTCTATTTAAAATGTTTTTTTTTCCCTCTCACATAAGTTGTATTAAGCAACTTTTAAAATGTGAAATGAAGTAGCATATATGAAAACCTGTTTTTTATTTAAAATAAAAAATCACCTTAAAATGAAATAGACAAAAGAGCAATGGGTACAGCGAGTGAACCTGTGCGCAGCAATTTGCATACATTCCCAGTGACAGACAGGCAGTGCTAGGCGAGCATGGTGCATGGGTATTTTTCCTGTCTGTCTTCTCTTGGCATGTTGACCAGTTTGGAAGCAAGAGGTAAATATGTCAAGCTGCAGCCCTCTCTCACATCACTTTATAGGAAGTACATAGAAACTGTGTGCAGCATTCTGTTTTCTGACCATTAATATATCTGACAACGTATGGAAAAGGAGACATGTGGATCTCTTGCTTCTGCTCTACAGTGAATGTAATAAGGGCTGCTTGCCTCCCAACTGTCCCAATTTCAGGGCTATGTCCTGCCCGGGGTGCACATTTGTCCCATGGGTGGAACGTTGGGAGGTGTCTTCTGTGCATAGCAGAGCAGTGATGAACAGGTGCAGCATTGTTTGATAGGGGAGGGAGATTTCTAATGGACAGCACTGGCTACGCACCCATCCTGGCATGACCAACCCCCCTTATTCCTACCTTTTCTTCTGCCTCTTCCCCTTCATTCCCCTCATAGTTATCCTCCGTTCCTCCTTCTCTCCCTCTCTCCCCCGTGTCTCTCTGTCTGTCTACCCCACCCCTTAGATTCTACGCTCCTTTGAGCAGGGTCATCTCTCCTCCTGTCTTCACCACTTTTAACTCTGCTCTCCAGCTACCAGCCCTCCTCCTCGAGGACCCTCTTCCCCCCGTCCCCTCTCGCTCCCTCCTCTCCCTCTGGGAGTTTCCCTGTCACCCGTGCCCTCCCTCTTGGGCTCCATCATATGCGAACCCTCCCCTCTCCCCTCCCCCTACCCTAGCTGTGTGTTGAGCTCATTGAGTTACTGTGCTTATTGTTTACTGTACTGTGCTGTCTCACCTCATATTGTAATTTTGTTTGTCCCTGTATGGCGCCGCAGACACCTAGTGGCGCCCTATAAATAAAAATTAATAATAATAATAATAATAATGGTCACACCTCCTGTCCCACTGCCAGGGAATTAAATGTTGGGAGGTATATTGGGAGGTATGGTGCTGTATCTCTGACACCAAGACTCCCACCTGCTTCTTCTACCTATATTTGATATCAGGCCTGGCTACAGACATCACATAGTAAGTCCCTAAGGGTCATTGGGTCAGACCTGGTAAATTGGATAACTTCCACACAGTGTGCTAAGACTGAAAGGTGAATAATTAGCACATGAATTGTTCACAACAGACACAATTGTCCAACATATTATATAATTCCATGTTCACTGCTTACAGACCCAACGCATAAGTTACATCCTTAGAATGCCCATGCCCTCAATATACAGCACTGTAGTAACCCCTTGTATATATATAACCACACATCCAGACGGTAGAGTATTCCCTGCTGGACTGATACTCCTCTAGCAACTACCGCTTTAGCCTAACCTTAACCCTAACCTTAACCCTAACCTTAACCCTAATCGTAACCCATGCTCAACATGCACAGCTCCACACCAACAAAATATCCACATGTGCAACCAGTAGCGTACTGGCCACAGTCTGGGATCCCTCTCGTGCTGTCACTCTGTTAAGGTGCTAAAATGAGCAATGTTTAAAAGAAGCAACTAACCCTGCCACAGGTTACAGTGCTAAAGTTGTGTTTACTGCAGTATATGGTGATCTTCAATTGGCTAAATTGCAGTATAAAAAGAGCAACCATAGAACTGTAACCAATAGCGTCACAGCAGTTACCTGAGAAATTATTTTTGTCCCATAGATGGACATTGCCTGGTAATGAGCTCCCTCACCAGGGGACAATGTGACAGTATACCAAACTCCTGCAAACGATGGGTCCATGTGAGTTGGCAGCTCTGACGGGCCCTGTTGCCTGTGCCTGTGCTGTACTGATCTGTAGTTCTGCCTTTACAGACAGGGAATAAATGTATTTTAAATTATTTATAGCTTGGTTATTTTATGCAGGTGACTTTAATATGTTACTGCTCCAGTCTCCATAATAAAAAGGTATTTAAGATGCAAATAGAAGGAAAAAAATGCAGCTTCTATAAACATTCCTTGCCGTACTGCCTATATTCTGAAATGAATCTATTGGCAGTTGGTAGCTGCTTAGTGATTTTTTTTTTATTTTGCAATATTGCTTCTAAAGCTCCAAGGTCTTTCTCACATCACAACTATTTCAAGTTTAAACCACTTGGACTTTATTTAACTTTAATTTATATTCTTTTTGCCTCTGTTTGTTTGTATCTCCCTTGCTGCAATACCTCATTCATTTTCAGCTGGCTTAAAGACAGCACAATGCATTTCCCTCCAGATCAGCTCCATACCTAACTTTTACTTTGCCGGGCAATTTAACGTCAAGCCCCAAACAAGCATAGTTTATCTGTCGCCTAAGCAAGTGTCCTTGTCCTCAAAGACAAAAAATGCAAGGAGAAAAAGTACATGTTTTTGCAGTGTATTTTATTTTTATATATTAATGTCACATGGTATTTACTAATGTTTTTCTATGCTGGACACAACATTGACAAGTCCTACCCATATTACCATATCTGGTGTTTACTCAAAATAATTGCATGACATAATAGGCATCTGGAATCCACTGACATAATGACATACCTCCTTACTTTATTACTGAAGTAGAAGGCATTGTAATTCATTGAATAGATTTTAGATGCCTAAAATGCAGAGAAAAGAGGAACTAATAGCACAGAAAAGAACTAATGTCTCATTCAAGAAAGCAACTTCAAAATATGATCTGTGGTTAGAAGATACCTCAAAGTGCGAGCTGCCAGCAAATCTGAATGCCAGAGGAAGGGAAAATAAGCAGCAGAAGAAAACAGACTTTGCATGGTTGAATTTAATGAGCAATTAGGCAAGAAATATATAAAAAGGGGAATATAGTCCATACTATTGAAAAACAATACTTACCTGAGCTTAAATGTTTCTTTTATAATAATAAATGCATTGTATTTTCCACGCTCATTAAAGACAAAAAGATCAATTTGTAAATGCACAGTTTAAATAATTTTTTTCCTCTCATTATTGTTCAAATTATCCTTTCTATTGAAGAGAAGAAAGAAAGAAAGATGGCTGCAGTCACGCTTCCTTATGCATGCGGGTTTTCTTTTAATTGACAATTTATTTCAGAACTGTCAAAATAGTATCACTGTCAGGAAATTTGACTATTTTTTCCTTTTCCAGGCAGCAGGGTTTCTATTATTTCACATTCCTGTGTGCTTCGTGGGTCCCTATTACTGGGAATAGGACCACTCAGTCCACCAGTTTTTCTTTTGTCTCTATTGATTCAGTCAGTTGTAGGTGAACAGTAACTGATGCTGAATGGCGGATAGAAAAATACTAACGTTTGGAAGCATATTGGTTTAATATGCCAAACATGCTGACCGTATCAGGTGTGTATATGTTTGTATGATACAGGTGTGGAGAGGATTGTTTAGTTGTCTAATGTTTTGTAATGAGCAAGATAATGGTTTCTGCTACATTTGATTCTTGTGAAATGGTCTATTTTTGGTATCTAAATAATGAAAGGTTCTTAGTATATATGGAAGAGTAGGTTGGCTAATACTCTACTGACCGAGTTGTCTGTGTATCAGAGCTCCGCAGGTGTTGCAGAGTCGCAAGTCCCTGCGTACCCTGACAATGAGATGCTGGCACAGCACTGTGGCACTTGGGGGCACATTTATCAATATTCGCAAAAAATGAAAAATAGTTTTCAATCCTTATCGCATTGATAAGGATTGAACTATTTCTCAAATTTATTAAAAAACCAACACAGGAACAGCACGTCCGATAAACTGCTGTTCCTGTGATTAAAAAAAACGTACTTACTTCATCTTCGTAATGCGATTCTGGGTGGCTTCTTCATTCCTCCTGTCAAATCCTGAGCGCATGAACAGATTGATAACTCGGGCATGCGCACAGGCATCCAAACAGCACTGACCCCGACAGGCCTGGGTCATGTGACAGGGCTGCACACGCGCTGTAAAGCTCTTGGTAAATTGCGGTACATAGCAGTCCCCATAGACATCTATGGGGACTGCTATATATTTTGAAAAAAAAATGCAAAGCAGCAGATATCTATGATATCTACTGTGATGCACCAATAATAAATTTTAACACTACTTAGATTTTCAGCAATCCTCCGAAAACGGCCGACCATAGCGGTCAATAGAGCTGTACCGGGCAGCGTTTCCCGATATCGATTGTAGATCTATGGACAGACTTTCGGCTTCAGGTAACAGGGGGGTGATTCTTGGAGGGTATTTACTATACACTGGGGATATATTTGATAAATGGAGGCTCTGCTAAAGTTGGAGTTGTCCTTTTAATTATTCTGGATTGCATGGGTATAAAGGGGGTGTTTGAATCCCTATTTTATGTTATGCAAATAAACAGTATGTGATGTCGTTACTACTGAATATCATGGTTCTTGCATTGTCCATTAAATCAACATTGGTTTTCATAAGATTCAGATGATTGAGTTGTCCATTTACATTCATACAAGTACAAGATGTCCTTTTTGCCTGTATTAAGACCCTCTTACAATTGATGTGATCGCCCTGCCTGCAAAAATATCTTTTATATTAGTTAATATTATTGCCCATTTTAGAATAAATATTGGCTAGGATTGTCTGAAGCCGAATTTAAGGTTGATTTGAATGAATGCTGTGGAGCACTATTACCGCTCATTGACATCTGTTAAACTCCAGGCCGCTCGACATTTTATGGTTTGTTAGCAGTGCTCGTATACTTGACACAGGACTGAAAACATTAACCTTTATTCCTTCTTGTGTTATTGACCTTACATTGTGAGGTGTCGCCTACAAATACAACAAGAAAACAGACTGACTGTGGAAAAAGTGACAGCTTATACATTAACAAATGAAAGCTTTTTACCGGCTGTCCAAGAAGTATTTATAGTCGAGAGCAGTACAACATTTTCAATAAAATACGTGGCGGCTATTTGATTAACAAAAAAGCGGAGAGACCTTTAGCAACCAATCAGACGTATACTATGATCATGTAATGCTAGTGCGAGCAAAACTAATTGCTGGTTGGTTGCCATTGGTTACTTAACAAGTGTGCCCTGTTAGTAAATACCCACATTGGTTGCATCTATGACATAAACCAGGGCTAAATAAATACCAAAGGCCAAATTGCCACACAGCATAAAAATGTATTGTTGGGGCCCACTTTTCTGAGGGTATTCTATAAATCCAGGGGAGTTTATGCCATAAGATGAGGTCAGTACCTCACTTGAGATGGCAGAACTCTGTGGATGGCAGGAAAAGACAAATAGAAAAGCCTTATAACTGGATTGTGTTCTAGTTGTCATATGCTGAATGGAGGTTCTCTGTGTGTGATGTGATCATTGCATCTTACCATGATGTTAGCATATGACAGTGTCCAGGCTAGCTCAATGACAGTAAAAATAAAGTTATTGGGCAGAGAATGGAAACTTCAACAAGTATACCCCCATCCTCCTGCTCTCTCTTAAAAACCTTCACCCACAGTCATTCTGCGCCTTCGTAGGCTGACTATGTAGGAAGCCAAATGGTGATCACACAGGCCAAGATACCAGGACTACACACTGACTCTGGGAACACATGGGGAGAATTATGTTTGGCCTGCACAAAAGTTAGGCCCACATATAGACAACAATAGGCCGTTTCTATAGTAATAATTCATCTTCCTTCCTTAGCTCTTGAAAATAACAAATTGAACCATGTCTTTTTATGAACTAATCCTCAATTCTTTTTAAAAGTATCAAATTTGATCTATTTATTATTTAATATACATGCCATACAATAAAGTCAATAAATAATATGCCTCTTATTAACAATAATTGCTGATAACAGATTAATGAAGTAATACTGTAATATGTAAAGGTCATGGTCACTTATGCAACATATAGAAACCCCTTGTTCATATAGACTCCAAAGGCTCTTAGTGATCTCTTTGAATTTAAAACTGGATTTCTTTTTACTGTTCACAAGATAGAAAACAAGGTTAGTAGAGACCTTCAAGGTTATTCTAGCTCAAGTGGGAACTCGTCAGTCACAATACCTGTTCATAATTTCCATCATCATCAGACCTTAGGACATAAAATTAATTTCCATACATTTTTAGAATAAATACATTTTGTTTCATTGTGAAGTCAGTTCATGATTTTTAATTTTTTTGTTCTAAAAATCAAATATTAAATGCTGACAGCTACTTGGTAAGGTGTGATAATCCTTACATTGTGGCTACTACTGCTAATTAATGTGTAAGCTACCAATATATAAGGGTACTCACCATGAAGAGGCGGAAATAGCGAGCTGTGGGCCTGGTGCACGGAGGAGGGGAGGAGGCAACTGGGACCCCCAACCCTCTGCATCTGCCATGCAGCAGGCCCCATTATCTCCATGGACCCCAATGCACGGCACCTGCCGCCACAATGGTAGTTCCGTCGCTGTCACCATGACTCATGGCAGAACGGGATCCCAGGAATGTGGTTGCTCCAGCATATCATGGGCAGCACAGTAGCTAAGTGGTTAGCAGTTCTGCCTCACAGCGCTGGGGTCATGAGTTCATCACCGCAATGTCCGGCTGCGCACACTGTCAACAATTACGGTAGGAATCTCCACTCATTTTTCCCCGCACCTCTATTGGGTGCAAAAGGAAATGAGCTGAGATTCCAGCACAAGGGGTCCCCGCCGGACGTTCCGGAGACACCTTGCGCCAAATTGAATCCCCCTTAATGCCAAACTTCACTGGAGACACATGCAAATTTCCAAATTTTGAATGAGGCAAATATTCAATCGATCAATTTTAACAAAAATTCAGTTATCTCCACGCAACATTATAGTCACCATCATTCTTATTTAAGATGACATCCTCTTAACATCCTCTTCCAATCCTCTCTTCCCCACTGCTTCCTTCTTCCATTTCCTCTTCTATAATTCCCTCAATAGTAGTTTTTACAACAGTGGAAAACTGCAAGTGGTTAAGAGTTTTCCCCCTTAGCCATTAATTATGGACCAGGCAGGGAAAAAGCAAACGTCATTCTGATAATAGCTATGGTAACAGACTGAAACCTGAGTAATTGTGCTAAATGTTTAGTATGTATCTTAATTAGCATTTTCTGTAACACGGGGTAAAATGTATTTTCACATTATAATGTTGTTATTCTAATGTCACATCTTCTCCCAGAGATTATTCATTATTATGATATATATCATGAATTCCAACCTTCACGTGCTTAAAATACCTTAGAATCCTAGATCCTAGCTTGAAGATGTGGACATGCACATAGATTTTATATTCCCATATAAATTAGCTCAAGGGAGCAAATTAAATTTGCCGGCAATGCTGAAGCGCCCTCTGTTGGTCATACCATCACATTGGTTTGTACCAATGTGAATTATACCATAGTTGTCTTTCGGAAAAGCAAAATCAGGCAAACTTATCAACCTGCTCTATATCAATTTTGTATATATTTTCTTACTACATTTTTTTTTTTTTGCTACAGCAATTATGATAATGGAGGCAAACTGAGATGAACAACAGCTGCTACTATTGGTGCCTGTTTCTCGTTTATTAAGAGTCTGTCAGCAATGGGTCACTGTATCTTTTATTTAGCGCACACTATGCTTCAGTATCTGATGTGTGTCATTTAAACATAACCCAACAGAGATAAAATGGACATTGATTTTGGAAGTGTGAACACATGCAGGCTGAAGTTGCTGCTCAGAGTAAATTTAACGCTGTAGTTCATGTTCAGCTTCCGTGAAACATTCATGTGAAAGGTAGTAGGATCTATACATGGGCACTGCTGCCACATGGAACATATCTGGTTGACTTAATTAATGTTGGCTTACTACAAACTGTAAATACTCCCAAGGCTACAGTCTCCTCTCATTATAGCTAAATATTATATTTGCTTTACACTAGTTGCTTTTTTGTGTTAATTTGTTCATTATCTTGTAACACTTGTGAGCCTAGCGTCCATGGCTATAAACACACAAAAAGGCTGTGTAAATACATCTCATGGAATCTGTAGTTCTCAAATTATGATTTGCAAGATCATTCCATTCCTTTTAGAGCGACAAGTTCTTTGAAAGATAAAGATAAGATATGCTCTTGTAATTGCAAATGTATCAATTGGTTATAAACAAAAAGTGTGGACTAATGAAAAGATATATACTAAAGTTGTTTCTTACCTATCTGTGTATGTTTTGGAGACGTTGGTGGATCTGTGAAGTGAGCTTGATAACATAAAATACACAGTGCTAATGTCTTTCGCTCTCTGCACCATATTACCTGTCTGATGTACGTGTGTTACCAAACTGAACTAAAATAAAAACAGTGATTTGCAAATCCTAACTTGAAATTATATTATTTTGCCTCTCAATTGGTCCACCTTAAGGCATGGGTTTCGGACCCCGATTACCATGAGCTACATTGGGTGTTGGTACACCAATTTAATTCTAATCACACTCCCTTACAGTCTCTGCTGGCGGGGCGGCTTGGTATGCGGGCTCCTCCGCTCCTGATTCAGGCAGTTAAGATTTGGACAATCTGTAATAAAATAATGAAACAAACTGACATTGATCCATATACTCCTATCTGGGGGGCAAAGAAATTTGAGAAGTTGAATACAGTGAAGAGGGCCAGGGAGTGGTCTCGGTTGGGTGTGGTGTCGGTAGGTCAGCTTTATGATACAAATGTACTTAAATCCTTCGAACAGTTGGTTGGGGAATTCTCTGTACCCAGAACAATGTTTTATTCTTACCTTCAGTTACGACACGCCCTAAGCACACAATTTAAAGGGGAGACTTTGGTGTTTGGGGTGGATCCACTGAGGAAACAATTACAGGCCTTGAGTTATAGAGGTCTGATCTCTCGAATGTATTCATGTCTTCTGTATGAATCCACTGCAGATGATTTGGATGGTTTGAGGAATCAGTGGGAAATAGATATTGGCCCTTTATCAGACAAGGAGTGGGAAATGGTTACAGACAGTACTAAAGGTTATACTTCATCATTAAAATTTCAACAAATACAGGTGTTTATCTTACACAGGGCCTACTTTACCCCTATTAAATTGGCAAAATTTTGCCCGGATGCTACCCCTAACTGTCCGAAATGCAATTCGATCAATGCTAAATTTTGGCACCTTCTATGGGAGTGTTCATGTATACAAATCTTCTGGCGAAGGATCAGGAGATGTATTCAGGTTACTGGAATTGAAGTGTCTCTTAGTTCACCGGGCCACTTGTCTCTTTGGGCTCCGATTGAAGGGGAAAGTTAATAAACTGACAAAAATGTACATTTCACAGTTATTGATGTTGGCTAAGGTCTGTATAGCGAGGCTGTGGTTGGCCCGACGAGTCCCACGGTTAAAAATTGGAAGGCACTGGTCAATACCACCATAAGGCACGAGAGATTTGTTTATACTAGCAGACAGGCTCTGAAGGAATTTGAGAATATATGGTACAGATGGTTAGAGTCTCCATTCTATCCTATGTCATCTAGTACAGATGCTCTATATACTTAAATGTATGGCTACCGCAGTTCTTATAATAAGTATCTAAGTCCATGTAATAAACCCTGCATACTTATGTATAAGCATTTACGATGTATGATCCTAAATGAATATAGCACATTTATTATTATTATGCTTTAATGTAATCTTGTAAATTCCGTAATTTAATTCCGATATGTATGCGATTGTTTTTCTTTTTGTTGTTTAGTATGTTTATATCTTAAAAAATTTCAATAAAAATACTGGATTTAAAAAAAAAAAAACAGTGACATATTTATACTTTTGGCAAAAAGTTTGCTAACAACCAATCTATAATCCAAATCAGTGGGAGGTAAACGCTCCACCACTGTACCAAGACTAAGGGCTAGATTTACTAACCTGCGGGTTTGAAAAAGTGGGGATGTTGCCTATAGCAACCAATCAGATTCTAGCTTTCACTTATATAGTACCTTCTACAAAATGACAGCTAGAACCTGATTGGTTGCTATTGGCAACATCCCCACTTTTTCAAACCCGCAGGTTAGTAAATCTAGCCCTAAATCTTTACCATTGGCTGGTGCTAAATCTGGCGTCAGTATGACTGCTCCACCTCTGGGCTCAACTTGGACCTGCTCGCATAAAGCAGGCCCAAGGATCTTCCACAAAGCACCAAGAGTTTTATTACGTTGAAGGGGCAGTGACGTGCCGCCAATCAGCGGTAGCACCTTTTCATTAGTCACTGACTGCACCGCTATCCCGCCAGCTGCGCCTCCCCATAACAGAAAAATTGGGTAAACAACAGTAACTCTTCATATTCTTAGAAGGGTGGACGGGAGGGGGATAACAGAAGGATCCCGAAAAGAGGAATAAAAAAACCTCTGCATGGAAATTTTAACCCCTAATGGGTAAGTGCTGCCACTCACATAAACACAAAATTTTAAGAGCTCTCGGCTTAAGGCCTCACTTGTCATAGTGCCTGAGCTCTCGTCTATCCTTTCTGTCCCTATTCACTACAATACAACTGGGCAGGCAGCCACCACAAAATTGGGGGGTATTCAATTGTCCGCGGGTTCGAGCGCGGAAAAACTATTACCGTTAATATGGTAATCTCTCGCTGGATTTCAGTTCGCAGCTCTGGGAGCTGCGAACTGAAATCCAGCAAGTAAATTACCGTATTAACGTTTTTTTCCGTGCAGGATTACTGTTATAACGGTAATCCTGCGTGAACCGCGGGATTTTCGGCAATCCCACGGACAATTGAATATGCCCCATTGAATTTTTACCTTTGCTGACGCAATCTTGCTACACTCTGCAAAATATTTATACCTGCTGATTATCTGCATCTCTGTGCTAGGAAAATGGGAAACATGCATGGAAAAGAACATGCTCTTTAGAGTCTTTTAGTGATGTGTTAATGCATTTCACAATGGGTTTCTTCATAGACACGTTTTCTCCTGTTTTTCATGTATATTTTGTTTATTTCAGTGTCTTGAACATGTGCATCTTGCCATTGAAAATATACGCCTACATGCAATAAGAACGTGCCCTATAATGACTATGGGGTCGATTTTATCAATGGGTGAACAGCTAGGCGAGTGGGTTTCTTTTCACATGCCCTATACTATCACCAGCATTAAGTGTCACTGGCTCTAACCAGCAAAGGCTTTCCATTGCTTTAAGGCTTTATCAGGTATCCCAGCTGTACAGTTACCGCAGTAATACCTGTTTGTTCCATGTCATGCACAATAACAGACAGAGAGGACATGGAGCAAAATATTGATTCATTTTTTTTTTCCCCAATAGGGATCTATTTGAAAAGAATGGGTCTATTTTGTGCATGGGGAGAGGATAAAGGGGGAGGCACAGTAAATATAACTTTTATCTACCACTATATTTATATACTAGCATTTTTAGGTTATAGAAATGGAACTGAAAGCTCAAATGTCCAGTTACATGTATCTGCCAGGTCCCTGTGTCTTCTCAATATAGCAGAATGAGTGTTTGAGAGCTTTAAGTAACTCTTATTGCTCTGAATAGTTTTTTGCCATGGCAATAAAATAATGTTAAATCCCAGTGCTGTGTAATTTAAGCACGCAGTAAATGCAGGTTTAATAAATAGTCCCCTGTTTGTTTCAAACGATCTATGTATTTTTCATCTGGTTTTCCATTGGTTAAGATATATGTGATTTTTAGCTATAATTAAAATAAAATTAAAATCCTTCTCAGACAGGTATAGAAATTTTTACATTAACATTTACATATGGCAGATATTTTTTTCATATCTTATCTACACGCCTTCTGGCTACAGTTAGTTAAACATATTAAGATGCATTCTGTTATAGACTAAATAATTAAAAGCTAAAAACTAGTGGACCAGAGGTAGATCTATTCAGAAAAAAAAACTGAGAGGAAATTTTCCATTTGTAGCTGACAGATCTGGTTATACATATCTCCTCTTCATGAATATAAAGTACGCTGATGAAAATATCCTTTTCCATTTTTCAGCATCTGTTGAAAATTAATATTTTCAATACAGTGAAGATTAAGGGTATCTTTATTGTCGACTGTGGGTGATCTCTCTTATCAACAATGTGACCCTGTAATGCGTTAGATGTTTCATATTAATCTAGTTATCACTGCAATTTTAGGGGCTGGAGCAGACTTCTAGCATACTCTGAGAATCTGTTTCAAAATAATTATGCTTTCAGCCTAATCATAGGTTTGATGAGTTAGATTTTAAAAACATGCAAACAATTCTCTGCAGATAGTTATAATGTGTCGTTACTCAGTTCCGTCTTCATACTGCCTAATATTTTTTATTTTCTGAACCTTTTTCATGTGTAATAAATGTTTGCGTGACTTGTAGCTGTCGGGACTAACAGACCTTTAATGGCATGGTCTGAGATTTGCCAAGAAACAGCTCCCACTGATCCTTAAGGGATTTGTGTCAGGATGACAGACAAGCAGGTAGGTAGTTGGCAGCTATGTTGTCTCCTTGCGGTAGTGTAACTGTTTGTTTTTAGGTCTGCTCTTATGAGCTTGGATTTTCACTACAAATTGCAATGCAGGATTAATGTTTGTTACTCAAAGCAACATATTATTAATTCATTATTATTATTCATTTTCATTTATAAGGCACTACAATATGTCTGTAGCGTCGTACAAGGTACAGTACAGGGACAGGTTGGGCTGGGGGGCATCTGCCCCCCGGGTCGGTCCCATTGGGGTTCCTTGGGCTGGGTCACTGGGTCACCTACATCTTTTTTTTCCTTTAAATTGTTCCGGATAGGCTGCCGAGTTGAGTCTTGCCCCCTGGGCAAAAATTTACCAGCCCTTCCCTGGTACAGTACAATAAACAAGTATTATTATTATCATTTATTTGTTAGGCGCCACAAGGTTTCCGCAGTGCCGCACACAGTACTAACAGTAGACTATACAGGGTGAAACCATACAGAACAATGACCAAAAAGTACCAATACTTCAGAAACACCGGCCAGTCATATGCAGTAAAGACGGAGCGGAAGAACAGGTATGGAGACAGGAGGGGAGGGGGCCCTGCTCATACGAGCTTACATCCTACGGGAGAGTAAACAGACCAGGCACAAGAGGAGCCAGTTGAGGCAACAGGAGAGAAGTGAGGATGAGCAAAAGGAAGGAGATGGGGGTTAAGTAGATGGTTGGTAGGTTTTGAGGAAGAGGTGAGTTTTTAGTGCACGTTTGAAGGAGCAAGTAACACTATAACTTTAGTAACTCAAAGCCCAGCTAATGAGAGAGGCTGGAAGGGTGAGGGGGAGCAGGGTATATTTTATATTGTATATTGTATATTGTGCCCAAGAGTGTGGGCGCAGCTAACATGTTGCAAAGTTATGAAGTGGGGTCAGTGGGCAGAAAGCCCAAGTAACAGGGGGACAGAACAGCTGATGAACAGAGTTAAAAGTGGTGGAACAGGAGGTAAGAGGGCCCTGCTCATAGGAGCTTACAATCTAAAGGGAAGTGAAAGGGGAACAGGTATTGGAGGGAGAGAAGGATATATATGTATGTCCCTGGACACTATATCATATTTATGGTTTTAGGGGAATGACTTGCTAAAGCACATATTTTTCCCTCATTTAGGGGATCCAGGTTCATCCCTGTCCCCGTCCAACGTTTTTCTCTTTCTCACACTTGGGGTTGCTGATTCAACTTCATGTACGGTGCATCTACTGTATGACAAGTTAGTAAACATTTGAAGCATACCTCCCAAGTTTCGCGATTTCGGTGAGACAGTAACAATTTGAGAGGTGTGTCATACCAGGTGACATCTTTGTCCCTACTGCTGGAGGAGTGGGAGGTATGAGCCATTAACAGCAGAATATAGCACCGGTGAAGGGTACTGCGCTCACCTTTGGTGCACGCTGCCATGCGTGTGAGATGTAAGGGCTGTGGGTTAGGTGCAGATTAGCACATTAGAAGTGATAGGCACAAACCCAGGGCTGTGCCTGCACACCTTTACGATGTGACCGTGCTTGCAAAGTTGTCTGACATGTTTAAGGGGGACATTTTGTAGCAAATCAAAGTGTATTTATATTTTTTATTTCATTTTGGTACAGCTTCATTTCACAATGACTGTTTGTCACAAAAATGCTTTTATTTTTTGCAATTGCTTAAGTATACGTCCCATATGTAATTACAAAGTCCCGCCCATATGTCACATGACATGTTGCTAGTGTTTCATGCTGGAAAAGTTAATTAGGCAGCGAGTGACACCCTTCATTTGCTATCTACAGGGCTCCCATATATTTGACGCAAAAAATTGAGTACATAATTTCTTATATACTATATAGCTGTGGGGAAAGGGTCAATGTGAGCTTATTATTGCTCATGTATACTAGCCGTGTGGCAGCTCTGGTGATAGTTATGGCCTTGGTTATATACTAATTAGGTAGCAGCACCAAACAGGCAGTAGAGGAACAAGCCAATTATTATTCGTAAAAATCTAAAATACACTATTTTCTGGTTGGCGAGATTACTTTTTATTAGATCCATTTAATACACATTCACTTCATGCAATGGTGGCTCCATCTTTTAAAGTGTCATGTGAGCAGGTCAGTAACTTCTGATTCATGCTTACCTCCATAACATGAAAAGAGCCACTGAGGTTTAAATTATGCATATACATAATAGAATTTATACATACTTAAAATTTGAACCCGCGCTACGGAACAAGTCACCTCAATTACGTTTTTACATGCTGTTCTTTGTTGCAGATGTGGCTTACCCTATACCCCAGATTGATTTACACAGTCATTTGTTCTGCGGCAGCTCACCTGTTTTTTACACGTTTGCCTAAGAATATTTCTGGGACTATATTTTTACCTAATGTTGTCCTGTAACTTATTAAGAATGCACTGCTTCTTCCAACCCGTCTTAGTCATATGTATAAGTAGTTCAATCTGCTTATCATACATGCCCATTTCCCAGGCCAGATTCATTTATTTGTCCCTCTTTTCTGCTTATTTTCCCTCTTTTATGCAGGTTATTTCTTTGGTATGGACTGAAATGTTACCTTTTGGGGTCTCAAGGTCTGTTTCAGACTGAGCTGTACACCCATTTGTGCAGTTCTTTAGTGCTTCTGACCTCCATCAGTCCAGGAGAAGCTTAAAAGGGGCAATAGTGTTTGTATAGGAAAGAGTAGTATATGACTGGTTTAAACCTTCAGCCAATCACGTGCCACTTTTTCAGCCTGACAACCAATTGTATTATGCCCTTCCAGATCAGTGAAAATCAACTGTTAATACAAGGGGAGTATACAGCTCCTTTTAATTTCAAAAAACAAAAAACAACCCAAGCTTTCTTGTAGTTAAATATTTGACTGAGATAGCTCCTAGTAATCCTAGTCATTTTGAACAAATACCAAGAGGGAAATAAATATATTAGTTAGAGCATTTTAAAACCTAATTTCAAAACATCAGCAAATGAGTTTTCATATTATTGCTGAGTGTTTGATATAATAAGCATTTTTGGCCCTCATATTATGCCTGGAATGACAGTTTTGGGTATGTATGATTCCTGTGCCAGCATTTTTATGATTGTAACAATGATGAGCTAGTTTGCTGTTAATCCTTGACTTATGAATATGTGAGATCAGCACACAAAAGGAGCGAAAGGCCAAACCCTTCTTATAATGAAAATGCACATGATGCACATTACTCTGGCATCACATTATTGATGGAGCTTTTAAATTAACCACAAATTTATTTCGTCTTCCTTTGCAAATAAGCACACAGTGGTGTGTTAGAATGTGGGCACAAGAACAGCGTAATGTCAAGTGCCATCTGTAACTGTCATGGGAATAATGTCCTGTGAGACGGCCTGCTATTATAAACCAGTATAATGTGCAACTGGTAAAGACCTTTTGGAAGACAATAAGAGAATTGTTATGAATATGTTAATAATGGCCGACGCCTATTTTGTTGTTGGCCAACCACAGGCAAAAATCCATAATAAAATAGTCATGAAATGTATTTGTCCATTGTTTGGGCCTAGTCATTTCAGATGCCCCTTGGGTGATAGCTGTAGTAGCGCCATGTTTGTCATTTATTGTGAAATAAATACAATTGTGTACAAATATTTATACTTAACCTTTTATTTGGAGATGGCTGTCTCAAGTTGCCTAATCTTAGATATACCCGGAGGATTGCTCTGTCATTGTGTGCCTCCTTTATCTCACTAAACTCCTTAAAAATCAAAGTACTATGCATGAAGTGGGCTGGAAGTGGTCCCGGGTCTATGTACAGCACTAGATCATCAATGTCGGATACCACCATATCTCCTGGGTATCTGACTAGCATATGACATATGTATGTCCCTCCCTATGAAAAGACGGACTGCACTCATATGATAACGAGAGCTTAGTTTCTTTTAATACATATGCAATGTGATGTTTATCCAGACTGATTTTAACAGTTTGTACTATATTCAACCTTACAATATGTAATACGAGTGCAGAATAGGACGGCATTTTCTACTGCAAAGATCATTATAGTAAAGGGCTCCATTGTGTCCTAGTTTTGGCAGCTGTAATTCAGTATGCCTATTTTCCCATAATTCAATCTCTGAATCAATTTAAGATTATTATGATTTAGTGGTAAGAGACAGTGTCAGAGTACTACAGTATGCAGGGAAAATTATAGATGAAAATCATTTGTGGAGCTGGCATTTTATACAATGCAAAACAAACTGAATTTTTTTTTTATAAAAAATACAATATGGACATATTTATTTAATGATTATTGATATCAAAGGATAAATAAGTCAATTTCCGTGTATGAAAAATGATGTAGGGGCTTATTGGAGGAACCAACGTGTCCATGCATGTAACTGTTATACTGTATAGCACTGAGTGCCGTCTGTTGGATGTGCAATCTCCATGTCTCCTGATTGTTGCAGTTTACAGTTTCAAAATGATGGGAACTATGTAATCCTATGGCATTGTTTGTTGTAAGAGTTTTGGAACCCTATGTGTAGCGGTGTTCTGAAGGTAGGACTGAAACCATGCAACTCTAAGACATGAGCTTATTTACTATTAACAGTCCCTTTGTGACATTAAAAAAAGCCCTTAGCACCTCATTTTAACAAAAACATGTAGCATATCGGTAAGGGTTAAGGCACGGCTTTGCCAGGCCAGACTTTGCTGATTTGTGTATGTGTGAGTCGATTTGCAGACTCGGCTATGTGCTGTGGAATTGAAAGCCCAGATTTGGACTTTCAGTTCCACTTATAAAAACAAGTTTAAAAATAGTGCAAACTTATTGGGGGAAAAATATTAAAAAAGAGATAGCAATGTTATTGCAGATGGTAACCCTTTGATGTAATGGGCAAAACAAAAAACAACCCTATCACCTGCGAAAATAGAAATGCAACGTTCCACCCCTTGATAAATCCCATGCCCTGGATCTGTGCAGAGCACATTGCAGTCTTGTGTGGTAATTGGCACATTGACATGTTCACTCAGAATTATTCCACAGCGGGATCTACTTTGTGCTATACTTGGACATAAAGATCCACGCACCCTGATATATAGAACACAGTACAGAATGTTTTATCTGTTCACACATTGTAGATCTGTCCCTAGCATAAAAATTATGTTATAGCAGAGCAATAAAAATGTTCTAACCATTAAATCAAACCTTACCACACTGTAATTGTCAGTGTCACTTTTATCTCACAAAGTAACGGTATTATGATAGCTGGCAGATCATTTTCACCTCGCTACTTTTTTGTAATTCAGTTTCAGATACTTAAAGCTTCCAAAGTACTGCCTGCAAGTTGGTGAGGTTCATTAGTCCAAAAATGACAATTGGGAATATGAAATGATAGATACCAGGAAATGATAGTTAGCGGACAATGTTTTTTGCTTTTTGTTTTGTTTAATATGACAAAATAGTTTAAAGAAAATATTTCATTTATTTTAGTATGCTTTATAAATAAAACAATCTTTTTGACAGGTAAATACACACCTAACAGTCAAGCAAATCTATAATGAAAGACTGGATAAAGGAAGATTGTTTAGAAATAACAAGAGGGTGTCCAATATTGCAGTACAGTATGTAGAAAAGAATTGAATGTACTGAAGTATGTAACACCCCCTTCCCAGGTGTGCCTGTAGTAGAATAGGAGGTCTCACCGTTCTGTCTCCTATGCAGAATCAGGTGGCGTCTTCATGTATAATGTCCAGGAAATCTGCAACACCAGACTAAGGGAACACTCTGCCCAGCTCCTATCTATCAAATACTTGCCTACTTTCAGTAGGTGATGTCCGGGAGAGGGGCGTGACTAATGGGCTTGCGGGGGTGGGGTACCTAAAATTGTGTCATGTTGGCCCCGCCCCCCACAAGTAAAATAACATTTTGGGGGGTGGGGCCAAAATTACGCGATTCTCTGTGAATCGCGTCATTTTAACAAGGGAATTCCGGGATGCGAAAGAAATGCCAGCTCTCGCAGAGCCCGGGAGACTGACCCGAATTTCGGGAGTCTCCCGGACTTTCCGGGAGAGTTGGCAAATATGTCTATGACCTTAGACACATGAATAAAATACCGGCACTTCAGGCTGGTTTTAGAAGCCACACTGGCAAGTTTATTTCTAAAGCATGGGGGGTAGCACTAAATGTTTTGACTATTCTATCAAAAAGTAATTTTTTCTATAAGAAGGTTACTTTGCAATATGTACATAAATGGGTCAAGTGAAATGGCGTATTAAGCAGATGTTTCAGTACAATGACATAAACACAACTGCAATAAACATATGAATAGTGTTTTATACTATAGAGAGTGCCTCTCCTTTTCCCGCCTTCTAGACCTTGTTAATGTAAGAGGTACCTCAGGCCCACTTATCACTTTGTTCACCAGCCAAACAACCATATACCATATTCCATGCTCTCATTTCATAGGCAGTGTTCAATAAACATAAAGTGACACACTTAAACTTGCTCAAACAGTGCAATACAGAAATCATGCAATATAATGGTAACACAGTTATAAATATCCAAATCTTTGATCCTGCTGTTTGATGATTGAAGGGGCCGATCCTTACTAACTTGATCCAAGATTCTAGGAACATTTATGGAAGTCAGATGTATAAAGAAATAGCTCGGCTCATTTGAATCACTGGACTTGGCAGAGCATAAATAACACACACAACTTGCAGCATCTTTCCATCAGGAAACTATATATTTCTCATGAATATGACATCCAGCCCTCCTTATACCTCACTTGATGTTTCTCAAAATGGAGGTTGGAACAGCTGCAAGCAAAATGGTGGCTGTTCCCTCCTATTAGCTATAATGATGAAATGCCACTACACTTCCAGAGTACATCACAATATAAACTTGCAGTTTACTCACTGAAATGCTTTTCCTTTGCATCTCCTTTGTATTTCTACTTGATATCTCAGTTCCAGAATTACTGTCTGTCTCTCCCTGCATTACTACCCTTAAAACTAACACAAAGTCCTGCAAAAGGGTTTTAAGTCAATATTTTGGGGTCTCCCCACCAATTTTCTGTCTAACTGAACTGTAGCCACATATCTCAGTCCAGCAAATAGATAATTCAATAAATCGTCAGTACTTATCTCACAGGTATCCAACTGTCACTATCAGAATGGCTCCTCTCAGCAGTGGTTTCTGCCAGTGTGACCCACTCTCTAGCTCTTCTTTTCTCTGCTTTTCCAGCTATACACACAGTTTTCCTGCCCCTGAGAGCCTCTGGGTGTCTCTCTGAACTCTGCCTCATCCCAATGCAGATGCAGGATGTAGTTTCTAAGCAGTCTCCCTGTGCTCTCTTTCACATACGCTGCCTGTTACAGGTACTGGCGCGACAATTTTAAGTAAGTTTATTCTAATTAGTTGTGCACAAACTGGCAACTATCTCCCGGGCACAGCAACTGAAGAATATTGGCCACTCACAACTGGGTGCAGGTCAGTTCAGGGCAACTGCTGCATCAGGCGCGGGCTGGGATACTGCAGGCAGGGGGGCACACAGACGGCCGCATCTCATTACACGGGATGCGGCCGCGTCATTGATGACGCGGCCGCATCCCGTGTCATGGGATGCGGCCGCCTGTGTGACATCAGATGCGGCCGGAGAAAAAAATCCGGAGAAATTGCATCGGGGGGCAGCCGGCCGACCTACACCCCGGCCCTAAAAGCGGAAATTCTGAGCGGCCTGGGGGGCCGATGCCCCCCTGCCCCCCGGCCCAGCCCGCCCCTGGTCTGGATGATGGTACAGTCAGTTCTTAACATTTAGTTCAGGCCATAGAAAAATAGAAAAGTAAGGTGTGGAGGCGTCCAGAACCTTGCCCATGGCCCCTTCATATATCACTCATAGTCCCCTCCATATCTCTCCCATTGCTGCCTCTTCCCTATAGCTCTCCCCTTACTGCTCCCTTCCTGTAGCTCTCTCCTTACTGCCCCCTTCCTATAGCTTTCCCCTTACTGTCCCTCCTCTATAGCTCTCCCCTTACTGCCCCTCCTCTATAGCTCTCCCCTTACTGCCCCTTCCCTATAGCTCACCCCTTATTGCCCCCTTCCTATAGCTCTCCCCTTACTGCCTTTCCTCTATAGCTCTCCCCTTACTGCCCCTTCCATATAGCTCACCCCTTACTGCCCCCTTCCTATAGGTCTCCCCTTACTGCCCCTCCTCTATAGCTCTCCCCTTACTGCCCCTTCCCTATAGCTCACCCCTTAATGCCCCCTTCCTTTAGGTCTCCCCTTACTGCCCCTCCTCTATAGCTCACCCCTTACTGCCCCTTCCCTATAGCTCACCCCTTACTGCCCCCTTCCTATAGGTCTCCCCTTACTGCCCCTTCCTATAGGTCTCCCCTTACTGCCCCTCCTCTATAGCTCACCCCTTACTGTCCCCTTCTTATAGATCTCCCATTGCTGCCCCCTTCCTATAGCCCTCATTGTAGTTCCCTCTATATCTCTCCCAGTGCTGCCCCTTCCCCATAGCTCTCCCATTACTGCCCCTTCCCTATATCTCTCATTGTAGCTCCCTCCACATCTCTCCCATTGCTGCCCCTTCCCTATAGCTCTCATTGCAGCTCCCTCCACATCTCTCTCATTGCTTTTCCTTCCCTATATCTCTCAATGCAGCTCCCTCCATATCTCTCCCATTTCTGCATTTTAAGAGACTCTTGATGGGACACAACAAACATTATTTTTGTGTCATGCATACAGTCACTTCTTCAATATGGCATCATATATAAGCTAAAACTGCTATTTACACTTTACGTGATGATCAACCATTTTATTGGTAATGACCATAAACATAACATAATATTACATATTTCATTATCTGTACTAATGATAGAAATTAAAATTTTTATTCTTAGAAACAGAAATGTATCATGCAGCGCTACACAACTGTGAGAGAAAGCAAGCATGACTGTATCATAATACAGTTACATTGACGCCTATAGGTGAGTGGGCTGCGCTCAGTAGTTCTAAGCTTTGTTCTCTTAACGTTTGTATTATTGGAATCACGTTCTCCTTCCCCCTGGATATATTGATGTTTCTGTTTTGAAGCCTTCCAATAAGTCTTACCTGCTGCTGTTATAAAAAAAAGAAAATATCCTGAACAAACATAAAAAAAAAGTTTCAAAACGATCAAAGGTTTAAAATAACAAAATCCACGACAGAGTCCCTTGTAGTTAAATTCCAGTCATTTTTTAAAAAAAATAAAATAAAATATTATTTTCTGTATCCAGACTCTTATTTTGAAAAGAAAGCCATCAATTGATACATTTGAGTAAACTACATGTTTCAAATATCTCCTCTTCCCCTGTTGCGGCGTGTATCATATATATCTCCAAACCACATGTTGTCTTAGCATCAAGTAGATCAAAAGCAGAACTTAATACAAGGTTGCTAAGAGACGCATTTTCGAAAAAGGCTCAACATGTGTCAATATAATGGATAAGTAGTCTGTTTTGGAATTTGATGCATGGTGCCCATATGAGCACACTTTTATGAAAAGGAAGAAGACATTTTAAATATCTCTCTGTTAATGAAAAGATATTGCAACTTGATAAAATAATAAAAAAAAAACCTTTCAATGGCAAAGGAACCAGGTGGTATCGCTTCATAAACAAAGTGAAAAAAAAAAATATCAGCAGAGTTATACCATCCCCACTGTCTGTTTCCTAAGCAATAAAAAATATCTAGTGAAAATGACAAAATACTAGACAAATGACATATATTTTCACGGAGACCCATATATCTACGAGTGTCTAAAGCACAAATTATTGCTTCATACACTGTCATTTTTAAATGTCTTGGCATTCTAAATTGTCTAATAGTATACACGCTAACTAGCTCACTAACATAAGGTTAATCTTGCATGATTTATATAGGATCATATATATGAGCATTCCTGCTCTCAGGAGCGTCCTTGGGAAGATTGGGTTTGCTATATTGATAGGGCTGGGCTGTAAAAATGAATGAATCTCGGAGTGTTGTTCTCTAGGGTGTAATAATAGCGGGTGCACGGCCCGGAGGTGAGGGGGGGGCAGCAATACCAGGTCGCTCCTTCCTTGGAGGCCTCTGCTCCGCTCGATGCTCCCGCTCTGCTTTCAAATGAGCAAAGCAGGTACTTCTTCTGAATAACACATGTGCCCAGCGCACATGCTCAGATGGGGCCACCTGCTCTGCTCTATTGAAATTTCGGGGCTTGAAAATGCACTATTCCTCCTCTGATTTTGGTGGTATCCTGTTATGGTGACAGGAGCCAAAGCTATTTTATGACGTTTAAGAGGAAGAGAAGATTCCAGACTACTTCTAGCTCCGTTATTATAAAATGTTGTTTTATATCCCTGTTAGTACAGATGCCCAGTGGCCCCTATTCCCTTACCATGTTGTTTCTTGCCTACTCTACCCCCCTGAAAAATTTTGCAGCCTCACCGATGGGACTTCTCTGTCATTAGCCAATGAGATGAGTAGACACCTAAACTAAGTCACCTGTATCAGTAGTACTAAAGAAAGCGCCAACAGAGCTACAGTATTGTTGGCTGGGAATGTGTGTTTGTGTTCTTGTTTTACCCTGCAATTGTACTCACCTTTTTGTGTTTTTAGACCATAAAATATAACTTTATATCCATTAGTGCCTTCAGTATTACATTAGGTAAATTTTGCTAGGTTCACAGTAACTGGTACCAATTGTATTCATTCTTCATAAGATGGATATAGCTGGGACTCAGAGCATTAGCGTTTTTGGAGCACATTATTTCAGGTCAATCAGCTTCTATATAGGAAAGTTTGAAGTGGGAGGAGCTAGGCCAAGATGTAGCCAATCTGAGCATGGAGACATAACCAGCAGCAGACTCGTGATGTGAGGCTCCTTCCAAATTGGGGAAGTTCATCCACCTTGTTTATTTTTGCCTGCTTGATATTTTCCTAGTTGCAGGCCTCTGGTGTCTGACAGAATAACAACTTATGAATAAGAGTGAGCACATATCTGCACATGGATCTCACATGTCCAACATATAATTTAAAACTGTGATCACCTTTGTTGTTTCTTCTAATTGACTTCCGGCAACATATTATCAACAGAGTCTGGCACGCATACAAAATGGAGTTTATGACATGCATACTGCGTAATACTTCTAAATCTTTTAACAAAATTTGGGCACCGTGGATGTAATTTTTTCAAGTTCAAACTCCTTTTGCCATATGACCCCTTTACAACACTCCACTTGGTGTCCTTCCTCGATCCATTACCGCCTTCCCTCCCTTGCCTTCCCCTTTTTTTTTCCTTTCTCCTACTTTGCCCCTCTTTTTCTTCTATTGGCGGTTTTGCCACACCGCCCCCCTCGTCTATTTGGTTTATTTCTCTCTGACCAACTTCTCTTTTCTCTGTTTCCTCTTTCTCCTCTCCCTACAGTTAAAATTTGGTCAATATCATGATTCTGTCTTGTATGATATACACTAAATGTATATGTCCGTGAAATTGTATGACTTGATTGTTATGGATATCATATCTTGGGCTGATGTTTATTATTGACCTCTCAAAAATAAAACTTTAAAAAAAAATAAAAAATGAATGTTATCACTAATCCTACATTTTGCCTTATTGATGATGGTTTTCATGGTCCATTTATTGTTTCTGGGATACAGTTTGCAATATGACTTTGAGCCTATATCCTTAATATACTGCTATAAGGTATGTAATAAAAGTATCAGGTCTCTGATTCAATTAAATGCACTTGGTCACCAGTGTGAAAATATATCCTCAAATGTAGGAACTGTATAAGAATATATGACAATATACTTGGACACGAAAGGGTAAAAGAAAGTAAAGTGATTTAGCTCTACTAATAGCTAAGAGTGAATCTTTCTCTGCACAGCTCAGGAACACTTGAAACCAGCATGCCGCTATTAAAAATTCAGAGGCATTGACCATAAATATAATTAATGACTAGCTTTTAGTAGACAATGCGATCGTTTTGATCCTTTAGCATTGAAAATCCAGAGACGTCAAGTTAAATAACACCTTCTTGGATAAAGATAATTTGCTCGAAGATTCCTGTATTTTGAAGGACACAAGGGATATTTCAATCACTTTTGCATATAGTTACTGTATATTAATGTCACAGTGTGAAAATAACACAGAAGGAGGGGGGGATGCTTATCCGAGTCTTGCATATGTGATGGAATTATCTAGTGCTTCTGTCATTGTCTGATATCTCTACCGCAGCAGTTAGATTATTTACTAGATCACATTTACCAAATGTCTTGTTTGGAACAGACAGCCCTGTTCCTCACCACTCCCACAGCTGACTTATAATACTTGTATATCAAGATGAATTGTATTTGTATACCAAAAATCAATATGTGAAGTCTATGCCTCAAAAACAATTAAGACCGCTTCTCCTGCATGACAAACAAAGTAGATGGTCTACCATCCTTCAATGTCAGGTCTGCCCATCAATATATAGTATTGACTTTATGGAGGTGGGTCGGATTTCAATGCCCAGCATTGGAATTTAGTGTCTCTCCGCCCTTTGTGTATTATTAAACACATTCTGTGCCTACTTGGGCATGAAGCCAGGTGTCTATATCAGTCTTTGCTCTTGAGAAGCTCTATTAAACCTTGAAGCAGAAAGAAACACAAAAAGTGAAAATCCTTCTTTTAAAAGCTGGTTACAGGTAGGTCGGTTTTAACTCTACCAATACCAAGTTAAGCTGAGGTCCTTTCCTGTTTCAGCACCTACTTGGTGAATGGTGAATAATGGACCTCATTTATGAAGTGCACTGTATGAACACTGCAGAAAGCCTGGGTTTGCTCAGATACACTTAGGCTAGGTAAACACTACAGAAAATTATTCCCGATGTGACATCTTTAACAAATTTATCAACTACAGAAAGGGAAATAAAAAGTCCCGATCAGCCTGCTGATGCATGTGTACGCACTATTGATGTTCTACACTATTTACCTTCAGATCTGTCCTCATCTGTCATAACCATTGACTGAAAAGATCATGACTTCACACGATAGGTTTCTACGGAGCACACTCCGCAGATATCTATGGACACTGTTGTGAGTGCATACACAAAGCAGAATTGGAACGACATTGTTCCATCATTGAACAACATTTTTAGTCCGGTTTAAAAACTAAATGAAAAGACACAATGGGCTAGATTTACTAAGCTGCGGGTTTGAAAAAGTGGGGATGTTGCCTATAGCAACCAATCAGATTCTAGCTGTCATTTTGTAGAAGGTACTAAATAAATGAAAGCTAGAATCTGATTGGTTGCTATAGGCAAAATCCCCACTTTTTCAAACCCGCAGCTTAGTAAATGTAGCCCTATGTGTTTTGGAACGATAATTGTTCATCATTGCAGTGTACACACTAATACGATATCTGGCCGAATGGTTGTTTTTCATTTGATTGGCCTGATAATCTGCTGGAAACACTGTAGTGTATCATCATCATTTATTTATACGCGCCACTAATTCCGCAGCACTGTACAGAGAACTCAAATCAGTCCCTGCCCCATTGGGGCTTACAGTCTAAATTCCCTAACATACACATACACACACACACACACACACGGACAGAGAGAGAGAGAGAGAGAGAGACTAGGATCAATAGAATAGCAGCCAATTAACCTACTAGTATGCTTTTGGAGTGTGGGATCGCCCTTACTGCACATGGCCTACATTATATACACCCTTTCCCTCCCAAGTTCCACTTCTCAAGTCGTGGGCAGTTGTAACTTTCAGGTGCATGCAGACATGAATTGCACGCAATTGAGTTAATTGGAGTAATGTCTGTTTCTGGCCATAAGCAGAGCTGTTTCACACAAGGTATGCTATTAAATCGGATGGACGTCCGAACATGAATCAACCCCCTAAACTCTGCTCTTCCACAAACTAGATATGTGCCTGGGCTTGTGGGGAGGCAGAAAATTACTATGCAAAAGTATAAACATCACATAAACATCCAACCTCCTAGTCCAGCTACTTTATAACTACCCCTTTTATTAAATTGTTTTCTCCTTAAATATTCCTTTGTTTTAGCTTCATTTCAATTAATTATGAGAGAGGGGAACATTGGTTTAGGCATAGTGCACCTAGAAATGTGCCTCTCCACCTACTGGATAGTGCAAGGTACGTCTCAATAAAAGTAAAGGGGAAAAAGTTCTCTGCCAGCTTTGAATAAGTGCAAAATGTGTTCCTCCTGTAGAGTGGAAACTTCTACACATCAAGGAATGCCGTTAACACTCCACCCTCTCCACTCTTTTATTTCAATAATCTCACTCCACATATATTTTGCACTGTTCAACAAAACTAGGCACAATGGTCTATCTACACTGTATTTAGCAAGGAATGCCTTAACTCCCCCCCCCCCTGTAATTCTATTGGCCTGTGCAAAGTTCTGCTCGCCCGCAAATACTGTAATATTGCTCTTCAAGCTCATGCACTTTTCTGGAAATCTTGGGGCAACCACACAAAATGAGACATAGAGCTCCAGCAAAGATCTTACTGCGTTGTGCCTCTGTTTTTTTTGTAGTTCATAAATGACATTCGGTGTCTGCTCAGATGTCCACACAACAGTCTGTGCAGTACAATGCAAGGCTGGGCGTTCATCAATTTCCATTTGCTGAGTTGTGCGGACAACGGTGCTTGCACTGCTTTTAATAAGGTACGTGCTTAGGGGACATAAGTTAGGTGTATGGTAAACAAGGTATGAGCGCCACTACTTCAGCACATCACAATAACAGGTAGCTGTTGCTCTTGGCAAGAATAACAAGAAGTATTGTGCACATTGCTGGGCAGCATGGTGGCTTAATGGTTAGCACTTCTGCCTTACAGCACTGGGGCTATGAGTTTGATTCCCAACCATGGCCTTATCTGTGTGGAGTGTGTATGTTCTCCCCGTGTTTGCGTGGGTTTCCTCCGGGCTCTCTGGTTTCCTCCCACATTCCAAAAACATACTGGTAGGTTAATTGGCTGCTATCAAATTGACAATAGTCTCTCTCGGTCTGTGTGTGTGTGTGTGTATGTGTGTGTGTAGTAGGGAATTTAGACTGTAAGCTCCAATGGGGCAGGGACTGATCTGTACAGCGCTGCAGAATCAGTGGTGCTATATAAATAGATGATAATGATGATGATGGGAAAGAGCAGGGATATCAGATTTTCTCTTTCTCATCTCTCTGTATGTTCATGTGACTCTAATACTAAACTGACATAAAAATCCAGTTTACTGTTGTAAGTAGCTAGAGAATGTGTTAATACCACACCAAATGCCCCTGTCCCAAGTGTCCTTCTTCTGAAAACAAAGCCTTGGCCCTCTTCCATATTTCCATCTGTTGAGTCTTACATATAGATTTGTATATCCAATTCCTCTATTGGAGCCTACATGTTTTATAGTGCTTTTAACTGAATGTAACAACGTCAGTCCTGCCTATTTACTTTTTGTTTGTTTGGTATAGTACTTTGTAATAGTGGCTATGTGTTGCAAGTTGTGTTGAATGTTAATTTGCATCTGAAAGTCTGGTGATATGTATAGGAACAGAAGAAAACCCGCCCCCATTTACACTGTTAGCTGTTTAGGGGCTTCTATGTTTATTTATAGCCATGGCCCGATTGAGGGTTCCGGCCGCCCTAGGCTCTTCAGCCGTAATGCCCCCCCATCCTTCCCCCAATTTGGGCTATTTCAGCAGTAGCACCCCACCCTCCAGCCACCTCACCTGCCCCCTCCAGCCACCTCACCTGCCCCCTTCAGCCTGCTTACCTGCTCCTTTCAGCCTCCTCACCTGCCCCCATTAGCCTGCTCACCTGCCCCCTTTAGCCTGCCCACCTGCCCCCTTCAGCCACCTTACCTGCCCCCTTTAGCCACTCACCTGCCTCCTTCAGCCATCTCATCTGCCTCCTTCACCCACCTCACCTGCCCCCTTTAGCCACCTCACCTGCCTCCTTCAGCCACCTCACCTGCCCCCTTTAGCCACCTCACCTGCCTCCTTCAGCCCCCTCACCTGCCTCCTTTAGCCACCTCACCTGCCTCTCTCAGCCACCTCACCTGCTCCCTTTAGACACCTCACCTGCCCATCTGCCACCCTTTTCCCCGAGACATTATAAAAGACTCTCCTGCTGTGGAGTCCTCTCTTCAGCGCTGTGTATGACTGGCAGTCTAGAAGCGCCCGTGGGCACACTGACAGGCAGCTAGCAGCGATCGCTGCCAGACTGCCTGTCATGTGATAGTGACAGTCGGGACCGCTACTTTAGACCAAGGGCGGTCCCAATGATTCCAGCTGCCACATTTAGAAAAAAAACCCAAAAAAACATCTCGGCGATGCTGCGCCCCCCTGGCTCCAGTGCCCCAGGCTGCAGCCTGGTCAGCCTGTTGGCTGATCAGACCCTGATTATAGAATACTTAGAATACTTACAATGCCTTTTATTAAATATATTTTATTAGTACTAATGTATTTAAATGTAATATATCACTTTAATATAAGTGCCACAGCTAAGATGCATTGTTAATTCCAGAATCAGCTGAAAACATTAGCAGTGTTGGAAAAGGAAAGCTTATATGACAGTTGTTTGTGTTCGGGATGTTGTTTTTGTGCATAATTTGCTTTTTGACCAAGAAGGGTTAAAACATCATACATCAAAGTAACATAAACTGCAATTTGTTCAAATGATCCCATTTTGTGCTTTCTAAATAATGTGACATGCCTGTAATTAATTTCAATGCGTTCCATTGAGATATTGCCTGCACTTGAACTTACAGAAGCATTCTTTCATGTCAAGCCTGTCTTCGTTATTTAAATATTTTTGCATGCTCTTTAAAATGTTTGTGCTTAAGAAAGTGGTTTTCTTTGAATTAAAGAGAAATAAAAAAAAAAATGTAATTATGAATTCTGTACTGTAAAGTAATGCATCCTAAGTGCTGTATAACAGAGAGCATCATGAGTCTAGCATTGAGCATTTTCTTAGTTTAATTGGCATGGAAAAAAATAGTTCAGAGAAGTATAAAGGAGTACGTGCCTGTCATCGTTATTCTAAACATTACAGAAGATCAAAGAATAAATTACATTTAAAAAAAATACAGCAAAAGTTCAGTTAGTAATGGTGTTTCTCAAAGAAAATAGGGAAGAACATATGGATAGACTCCTTTATTAGACAATCTGATTAAATGAAAAGTTTGCACTGTTTCAGGAAAAAACACACAAGCAGAGCAGCTGTTCTCAGCTTAAGAAAATGTAGACTTTTTTCTGTATATTGCGGTGTGAATTAATAAGGTCTGTTCTTGTTTTGTGGTAGCTGAAAGCGTTACGTACACTATGCAGATAGCATTTTTATTCTTGTGGATCCATTTTTTGGGGATTCAAAGAAAATTGGCAGTCCGTTATGGGAAATGTAGTGAGGAATTAAAAAAACGTGGTTGTGTATTAAATAAGAACGTATTATGTTTTAAAATAAGTCTCTAATATGCAGTAGCTCCCTTTATGTGATAATTGATGTGTTCCTCAAGAGCAGCCGCAGTGGCGGCTGTGTAATGGGGCATGCTGGATGTTGTAGTTCCACAATAGCTGCCGTGCCACAGTTGCCTAACTCTGAAGAAGAGAATATCTTCGGCGTACGAATGAGGCCCTATTAGTATCAGCTTGTTAGAAACAAATGAAGGTTAATTCCATTTCTATAAAGAATGTAGTGAACCATAGGTCATCTGATAGCTCCTGCGGGGAAACGGTCATTACATGGGAGATTCAGATAAAAACCTGTGTTAAGTATAAATACAAAATCAGAAGCTTTTTTTTGGTAAGAAAAAAAAAAGATCTTTAGATAATGTGCTTTAAATAACACAAAATACTTTTCAAATAAACAAAAAAGCCTGCATCCAATTTTATTTCCCTGGTAAGTAAAGGCTGTGCAAAGTAATGCATTATTTCCTCCCTCTTTATTTAATGCAGCCATTATGGTAATAAGGAATGCTAGATGTGTCTGCGTTGTTGATTTATGTAAGCAGTAGTGTGATTATCTGTAGTATGTAGATGCTTTCTCAGGCTTCTACTGCAGCCTTTTTAATCATCTGCAGGTATGTGGACTCCAATGTGGTGGTGGTGTTTTGTATCATATGTAGAACTATTTATCAAAGCAAATTGCCTTAAGCTTAGATTGCCTGAGGCCCCAAAAGTCTACATAAATGTAACAGTAAATAAAAAAGATATAGGATAGTTCCAGCGCTGTTGGCTGTAATCGCATAGGTAAGTAGGTACAAAAACCAATAAGATCTTCTTATCAATGTGTATAGGTGATAAGAATAAAAAAATACTTACATTTTGGAGATGAGTGTAAGGGTCACTTCATTCAGATCCTTTCTCCAATAGGTGATGTCATAACATAAAAATATATAAAAACACAACATAGTGTAATACAGTAACAATGAATAACGTTTGCATAGTGAATGTGAGATGAACTTCAATCCTTCCTTCTTATGTGAATCCACTCACCAGATAGAGAATATATATGTGCCTTAATTATAAATATCTTATGGTGTCTTCACCCAAAACTCCGTATTTGATTGCACTTACAAGATAGGAAGAAAAAACAGGCCTGGCTTTAAAGTTCTTTGGAATCCACCATAGAGATAATCAGGATCTTTCGCTCAGAGAAATATGTTCCATTTAAACGGTATCACACTAGATCCGTTCTTTTTTTCTTATATCCATAAATGGAACATATCTCTCTGAGAGAAAGATCCTGATTATCTCTATGGAGGATTCCAAAGAACTTTAAACCCAGGCCTGTTTTTTCTTCCTATCTTGTAAGTGCAATCATATACGGAGTTTTGGGTGAAGACACCATAAGATATTTATAATTAAGGCACATATATATTCTCTATGTGGTGAGTGGATTCACATAAGAAGAAAGGATTGAAGTTCATCTCACATTCACTATACAAACGTTATTCATTGTTACTGTATTACACTATATTGTGTTTTTATATATTTTTATGTTATGACATCACCTATTGGAGGAAGGATCTGAATGAAGTGACCCTTACACTCATCTCCAAAATGTAAGTATTTTTTTATTCTTATCACCTATACACATTGATAAGAAGATGTTATTGGTTTTTGTACCTACTTACCTATGTGATTACAGCCAACAGCGCTGGAACTATCCTATATCTTTTTTATTTATTGTATTGGGAATTTTGTGTGATTCCTATAGGTGTGTCTAGCAGCAGTAGGGTATTAGCGCAATCCACCTCTTCTTATTAATACCACAATAAATGTAACAGTGATAGCAAAAGGATACCCATTTGTTACCAGTATTGCTGAGGACTGGATTAAAGGACATACAATCTAAATGTAATAATAACAGTATATTTCAAAATGGGTAATTATTAATTAATATTATGTCAATTATTGAAATAAGACAACAAGTATTTTTTAAGCGGTCCTTTGATAGGGATTCCTTGTTAAAAGTATTTATTTAAATAAGGCCAATGCTCTGTACTGTTAACAAATTATGCTTAACATGGACCTGTCTTTTGCGCTATGTAGTTAGCAAAATTTCCCCCCAGGGAATAGCATTGTGTTGAATGCGCTGTATGCTCCATGCTCTCTCCCAGACAGGCTTCTTCCAGCTCACACAGCAGCATATGTGTAAAGAAAGCCTTGCCCGGGGTTGAGCTCTCTACTTTGACAGCTTTGCTTGACTTGCCCTTCTAGTTGAGCTTTCAGATTGCACAATGCTCAGTCCTGGGCACAGGCTTCCTCTTCCCTCATAGCTCTCTTGCAGTGTGGACTGGAGTAAGCATGCCTGGTAGAAAGCATAGCGCATACAGTGCTTGCAAAAAAAAAAGTCTTCTAAGCAAACAAGGTTTCCGGAAAACCCCATTTTGTAAAAGAAAAAATATCTTCGGTCTGTTTTAAGTCTTTGTGTAAACTACAGAATTTTTTTTTTACTAGTTAGTTTGTTTGCAATATCTGTGTTGGACACATTTTATGTGAAAAACACAAACTTAAAATGTGTCCGAATATAAACAATTGTGTGCATGCTGATTGGGATGTATCTCAGTTTGTGTTCAGGTCTGCAATGATTGACATCAGGTGTGTAGTAAATATATTTGCGTCCACATGAGGCCAGTGCAAGATCTGGCTTTGTGAAGGTTCACAGCAATGCTGGTGTCATGAGTTTGATTCCCGACCATGGCCCTATCTGTGGGGAGTTTGTAAGTTCTCCCCGTGTTTGTGTGGGTTTCCTCTGCGTGATCCGGTTTCCTCCCACTCTCCAAAAACATACTAGTAGGTTAATTGGCTGCTGACAAAATGAACCCTAGTCTATGTGTGTTAGGAAATTTAGACTGTAAGCTCCAATGGGGCAGGGACTGATGTGAATGCCAAATACAAATCTATCTGTACAGCGCTGCAGAATTGGTGGCGCTATATAAATAAATGACGATTTTGATGATTATTATCCCTTATGTGTTTAACATTTCCATACATGATGCTGTGTACTGCTGTTACATTTACACTCTTCACACTTGTTTTAATGTGAAAATGTCACTAAATCACTAAAAGATAATGTAATATATATAAATTAATACAATGTTTGTATTTTTTTTAACAAACGTTAATATTTTGGCCAAATAGCTAGGCTTCCTGTGCAGCCCAAAGGTGTTGCATTACCGACATTTGGACCGCATGTTGTATTGCAGTCCATTGCATATAGCTTTAAGAAAATGTTTTTTTATTGTGAGTGCTTACAGTGTGAGTAATAAAATGCACTAGTTATAGCTCCTAATAAAACCCAATGGTGAACACATATCATAAATTAATTAAGCACAGTAAGCTGGATAGGGCAATTAGCAATCAGCCAATCAGAAGCCAGCCAATAAGAAGCATCTAGCTAATGCTGCTGATTGCTATCATCGCCAGTGCATATTTTGCACCAGCCCTCCAGGAGCCGCAAGTGGTTTGCCTCCTGACAGACCTATATGTGTCTGTGTCCAGGTCTCACACGTTAACTAGAACCCGCTCTTACTCTACTCTGCTTATACTTGCACGCCCCTTCTCCTCACCCAGTCCACCTTTTTAATGTAAGGAGTCATAAGTGTGGGCTGTAACAAAGTCTGCATATGGACGTAAGTTTTTTTTATGTGCAGTGGCGCACGCAGGGGGGGTTTCTGAGTCTCCAGGAACCCCCCCTGCGCTAACTAAGTGGCTGCTATAGCTGCACTGTCCTATACAGCAGCCGCGGCGCTGTCAAAGAAGCGTCCGCGGCGGTGCTGTAGTGTATACAGCATCGCCGCGGACACTTCTTAGACAGCGGCTGCTGTATAGGACAGCGCTGAAGAAACGGGCAGCAGCTCTCGCGGGGGGTGGTTTTTTTTTGGGTCGGGGGGGAAACCCCCCCCCGACAATCCTCCGTTCGCCCCTGATTTGCCGTACATAAATGCGTATTTTGTGCAAGAAAAATGTTTATAAGTTCAAATCTATATGATGCCATTTTCACCAAATGTTGGGCTTTTCTTTATTTGATAAAGAGACCCCTTGCTCCCTATAGATATAGGAACAAAAAAATTGTCTCCATATTTTTCCTACCATCCTTTGGAGCACAAATATCTTCTCATATTGCTTGGATTTTTTTTTAAGTTGATACTAGGATCATTGAAAGACATACTGTCCCTACATGCTTTTAAAATTTCCTACACTAGTATTCATTATGTCATTATCTGTACAGCGCATTGTGTTTAGAGAGAGAGAGAGTGTGTTCTATAAGTATTATTATCTAATAAATTATAGAGTAAATTATGCTGCTGAAAACCTCAAAAAATGCAGATGTAAAGTTTTTTCACACATTGCTGGGAAAATGGGTAAAACACCTGAAAAGGCACTTTAGACATGTTTTAGTGATGCACATTTAACAGGCTTTCCATGTGCTTTTCACGCTTTTCGCTTTTACCGATCCTATCTATGTACTGATAGTGCACATGAGATATAGGTCATACAATGTTCTGAAATTTAAATCACAATATTTACATTTTGGAACACAATGGTGGGAACAAAACCATAAGAAACAAACCAATGCATGTTTTAGGTAGTGGCCTAAATGAGCAATTGCAGAGGATAGGTGTGACTTTGAGCCCTTGCATTTGTGATTATTTTATTTCCATACAATATCCATATGCATCCATCAGTTTAAATTTAAAGCAAGTGTAATGGACAGGAGCATCTCAAAATATGTTTATGTAAGTCCATGAACTATGTCTGATAATTACATGTTCCAGGTAGTAGAATTTCTGTCCAGAAAATTATTTTGGAGAACTACAAAAAAATCATTGAAAGCATTAAAAAAAGTGAAGCAAGTGGCCCAGGCTCTTCTGCCAACTTGCCCAAATGGAAAATGGGTGTGATGAAAACCTGTGGCCATGAAATATGAAAAATTGTCATGCCAAACAGCTATAATCAAATAATACAGTGTTATCTGACCTATATGCAATGCAAATAGTATTCTAGTGACCTATATACAATATACAGATTATTCTAGTAATATACATTAGAAAGAGCATTCTAGTGATCTATATGCAATCCAATAGAGCATTCTTGGGACCTCTATACATTACAGAGAGCATTCTAGGGACGGATATACAATGCAGAGAGAGCACCAGTAGGCAGCTCCCTGGATTCTGATTGTTTGGTGGTTAGTTCCAGCCATTTACCAGTCACACTGATACCATTCACCAGGGAGCATGTTAGGAGTTCTGTAATGGGTATGATAACAAACTCAATAATTATGCAGCAGCACAGTGCACAGTCACAGCTTAGAGAGGCAGAGGATACCCTTAGGCCGTTATAAATTGTGAAAACAATTGATAAGCCCAGTAGCATTCTCTGCCTGCCTCTCAGCTACAGCTATTCACCATGCGACTGCATTTACCCAGATGCACCCTGGCCCAGCCTACCCCAGAGCAAGAGTAAATAGTATGGCATCCTTTCATTTCAGAAGTCGAAATGGGGGCTTGGGCATCAAAGTGGCACGTTCATTCTAGATAAATGCAAATTGACACCTATATGGTGAAAAAACACATAGTGCAAAATGATGCTGAGGGTAGGCAATAGCATGTAATTAATCTGCGGCTGCTAGAGCTGCCACATTTTAACTACTATTAAAAAGTATATAGACTCAATGGAGGAGAAAGTAGTTTTGCCATCCTGTAACTTATCATCTTATTATTTGCAATAAAGGCCTCCTTTAAGACGCACATACTTCTAGCACTCTTAGACCTACAATGGAGGTGTCTGTGTGTGTGTGTGTGTGTGTGTGTGTGTGTGTGTGTGTGTGTGTGTGTGTGTGTGTGTGTGTGTGTGTGTGTGTATATATATATATATATATATATAGAGAGAGAGAGAGGTGGAGCCAGGGAAGGAACAGGCGGTCTGACATAGGCCGAGTACAGTAAGGATGTGTTCATGCAAATGCAACTGAGGTAGACCAGCAGGGAGAAGCATATACACCTGTCAAGACATATATGTTGTACCTGCTCGAGGGCAGCAGCAAATACATGCTGATGATGATGATGATGGTCGTACGCATTAGTTAGCTGCTTCTGATTGGATAATTCACCCCTGAAGCTGATAGTGCTTTATGCATTGATCTTTGATATTTTTCTTTTATTTTCATTTGTACGTGAGAAGGAATATTATATCTGCTGTGTTATATCTGCTGTATAATATCAAGCCTAATAGTGAATCTGTTTTTGCGCTGTCAAAACAAATGTTACATGCTTATGACCTGGTTCTGTGTATGTGCGAGTGGCTTATTTGGTGCAGAGCTGGGTGCATTGTGAGATGTCGTCAACTCAGAAAACGCCTCAGAATATGGTTGTAATTAGTCTATTTTACGGACATCAGGCCAATTAATAATTAGACAAATATTATAGCAAACATGATATGGTATTTTTGTACTTTGTTGGGTGCAATATATCCTTAGTGGCAGCTAGTGTGGTCAATTTTTATTATTCATTGCTATTCAGTCAATTTCCTACCAAGAAACATGCTAATTCTTTAGAGTGACCATCTAATTAGATGTGAACTCAAGATTACATCTTCCTTAGAAAAGCAGCCTTGTAAATTACTGCCAAAAATCGGTTCTGTTTTTTATACACCAGTTTATAGCTTGTGTTGCTTTTACTTCATTTAATAAGTATCCCTTGAAAAAAACAAATGAAAGGATGTTATATATAGTCTGGGTTGGCCTAGATAAAATGACACAACGCTGTAGAATGTGACATGGCATCTTACTCCCCAGCGGATGCAGCACTGGAGTGTTCCCATAGACTTGTTTGCAGAGCACAGCACTAGCGTATACAATGTAGTTCCTCTGAAGTGTGAAGGAATTCTGTATAGAGAGTTATTGGGCTGGAAGTGGAGCTACAATAAAGTACCATCACTATAGATGTAATAAGCTTCCATGCTTAAACTCACATTTTGGAAGATAGGTATCATTGTCACCTCCCGGGGTGAGCAGTTGTGGGTTGCGTCGTTGCATTAAGATTCAGCTGCAATGTAAATCCCCCATAGTGTAACATCTGTAGCACAGTTTTTAAAATGTGATCATTATAGACCTGGACTGTTCTGTGTATCCGAAATATGATACCAGAATCTCATCCATATTACAGACTTACCTACTTACAAACTTGCTTGGTGTGACCCCAAACCAGATCCCAGAAAATTAGAATAATATGCTGCAAAATCTACAATATTTGGACTCTGATTTCCCTCTGATTTTTCTTTACAAAGGACTGAGTATGAGTAGTCACTGGGCAGAGCTACAGAAGTAATATGAAGCTATTGGAAGTAGGTGGGAGAACAATTGGCTGCCGAGTCGAGTCTTGGCCCCAACACTATAATTTGCCAGCCCTCCCCTGGCTGTACAGGACAAAGCTGATCATTTAAAGCAATATTCCCAACAGCTTTCTTTTGCTGGATGCTCTGTTGTTCACTGACTGAAAGCTGTGACTGGTGGGCTCCGCACAGCATGAAGGTTGAGTGGACAGATAAAATCTAAGCTCCACCTTTTTATGGAGGCAGCTGTACAGTCAGAAGACTGAGTGCTGGAACATTTGAACCAACCACAGCTTATGTTGGTGTATTTATATATTCAGTATATTACTAATGCATGTGATGGTATCTGCTTGGGATTTTAGGAACTGGGTTTTATTGTCCTTTAATGTTCTTGAAAAATGATCTGCCTTAGAATGGCAAGCATTTCTCAGGGAACTTGGGACTAGTTTGTCAATTGAATCTTTACATTGGTAAGAAGAAAATACCTATTCATTTATTATTCTATAATTTATAGCATTTCCTTCCAAGCTAGTTAATATTTAATTAAATGTAAGCCTGAACAGAAAAGATATACATGACATGGAATGTAATAATACAATACAAGCAAGCATTTAGGTCTACCATCCCTGCTACTGTCAGTCACATCACTTGCTAAAGTGTCACATTGTATCCTCAGATCATCTGTTCTTGCCTGTTAGCATCCTTAAATGTGAGCGATAACGAGCATCCTTTACTTAATGGAAGCAGTACAGTTTGAGAATTGCAGGGGAATAATTTATTTACTGTATAAATATTATGATAGTTTAAATGTACAATCTGCTTTGCGTAAATTTTGACACTTGCTGCAATGTTCAGAAGCAATAAATATGTATCAAAAGTACAATGTTTTATTATTATTATTATTATTATTATTATTATTATTATTATTTATAAAGCATAACATAAACAAGTGAAGTACAGTGATATGAAACAAAGCGTAAAGATGGCTCTGTCCGAATGAGCTTACAATCTAAGAGGTTTGGGGAACACCTGATCCATAAGGAAGCGTAATAACAATTGTAGCAGCTATATGGGACAGTGTGTGGGACAGCCGCATTATCGGAGGCAGTCCTTGGCGGATGGCATTTCTGTGCAGCTACCGGTGGTACGTCATTGGGGAAAATGAGAGACAGCGGAAGGGGGAGACACGAAACGAAAACAATCAATGTAAAAACCATAAAATAATCAGCGATTTCTGTAGAGATGCTCATTTAGCACCTGATAAAGGGGTTAGGAAAATGCGTGTCTGGAGGTCAACCTGTGTTACTGGCTCCCCTAGAATGGTGAAAGCTGAGGAAACCTAATAAATTGCCCCTTGATGCCCTAGGGGTGAGGGTCTTTCCATCCCCCGTTAAGGCAGAAATAGCCTTTGCTTATTAATGTGGCTATCTAAATGTATTTTCCTGGCATGTTCTACAAAAACTTCCACAGTTTTGTAATTTGACTCAGACAGAAACATTCTGCAGTGCAATTTAAATGACTGGCATTTGAATGCTGAAATGCGCAACTATTAAGCAGAATAAGCATTGTGTTGATAGGGATGGTTGACCACAGAAGCATTTAAAAGATTCAAGAAACCAATTTATGTTACTGTTATGTGAAATGTGTTAGTAGAAGTTGATGATTTTTTTTAAACCTTGTAGGTTTTGTTATTCTGAACCATTGGTCCACAACTAAAATCAGCACAGTTGGTGTTGTGGGGGAAGAAATGTTAATACGTTTCTGCAGGTTCGTGAAAGATGAAAGGATGCATTGTTTATAGCAGTAGATGCAGTGTTCTAGAATAGTAACGGTTCTGTCTGTAAAGATAAAATGTGTTTGTGCTCTATTTTAGGTGTAATTCTGTTTATTCTTTTATAGCATATTCTAAAATTGATTTTTTTATTTCCCAGCTACTCAACACAACTAGGGTCTAGTTCAGGGGTGTCCAAGTTCAGTCCTCAAGGGCTACCAATAGTTATTCTATTTGACTGGGTCAGTAATTATCCCACCTGTTTCTACAGAGAGAAATCCTGAAAACATGACCTGTTGGTAGGTCTTGAGGACTGAACTTGGACACCTCTGGACTTGTTAGATGGACACCAGTCAGGAGATTGATCATGTGTCATCATTGCCTTCCCAGTGTTAGGACAATGGCATGTTGTCAATGACATTGTGGAAGCATGGGAGCTAGGGATTAGTACATTTGGGTATATATTTAAAAGGAAACTTTTACCAGCATCAAACAATAAAAATCTCTTACTTTGCCAAGACATGTACTTCTATAAGGTTGGAGTAACCCAAGAAGATAAGTAGCGATTGTGCTGTCTACCAGCATTTTGCCCCTTTAGTAAGTCCACCTACTTAGACTTTTTATTAACTTAGTTTTTCACATTAATATATTCTTCCCTGTGACTCAATTTTAACTAAACTTGAAGACTTTCTGTCTCACTGCACCTATCATAAAATTATCTGCTCCCAACTATCCCACATATCTTCTTATTGTATTTACATGGGCTACATTAATGTATTAAAGAGAGAGGTGTGTTTAGCTCTCTCCAACTCATTTAATGTCTTTAAATCCTTGCTCTCTAGGTGATATCTATTAGTTTGTATTCCTTATTATCATCAATTCCTCCTCCAACAAGTCTAGCACCCACACAATTCCCTAGAAACTCACTCCTGCTGCCGGTAATCTGCTATAGGGAACTGGATAGTTGAAATGTGTTGATAAAACTGATTTAATGATCTATTATAGCCATCTAATCAGTTTGACACATTGGAATGAACTGTGTATTGATTGAACTTTTTGTAGGCTGCTGGGCTCCGGAGACTGGACCATTTCTAGTGCTGGCAGTTGTAAGCTTCTAGGAACTGTTGGGGCTCCTCTACAAAACACACTTTCCGGTGTAAGACCTAGTTCAGCAGGCAATGTGCATAAGATCCCATGGACAGTTAGTAACATGGGCGTATATGTAAAGAGTGTTATAAATAACTTAGTAATGTCTTTCTTCCTCAGGCTCAACTTTCTTTATTTAACAATCCCTCTTCTTGTCTGGAAGGAAGAAGAAAACACAACCCACGTTATACCCAAAGGAATACACCCAAAATGCCTAGTATTAAACACACACTTTAGTTAAAGAATGGATTAACTCAGATATGCTAAATAAACGTTTTGTGACTTACAATTGTTATAAATTAGTTCAACTTTTCAGATAATCATACAATCACTGATTGAACCAACCACCCTGTCGTTGTTTAGTTGGACTATTCCAAAGATTTCCCACTAACCCCCATTTGACTAAAAACTATTTCAGTGTAATTTTCTGTTCTGCATAAGGACATTCCTGTCCTCTTATGAGTGCTAAATTATACAAGAAATAGATTTCAAATGTGAGATCTCCTGAACTAAAGACTCTGCTTCATAAAACAGCCACATCAACACCAATGTGATTTACCTAACGCTTTAATATCTGGAATACTAGACTGAAGATTATTATTTACACACCTTCCTAATCACATTCCCCTTATAAGTCATCATAAATATAAATAAATATTACTTACAACAGTACATAATAACAAGGTATTCTAAAATATATTAGAAACAAGAAAAACAAGTTTATGGTTTGCATTGTAATATTGGTATATGTACTTATCTCAATATTATTATACCAATTCCTTGGTTATCACCTGCTCAATATATTACTTCTTAAACCGTATTACTTGTTAGTACATAATAACAGTCTTTCCTCATGTGAGGCCCATGAGAATATATAATAAACCAACCTGGTTTTTCCTCACAAAAAAAACCCATTCTTGGCTATGTCGTCTTCTCCGAGAGCATTAATTTTGGTGTCTCTTCTGTTGCTGAATGATAAAAGGATGAAGACCTTATGATACTTCAGTTTTTCTCTCTCTAGTCTGGATGCAATCTTTAATTTATGACTCACAGAATAATGCTGTTCTACTTGTCATTGACTAGTAATGTCACAGTGTATAGTTACTGCTGCAATACCTGAATGCACTTTATCCCTCTTCAGATTCTTTACCAGACCGCCGGTTGCTTAATTTGATGTAATTTATATCCTCATCTTTTATCATTTCTAGTCAACAGTTTTTTTTTTTTTAATAAATATTACAATACCTGCAAACTATTTAATACATCTTATTTGCTTTTATTCAGTCATGAATTACTTCTTTTATCCACTTTCGACTTATATTCATTTATTTTCATTCAATCTATTCTCTTCTCTCAACTATTTTTCCTGTAGAAGCTGAATAAGTCTGTCCCTATATCTGTTATGCTTTTTACCTTATCTGTCCCTTCAGCATTAGTGTTTCAGTCCTCGTTTTCTCACTTCTCAAATTCTTAAGAAATATCTGTCTTAATGCTTGCACTTTCAAATTCCAGATTTCTTCATCTTGACCTGTTTTTTCTGGAAAACCGGGAAAATCTTTGGGGGAAAGAAGAGGAAAAACAGGGGGTGGGGGTCTGTAAGTGATAACAAAAAGCTGTTTGTGGAAGCAATGATCTCTCTAGTCTTTATCTATCAAAACCATGTCCTCAGGAGCACTGCTCCCATTGGCTCATTGGGTATAGGGTATCTGCTTGTGCTCTGATTGGCATACACTCTGTGTCTCTCATCCTTTTCTGTTGATTGTGAGACAGGATGAAAACACCAGAATGACGCAGTAGTGCTCACAAAGTGTTCTCTGTCTCTCATGAAGAGGCAGGACACGTTTTAGGACTGCATGCCATGCGTTCCCTATTCCCAGCTTGCCCGTTCCATGTGTAGGACTTGCAACACTGTTGTTAAAAAGAAACATGTTCCCTTTTACTGCAGAGATCTAGTACTACACCTGCATATGAGTACCTCATGCTTCTGCCAGGTGGAGACGGTGGTTGATCTTTTAAAAAGAAACCTTATTTGGCTGATCCTGTTTATACTGTATCCATTGGTAAATCTCTGATATGCCTCATAATCCATAAAATGCTGTGAAGACATTGTTTCCTCTTATTAATATAGGTTTTACACCTATATACCCTAATGGGTGTTTTATTTCTTCACTTCATAGCTATTTAATAAAAGCAATAACAAATAAACAAATTAGGTGATTAATTAAATTTTTACTAATTTAAAATACATAGTTTTGTTAAGTAGCAGTTTTATTTCCCCCAGAAGTCTCAGTAAAATCACCTCCTGTTGTAAGAAATGGTGACAAAATCACTCAGAAAGTGGTACAAAAATAAACAGCTGTCAAAAACAGGTTAAATCTGCCCTGAAATCATTTACAATTTGCTTTGCTCATTACTTTCTTTGCTTAATGACTATTCATTAATGAGTTTTATTTAGAGAAAATAATTTATTCGTATAATATACACATGCATATCAATCAGTGTCTAAAGGTTGCCTCTCCTTTCTCCAATTTAGATCATTTGTTAATTCATTGAAGATGTCCACTTATATTAGCTGCTTTTCTAAATGAAAAAATTCTAATCTATCCCTATTAATTTCCCCCGAGCCTTTAATCTGTAGACTCTTGCCCTTTTAAATCAACAGCTGCACTCCAAGTTTGTCTTAGACATAGAAGGATAAGTGTTCCATACTATTCACAATCCTATGTTTTCACTGAGACAGGTAGTCATATTTTTACCTTTATCATAATATATATATGTATCTCTTTCCGTCTCTCCCTCTCTTTCTATATTTATATATATATATATATATATATATATATATATATATATATACATACAAGTTAACCCGTGCATGATACTCATGCATTCTAGTCAAATCAAGCTACTTAAGGTGTTAAAAAGGTTCTTGTCATGCATTTGGGCCATAGCCCAGGCCTCCTCAGGGGAAGAGCGTTACTTCCCAAAGTAAGCGCCCTTTTTTAACGTGGTTTTGTCCACATGTCACCACCTCATCATTTTTCTCCATCACCTCATCCTTCATTTTCATCGCCACATCTATCCAGATGTCTATCCAGACACAGGGATCTCTCTCAGCGGCGGTCCTGAGTATCACACTCCTCTCACTCTGTCACCCCCGGCAACCACCAACCACTCCCCATTGTCACCCCCGGCAACCACCAACCACTCCCAACTGTCACTTCTCCTTCAAGAAATATATATATATATATTTTTTAAATCTTTATAAACACTTTTAACAATTAACAAATTAAATTAACAAATTAAAAACATCTTAGTATACCAAATTTCAGCCCTTTCTGAATTTTTTTTTCCACACACACTAAGACATTAGTAGGTCAGTGTATAACTCCGCCCAGCAGGTGGCGCTGCAGCGTGGTTTTATTTTTTCCACACACACACACACACACACACACACACAGACAGACTAACACACGCCACTAGACATTTATATTATAGATATATATATCTACTATATAAATGCCTAGTGTCGTGTGTGAAAAAAAAACCAAGCTGCAGCGCCACCTGCTGGGCAGAGTTATACACTGACCTATATATTTCTTGAAGGAAAAGTGACAGTTGGGAGTGGTTGGTGGTTGCCGGGGGTGACAGGGGGGAGTTTTTAACACCTTAAGTAGCTTGATGAAGGATGTGGCGATGAAGATGAAGGATGAGGTGATGGAGAAAAATGATGAGGTGGTGGCATGTGGACAAAACCACGTTAAAAAAGGGCGCTTGCATCGGGAAGTAACGCTCTTCCCCTGAGGAGGCCTGGGCTAGGTCCAAATGCAAAATATGCAATGTAAAATACTTTCTTGACCCATCAGGAAGTGTTTCTGGTGCTAGGGGAAAGATATTGTATATATGGCTCCGCACAATTTCACCGTCCAATGCGAGTGTATTTCATGCTTAAATTCATATACTCTCTGTTGTGCCTCCACTGTGCAGTATAAAAAGCTTGTCAGTTTGTAGTTTAATCACTACAATCCTGCTGTGACACTCACTTCTTCTCCCACCTTCCATATACCAAGTTAATCTAAGAAAACTTTTAGAACAGTTTTCAGTCATTTGAATTTCATACATTATCCGTCACCAGGCCCAAGTTAAAAACATTGGTGGAAACCAAGCAGTAATACCCACAGTGTATACCTGGATGACAGAAAATGCCAAAAACATTCAGAGTTGTTTGGAATGTTACTCAATGATAAAACCATATTTCTGAATAAGATGAACAGGCAAAATAAATTGAAATTCATATTAAAACAATAGTGTGCTCACAGTGGCCCCTACAAATCATAGGATACAAAATGTGCCAGATCTATTCCTTTCTGCATTCAGTATTGTCACAGCAAGTTAAAGATCTTATGTTTCATGAATATTGGGACTGGAAGCTCATCTGTCTTTCTTCTCTCTCTCTATATATATATATATATATATATATATTTATTTATTATTATCATTATCGTAGATTTGTAAGGTGCCACAGTGCTCCTACGACATACAATAGGAAAAACAGGATATACAAGGTAGACAAAATAAATACAGACATGAAAACAAAGGGTATGGAGGACCCTGCTCATTAGAGAGCTTACATTCTAGGTGGAAGAGGGCGCAGCTGGAACAAGAGGAATGAGTGTGCCTCAGAGTGGAGATTAGGACAGTTGTGAGGGTGATTTGGTGTGAATAGTGTTATCGGGGAAAAGGTCACCTCTAAAAAAAGAGATAGGTTTTCAAACAGCATCTAAAGATTTGTAGGCTGTGTGAAAGTCTGATTGAGCATGGTAGGGAATTCCATAAGTGGAGAGCAGCACAGGAGAAGTCTTGTAGTCAGGAGTGAGAGGTGGTTACGAGAGTTGAGACAAGGCACAGGTCAGAGGTAGATCTAAGAGGGCTGGAGGGAGAGTATTTTGATATGAGATGTGAGTTGTATGAAAGGGTGGTATGGTTCAGGGCTTTGTAGGTAAGGGTGAGTAATTTGATTTTGATTCTGGAGGACACAGGGAGCCAGTGTAGGGATTTGCAAAGTGGTGCAGCAGATGTGGAGTGGTGTGCTGGATCAGATTCTTTACAAAATGGCTGCTTCCAAACTTAGACACGAAAACACTATAATGATGCATAACCGCTGTGTTAACAGGTTGATTTGATTGTTAAAAATTTAAATTTAGTAAAAAAAATATATGATCTATGCCATTTTAATTAAAAACACACGCTTCTATTGTTCAAGTATGTGTGCATAGAGATATTGTGACAAGGTGTAGAAGAACCTATATAGCATATGCCTACAGTGTTTCTTCACTCCTGACTTTTTCTTTCTTACAAGTCACTCAAAATAGAGGTCACAAGATAGATAACATCAGATATTTCATTAAGTGCTATATAATTCAAAATATGTCATTAATATCTGTATGTCTCCAAATATAGTCCACTAATTGATAATTAGTATTAAAGGAATGTCAGTGATAATCATAAATGAGTGATTCTAAATGATGGTTATGACTAAATTAATGTCATTATCAGTTTTAATTAATTTCATTGAATTTTATTACTTGTGATAAATACTGCCCACAAGCAATTAAGTAGGTGATTGTTTTGCATTTATTTATATCATATTGAATATGTGGTTATTTCTGGAATCTGTATTAAAGAACATGTACTTATTTTACCAATCCCCTGAAACCGTGTTATTGGAAATAAGTCGCCTTTGAAACCCGTTGAGAAGACTTCCTTGCTCTCTTACAAAATTGTAAAGCTTTTTATGCAGAAACATTGATGATTGTGTGTAAAATAAATGTTTATATCATAAGAAAGGCAATTTCTGCTTCAAAATCTTCACGAATACACTCATTTATATCTAGACCACAACAGCTATAAATAAGAAGGCAATTTGTGACATATCTCTTTTTAGCTGAACTTGTCCCATGCTCTCTGTTGTATTATAAATGCATTTTTTCCTGTTTAGCTGTTAAGCAAATGTCTTTAGAAATTAGTTCCCTGTGTGATATTTCCATTCTGATTCAAAGCACTTTCTCTCCTTGGCCTAGCAGAGCAAAAAGGACATTTTTTATTAAGCATTTTTATATCCTGGTGTTTCAACATTGATTTTTACAATAGCAGTCTGCAGATTTTCAAATTGTTGTGCCAAGACATCAAGTCACTTGAGTCTGAGGACTGCAGAGTCACAACATGTTGATTAGAGAAAAACAAATATTTCCTAAATAGGGAAGGGATTTCAAAGGACACCGTAGAACCACTGTGCCAAATATGTCATGGTTTCTTTAAACACTTTCTCACTTATTTAATTTAAATATATAGCAAAGTTACTTATCTGTGAACGGGGAGATGAAGGTGCTGTTAAGTAACGTTGTTTAACTGCAATTATTAGGCGATGTGATTTTATACTGCGTTTAGGATCTTATGTAAGAGAGGGAGTTTTCGCGGGATTTAGGTCTTCTCTCTATTAATTAAGTCCCCAGCCCAGTGTTGGCTTTTGCTGGGGCTCTCTGGTGAAGGCTTCCCATGGAGTAGCTACCATAGGACAGCTACAGTACAAGTACCACCGCTGTCCTCCTATCGTTATCACTGGGGATCGGTGCTGTGTAAAATACTTTACTATTTAAATAAATAAAAAAATAAAAAAATATTTGGATTATTATTATTATTATTATTATTTCTTTCTTTCTTTTTTTTAAATGGAACTGGAATCCCACGTCCGGGTATCCAGTTCCAATGCACGTGTGTATATTGACAATGCTGGGTCATACAGGCCCCCTAAATTGGCTGGCAAAGTGGTAAGAGTACTCCTACTACTGCCAGCCAGTATAACAATGCTGCCCTAGTAAAATGTTCTTCTTAACATGGAATGAAACCAAGTTTTTGTTATCATTGTGATAAGCAGTGATAGTAAATCTAGGTTATTGCCAGGGCATAGTAAGGAGGCCTCTTAATGAGGCAGTTTTAGGACACCAGTGTTGCGTTTTTTGTTTTTGTTTTTTCATTTTGCCCTCAATACTCCCAGGGCTTCCTGTATCTAACAACCCATCCCAAAAATAGAGAGATCGGATGACGGTGTATGCTCAATTCTTGTCCTAAATTCCCTCTTATAGCAGGAATCCCTATACTCTGGGGATAGGATAGTGGATTTTGGGAGCTCTGTTTCATCTACCCATTCTAGTTCACCCTTGAGCATGACAAGTGATATCTTATTAGCATTGTCCACCTTCAGATGTCTTGTCTGTTTGGCGTGTTCTATTCCACAACTTCTGTTTAATTCGTTCTGGTTTCCTCTATGTTTTCAGGCATATAATCATATCACCAGACAATATTGGGACACAACACAAAGCTGATCTCTGGTTAAAACTGTATAATAATTTAATAGTAGAGTCATATCCAAGAGGAACAAAACCTCTGGCCGAAAATAAAACACATGGCAGAAAATCATTAAAATAAGCCAAGAAAGATGAATATTTAAATAAAGTTGCAGCACCAGCTGCAGTGGGTAATGGTCTCACAATAGAGGTAGCTGTTATCTAAGCCATAAAGGGGGTGCTTCCATTAGCCGTGAGGTTCCATAGTAGCGCTGTCGTTAAGGGCACAAAACCAGTAATTACGGTAACGAAAACATTGCTCATCTTTACTCGCGAGGCATCTATGCAGGGCTGGATTAACCATAGGGCTAACTGGGCTACAGCCCAGGGGCCTATGGCATCCAGGGGGCCCTTGAAAGTGCTCAGCAGCAGTATTGATCTCCTCAGTAAAGAGCGTACAGGGCGCTGGAGAAGGAGGTAAGTGCCGGGGGGGGGGGGGGGCCTCCATTCCCTTAATCCTTAATCCGGCACTGCATCTGTGCTTCAGCGTTTGTACAATATTTTAATGTAATTTACCAATGCCACAACCTGTGTAACTGTGCTGCATTCTTATAGTTACCTATGTGTCACAATCACCCATAGAAAAATAATCTTTGAATTGTGGGGATATAAGCATTTCAATGCAGTCTCATAAATCATTTCTAGGTTAAATCAGTGGTGGTTTTTATTGACTGAGGAATTTTCATGCACACAGGTTTCCTGGATTTCTGTTTCAAACATAATTCATATATATCTTATTCTTTCAAAAATTCAAATAATATTTCATCAAGCCTCTAATTTACATGTAGTAGCAGTCCTTAATGAATGCTTCACAATCCACAGGGAAATAGTAGAAATGTTACATCACAAATGGTGGCAAAATAAGCTCTGTCTGCTAATTCGACTTCTGCCACTTTCCTTTGCCAATTGATTTTCCAAGTGTTTTCTTCATAAAGAACAGGAAAAATAAAGCCACAGCTGTTCAGTGTAGGTGCTTTTTTGGCAATTAAAAAAAAAAAATTTAGACAATACACTATATGCACCAGTTTCCCATCTCAACGTGTCAATAGAGACACCTAATGGAGTGGTTTGATTTTCTAAATATGCCATAGTAATTTGTATATTTAGAGATTCATTCTTGCAAGGCTATTTATTTACCAGCTGCAAAAATGATTCAAGAGTCACTGGGGGAAAACAGCCTCAAATTCAGCCAAAGAACAAAAGAATACATCAGATGTATAATTTTCTTCCTTTTTTGTGAAGGCAATAATGCATATAATTACATTTAAAGCTATTGCAGAAACTATGCAACAGTGAGATGATAGTCGCAGTATATGTAAGAAGATATATCAACAGGGTTTCGGCAGCTATGACCAATCTTTCAAAGTAAAGCGACTGATATGTTGGATGTCAGTAATTCACATTTGCCTCATTGGTTATTGACTGCACAAAACCATTTTTGGCCCATAATGGCAGCTCTGTGGCACAGTGGTTAGTACTGCGTTCTCACAGTGCTGGGGTCATGGTTTTCATTGTTATTGTGGCTCCATCTGTGTGGCGTTAGTATGTTTCCACCATGTTTGTATGGGATTCATCCGGGTGCTCCAGTTTCCTCCCACACTGATAGCTTAATTGGCTTCTGAGAAGTTCTCCTCAGTGTATGTGTGCCCATGTGTTAGGAAATATAGATTGAAAGCTCAATTGGAGCGAGAACTGATGTGGATGAATAAACATTCTCTGTAAAAACTTTTCCTGCTATGTAAGCTCTATGTGCATAGCTGATAATAATAACCTGTAAACAAGTAGTAAGTGAAGACAAATGTAGACTGAACGTTCCATCTGATCATATATTTTGGAACCACAACTATCTGCCGCCATATTTCTGAAGGATCTCGCCTGTAGCCTACACACAGTACAGGCAGCCATATTGTGGGATAAATGCAGCTTATCAATTCATAAGGAATAAATAATATGACTGAGTGTAATTACCAATATGAGGAATGATGACTTTGCATAAGGTACTGGTTCCTATTGAATTGATAGGATGTGTTATCATGAATACTGGCTCTTCCACAAAATGGCTGCCTTTTCTAAGGAGGTGTGTATAGTTACAAACTTTAAAAATATATAAAGCAGTAGAGCTAGAAGTCTCTGCTTCTATGAAGTTATAAGATCTGTGACAGGATAGACAAGCTAGCTGCTAGCGGCAAGACTCTACTGGATGTAAGTGTACACCGGTCACTCTTCAGCGTTCCCCAACCAATTTGCCTACTCTCACTGAATGTACGGGAGACTCCCAAATTATGGGTAGTTCTCCGGGCTCCCAGAAGAGTATCCTGATAATGCTGTCCGCTTTCTTGTGGATTAGGCGGTATGGGAGCCTCCATAATGCAAATTGCATAATTTTGACCCTGTGGCGCAATGATGCAATCACAAGATTGTTCCACAGGGACAGGGTCAAAATGAAGTGAATCCCAATGATACACCCCCTTACTTGCCAGGATCTATCAGAAGGGAAAGGGAGTAAAGTTGGCAAGTATGCCCCCAACTCATAAATCTTCCCTGGTAGCAGCAATAAAAAAAGATTATTATATTATTTAACTCAGTGGCCTCTCAGGCCCGGATTTGAGAAAGACTAACAGTACATGTTTTTCAGGTCTCCTCACAGAATCAAGAATGAAATAATTAGTACCACTTGTGGGTCTTCTAAAATGGGTCAATAATGAATACACCTGTGCTCCAGCAAAGAGATGTGGAAAACATGCACTGTTGGAGGAAGATTAAATCGCCGGCGATGTGGTGCGTGGACATCACACTGCACTTATTGCCAGCAATTATGGTATGAATCTTCGCTTATTTTGAGTGGAGATTCCAGCCATAGCGTCACCACTAGGTGTCTCTGCGGATGTTCCGGAGTCACCTCGTGCCGAGTTGAATCTCCCCCTTAGAGTTCCCTGAGGACTGGATTTGAGAAGCCCTGAGTACAAGTACATTAGTGGTCTCCTTGGTGCCATTTTTACCTTTTGTTTCCCATTATCAGGACCGCGTATTCCTTTATATTATTACATCAAGAAAAAAAAAATATGATTGCAGTTTTCAAATAAAAAACCTTCTCTTAGTTCCCTTCCTATTATGATAAAACTATGCATTAGCCTGCAAAATTAATGCTCCCCAAAAGGAAGTAAATAAACTATTACTGTCCTTATACTTTTTCTCAAAATGCTAAATGGATTTTTAAAAAAGATTTATACATTTATATTCCTGGTTTAATTGTTCGTGTTGCTGAGATACACGCTCAGACACTATATTAAGAGATAAAGGTGACCTTAAAAGCATGAAATAGAGGTTTCATTTTCCCATCTAACTATACCTATTACAATGCTTAAAATTGTTTGGACAAGATCCACTTGTCTTTTTATGTGTAGAGAAGTTGTTATAGATTACAGTCATGAGAGTAGAAGCATATCTGGCATTATCACTAAAGCCCTTGAATAACAATAACTAACTTACAAAGATAAAAAAAAAACACATTAATGCAGTTCTTTACAAGTAAATATCCTACAATTGCCTGATTAATGAGAGTTAAAAGATTTAATAAGGACACAACGTAAAGATAGTGCAAATTAAACACAAACACATCTGTTTGTCTCTCTGGTAAATCACCCACAATGTGTGAATATGAGATCAATGCTGAAGTGTGAATTTTCAAGAGCAAGTCTCTGAGAGCGTGTATAGGATGGAAATGGAGAAAAAAAAAAAAAGGAATAAACAAAACACTAAAATACCAGCACTGTATACTGATAATAAGCAGGTAATAGCATCTTTAGGTATAGAAATGAACAGTGTTTCTTTCACATTGCAATTCATTGTGTAATATGAAAATGAGAATGCACTCTGGTTAAAAAAAAAAAACTGTTCATTATACTTCAGTAATAAAAAGGGCTCAGATCACAAATCAAACCGCCATCGTCTACAACAGAAATCAGGACTGTCTAGCTTAAACCAGGACTGTTGGTATGTAAGTAATACCATACTTGCCAACTCTCCCGGAATGTCCAGGAGACTCCCGCGAGAGTCTCCCGGACTCCCGGGCGAGTGTGGCAATCTCCCGCATCTGGATAATTCTGCCCACTTCCTAGTAAAGTGGGCAGAATTAAATCCCAAACTCCGCGATTCCCGGTAAATCGCTGCGTTTGGCCCCGCCCCCCGCTGTCAAATGACGCGTTTTGCGTCATCACGTCATGGGGGCGGGTCCAAAATGACGTGCATTTTGGAGCCCCTTCCCCCCCGTTACGCCCACCTCCTCTGCAGGCTCCCGGATTTGAAGATCAGAAGGTTGGTAAGTATGAGTAATACTATATGATTATGAGTTTTTAATAGATAACCCTAACTTCACATTTGTTTCTCTTATTGCAGCAGGTGCATGTTAAAGTCAATAGTAGCATATACAACCTATTATGTAGTCCTTAATAAGTTATTTCTTCACTTTCATAATTAGTGCTTTGTGACAATTAAGCTTTCTATACTATGCTGTATCATTTTGTAATGTGTATATGAAATGCATTGTATATATATATATATATATATATATATATATATATATATATATATATATATAGAAAACCTTATCAGTCATCGTTTTGGCCATTTCAAATGTCAGGCTATAGGCTTATATATGTGTGCAGGTAGGTAGATCACTTTTGTGTTTTTGTGCGCCTAAACTATAGATTGCAATTTTCAAAAACTCAATCTTCTGAGTAATTATAATTCAGTATGATACTAATAATTAAACTCTACATTTTTTAAAGCAAAGGTCACCATAAAAAAAACCTGTGCAAACTTAGCCTGTAGACATACTTTTAATGAAGGAATGTAAGCATAATAGTTATTTTGATTTAATAGAAAGCAGAGAGAACATTTAAATTGTCTGTTCATAAAAGGAATTGAAGGAAGGTTAATTATTGACTATGTGAGGACACAAAAATTTATATGAAAATGTTAAACTTTCACACATAAGAAGAGAAGGAAAGTAGATAAGCAAAGCTAGCTTCCTAATCCCCTAAAACTATTAAAGTATCTTGCTTTTATAACTGCCAGATGGTACTCCTTTTTTACATTTTCACCCACAGGTAGTGTAGCTGCCAATTATACTGTGGTACTGTGTAACCGACTAGCTTTTGTAATAATAAATACAAAGAAAAGCATGAGAACACACAGTCAAAGATAAAATATAATCCCCAATATTACAAAGAGGTCAGATAGTTTAGTAAATCATGAATGTGGAACATGTATTATTTAAAGCAAAGAAACTTTTCATAACTTACAATATTCCTGATTTAGAAATTTGGGACAAAAAAAGAAACACATCCAATCCACAAAGACACACCCAGTATACCTAACCATGTCCATCTTGTCTCATGAACACAGAGACTGTTGGCCGGTATCTGATAAAATAAATTTTCTTAATACTCCATATATAATAAAGAAATGCAGGTTCTAATTTTTAAATAATATCTCTTATACGGGGTTGGGATTATATAATTTGACCTAAAATGTGGGGTTAATGTCAGATTTTTGAGGTACTTTTGAGGTATTTTTGAGGTACTGGGGATTGTGCTTTAGGTGGAGGGTTAGAATAATGGTGAGGATTGGACAGGAGCTAGCTTTGCCTTTTCCAAACCTGAGTTGAAATCATATCCATAACTCCTATGAGAATGTTTAATAATATGATTTATGTAAAAAATTTAACTAGCAGCTATGGGGAAATACCGCTAGGTGGCACAGTGGTTAACGTTGGTGCCTTACAGCACTGGGACAATGGGTTTGATTCTTAACAAGTGCCCGATCTGTGTGCCCTATATGTTATCTCGTTGTTTGTGCGGGTTTCCTCCAGCTGCTCCAATTTCTTCTCAGATTCCAGAACATTCTGGTAGTTTATTGGCGTTCTTGCAAATTTACCATAGTATGTGTGTTAGACTTTAATCGTCAGTGGGGCAGGGACTGAGACTTACACACTGTGTAATATGGTGACACTATACAAATAAACAATGACACTATTTTTGCAACTATTACAACCGTAAGTGATAAACCAGTCTTGATCTGGGGCATGTCCAATAGTGGTGGAACTGAATTTCCTGTACTATTGGCACTTTGTTACAAAGCAATGACCATACTGCATTCACTCTTTTTCTTCACTCTGTCTTGTTTGGATGATGCACTGGCCGAGTTATCAGTCTCTTTTCTTAGACACTTCTGCATTTGGCTAACGTAACTAGCTGCTTCATATAAATCTTGGCAAATACTTGATTGGCTATGTTAGCTGTATTTTTAAGGTAGGCAGTTTTTCAACAAAATTAAGTATCTGCTGTGCCAGTAAGGACATTACTAAGAGGTGTGCTAGGATTGTGTATGTCTAATTATCTATTTGCCTATACAATATACCAAGTGTTTATTAATGTATCACAAGTATGTCTACTAGAGTAACAGGAAGACTTACATACGATATATCCTCAACCAAAAACATGTGAAATTGTTCATATAACATTTAACAGTAAAATATGAACTAATTAATGCAGAATAGCCTTGATACTAGATTCACATTGTAATAATGACATTGGAAAGCCTGTTGTCTGGTTTGAATCATATGGTCAAACTCTTTGTGACTTTAGCATGTCTCTCCATGTGCCCAAGATGTCTAAAATGGATTGTAATAGATTGAACTAAACTGTGCAGGATATTGTTCCTGAAAACTGTGTACTCTTCTGAGTAAAACTGTATGTGCTATATACTAAATAGTCCACATTCTTACAAGTATTTTTTATGAATGGACTTAGAAATGTACTTATGATATTCTTCTGGCTGAACGCCTGCTTAGTGTCACACAGATAACTCATTTCTGAGCTACAAATCATCACAAAAGCTCAGTTTCATCTTGTGAGTTAAGGGTCACCAGACTGCTGACACTGACCAAACACATTGGGACTATTACTGACTTCAAGAGAGTTTAACTAATTACAGAATATAATTAATTACTGCTACATCATCATCTATACCAGGAGTTCACAGATTGGTCCTTAAGGGCAACTGATAGACTTGTGATTTGGGATCTCTCTAATTAATAGGTAATTAACTAATTAATACTGCCCTTTGTATAACTAAGACAAATGGCATTAACCCTTTAATGACAGAATCTGCTTTTTCTTGACAACCAGATCACATTGCACAACTTTTTAATTATTTTGTGTACCAAAGAGAATTTCGATTGTTTTTTTCTTGTAGCATACTGGAAATTAACATTTCTATATTATATTCTCATTATACACAGACCAGCCACAACCTTAAAACCTCAGACAAGTGAAGTGAATAACATGGATTATCTCATTACAATGGCACCTGTTACAGGGTGGGCTATATAAGGCAGCAAGTGAACAGTCAGTTCTTAAAGTTGATGTGTCAGAAGCAGGAAAATGGGCAAGCGATTTTGAAAAGTGCCAAGTAATTGTGCTGGCTAGATGACTGGGTCAGAGCATGTCCAAAACGGCAGATCTTGTGGGGTGTTCCTGGTACGCAGAGGTTAATACCTACCAAAAGTGATCCAAGGAAGGTCAACAGGTCATGGGTGCCCAAGACTCATTGATGTTCATGAGAGTGAAAGCTAGCCTATTGGTCCAATTCCACAGAAGAGCTACTGTAGCACAAATTGCTGATAAAGTTAAAGCTCAGGGGTGCACGCAGGATTTTTAAGGGGGAATGATGTATGCATAGTTGCCAACATTGGAAACTTGTGTCCCGGAAGGTCCGGGAGGCAGGTGGGTGTGTGGGGATGGGGCTCAAAAAATTTTCTGTCATTAGCCCCGACCCCGAAGCCATCATCACTTTCTTCGGCCAATAAAAATAGGGGGTGCCAATAAGCCCCACCGCCTCCATTTAATTTGCAGAGCCGGCCGGGAATCGGGAGAATTGCCTGCTCCCACGGACATTGCGGCAAGTATGGATGTATGGGATAAATAAAATGAAATATCATGAATGTTTCAGAAGTTTTCTTACAGCAGATTAACCTGGATAGTGGGAGAAGTGCAGGGTCGGACTGGCCCAGCGGGCTACCGGTGAATCCATCGGTAGGCCCGGCTACCTTACGGCCACACCTCCTTTTACCCGTGGCCGGAGCTTGCTTGGAGGCCCCTCACGAGGACCCGGCGTCCCCGCTGCTCAATTGCGATCGCAGCTGCGATCATGTGACCCGCCCCCTCCCCCTGTCAGCTGATCTTCCTGCCGCCGCTGAAGAAAGGAAAATGAGCAGAGAGCCTGCCCTGCAGCAATCAACATATCGGTAAGTATATTCTTTAACTATTTGTTTATACTATATATATATATATATATATATATATATATATATATATATAGTGTGTGTGTGTGTGTGTGTGTGTGAAGTGTGGTCACTTGCATGGCATAACATTTGGGTCACTACTGGGTGGCACAACATTGGGGGCACTATGTGGCATAACATTGGGGGCACTACTGTGTGGCATAACATTGGGCGCACTACTGTGTGGCATAACATTGCTTTGGGGGCACTACCGTGTGGCATAAAATTGTTTTGGGGGCACTACTATGTGGCATAGTGGGGCTGCCTATCTATACTAAACTATATGGGGGCTGACTATACTAAACTATAGTGAGGGGGGGCTGCACAGAGAACACTATAGGGAGGGGGTGATGGGACCTTTAATGATGAGGTGGTTTGGGTCTATAATTGAATGTTGGGCTGAGTGTGGGGAGGAGGGCTATCTATTAAATGTGAATATTAATTATTTAATGCTAGAAATGGTCGTGGGAATTGGATGTATTAAACGTAAATGCTATTAATTTATTGCTGGGGCTGTTTAGAGGGAGGGTAATAGGTTTATTTATTAAATGGGAATACTATTAATTTAATGTTGGGGTTGGTTGGAGGGAAATAGATCTATTTATCAAATGTGAGCACTATTACATTAATGTTGAGGCTGGAGAGAGGCCTAATTATTAAATGTGGGTGCTGTTGATTTAATGGTAGGGATGGTTGGCGTTTCTAAATGTACCCATTATTTTTTCCAAATAGGGCCCTCAACATTCCAGGATCCAGACAAGCCGCAACTAAAGAAACCAGCAGCCACAGGTGGTAAAAGTGACAACAACAGGTAGGACAGTCTGTCAAATGTTCTAAGCCTAGTGCAGGCTTGGCTAACCTGTGTTACTCCAGGTGTTTGTGAAACTACAAGTCCCAGCATACCCTTACAGCAATAAGCTGCTATATATTGGCAAAGCATGCTGGGGCTTATAGTTTCACAACACCTGAAGTACCACAGGTTAGCCAAGCCTGGTCTAGTAAGACAATCCTGATTTTTGGTGACTGTTCTGCCCAATCTAATGAGCAGGTCAAGACTGTGTATTCTTTATACATACACTGTATGCTTTATATACTACACTGAGGTGCTAGCTGTCCTTCATGGACTGACCACTCCCCAGTTAGTGTCAGGTCCCACCTCTATGATGGCTGACCACACCCCCTCTGGTGGGCCCCTAGTGTTGCAGTCCCCCGGTGGGCTCTTCATGCCCCAGTCCGACACTGGAGAAGTGAGTGCTAGGGCAGTGATTAAAATAAAAGCTAACAACCTTTTATACTGTACAGTGCAGGGACAATAAACCATATATACCGTATATACTTGAGTATAAGTCGACCCGAATATAAGCCGGGGCACCTAATTTTACCACAAAAAACTGGGAAAACTTATTGACTCGAGTATAAGCCTAGGGTGGGAAATGCAGCAGCTACTGGTAAATTTCCAAAATAAAAATAGATACCAATAAAATTACATTAATTAAAAATAAAACATATAGGCTATTTAATATATTGTATCGGTGCATAGATGGATCATAAAATGAACAAGCACAAATATCAGCGCTGACTATGAGTGCACCCCATCAACATAGAATGATCCATTGTATAAATAAAAACAATTTATTGATAAAATATATTATGACAATAACAGAGCTATCACTGGCCAGTAAAACAATAAAAAGCTGCAGAATACCAGTAGATATAAGTCACATGGATAATAAACGTCACAAATCTGAAGCCACAAAAAATTGAAACTAGTCATACACGGGTTGTTGTGAATGACAGCAATAGTCCTGCGAACACTCCAATAAACATAATCTGGAGTAAAAGATATTACCGGTGTGGCCACACCAAAAACATTTAGCTGATATGTTCCTTAAATGCTGATGATGATCTTAGCTCCGGAGCTGAATGCAAATTGATTCTTCAAATACAAGTATGATAAGTGTAAACAGAATATTACCGTTAGTCCCCAGATGTGAGAGCTGGAAGGTGAATGTCCCGTTATCCGTATGCCGCGGGTTCATCAGTCAGACCTGGTTGAAATAATCAGTTCCACGTAACGGTCTGCGTGAACATCGATCAAACAAAACAAAAAAAAGCGGTGAAGTTCCACTAGTCCCAGACGTTGCACAGAGGCTGTAATCCGTATGGTCTCACTCAGCATGACGTGCGTTCCACAGTGGAACGCATGTGACGATATCCGGAAGTGGGCGTCTAATCAGATGTTATTGGTTGGTTCTTTTCATTGTGGCCCTGGAGCTTCACTCGAGTATAAGCCGAGGGGGGGCTTTTCCAGCACAAAAAATGTGCTGAAAAACTCGGTTTATACTCGAGTATATACGGTGTTTTATTACAAATTTAAGCATGAGACACACTATCTCGTTTTGGACACTGAAAATGTGGGGAGGTATGTATACAATGACTTTCACCTGGCACTAAAAACGCTGAAACACTTCCTGATGGGCCAAGGAAGTATTTTTTACAATTTAGTCAGTTTATATTAAAATTAGTGGGTGAATTGTTGATAACCTATACAATAACAAAGATGGAGTTATAGTTCAAGAAGATTACTAATTAAATATATTTGCTAAACATAGTTGGAGGACAATTCAGATGTTCATTTTGTAAACAGACCTAAAAAAACACTTTTGAATTGTTTTTGAAATGCTGAAATCAACATTTTAGCTATCACCACTTTTTACACATAATACCAAGTGTGTTTTTTCTTAAAAAGTATATATACTGCAGATTAAATTATGTATCTGGACAGTTTGACCTTTGGGGCAATTTTATTAAACCAAAGAGTGCAGAAAGTGCGCTAAATTGTAGTTTGTTAATTTACTGTCCTCCAAAGGTTAATATTAAAATGTGTCAACTTCTAGTGTTCATCCTTCCCAAAATGAATTTTGGACCTCATAAAAAGACTAGCTAAACTTGGTAAATAAATCAGCTGAGTTTTGGAAAGTAAATTATTTATATCTCTATATATCCTCATTTTTCTCTCAGAGCAGAATATTTATATGAGGCCAGTGGGTATAGCAAAATTTTAAGGCAGTCTAATCTTCAGCAGACTTACAAAATGAATCTGAATCTCTGGAAAGTTGCAGAGAATTTGTCATCCATTATGTATACATTGTGGGTATTACTCATAGAGGCCATTGAGCATTTTGTAGCTAAGGGCATATTTTTGCATTGCATCAGTTAAAAATTCATGGCCTGCTCTATACATGACTTGATTTGAAATTAATAATAGGGCCATGCCAAATATCAAAATTCCAAAAGACAATGCATCCCTCCTGTTAGAAGGTAGTGCTTTTGTTTCTGAGAGAAATCGCTCCCATTTGCTTCTGTATGAAGAAATACAGCCACTTGATTGGTATATAAATAATTTATGTTAGGAGCGCTCACATTATGCCATGTAAACAAATATAAATTTCAGCAGTTCTGGTGTTTGATACCATTTTCCAAAACAAAACTTTTCATACATCGGCATTTCTGAAATAACAATGAAAGTCGAATTGTAATTCCTCACCTTCTACTGCAACAGGAAAGGAGATTTGCCGAGGATTTATACACTCTTCAGTGTTTTCCTCTCTCTAGCACAAATCCAAGGATCAGTCTTAGAAACTGGTATTATATCCCTTTGCAGATGAATGGTTTTTCTGACACAAGATATATTTTTCATGCGTGCCTCAAGTACAAATGCCTGTTGTTCAGAAATGCAGTACCTAGGAATTCACTGATGTACTGTTGTCTCTGAAAAGAGAGAAAAAAAAAACTATAAAGTTGTTCTTGTTCAAATGGAACAAATAGACTGTAGCACGGGAAAAAATTTCTCTACCCAGCCGAAGACAGAGCATAGATCCAGGGCGATAATAGCATGGGTTTACACATAATATCCATATTAGGATATCTAGTCCAGGGCTAAATCGCATATACTTATCCCTGTGCTACAATGTTGTCTCTGGATTTTGTACGCCTTCTGGGTTATTTTGTCCATTCTTTTCTGATGTAAGAATAATTAGTGACAGTCAGCTATGCTATTGTCTTTATTAGTCCTAAATATATTGGATCATTTAACCATACAAATATGTTAGATGGTCTACTGGTGTTGCATAGGCTCTTTTTGAGGCTTGGGAATTGGAAATTGAAGTGTCGGGAATATCAAATACTGCCTGAAACGTTTATGATATGAGTAGTTGCTGTTACACTATTGGCCAGCAGATGTCGATATTAAGTCCTATTATTTTACTGGACAATATGGAGCTGGTGCAGTGTTAGACACAAAATGGGACTAACTTACAATTAAAAAAAAAAAAAGAAAAAAAAAAGATGCATCTGCATAAGAAGCAAATGCTCCTGGGTTACGACAAGTCAACATCATCAGCGCGTACTTGCACCTGCCTGATAGCAGGTGCAAAACATATGCCTCCTAATAGATGTATATGTGTGTTTCTGCAGGTCTACGTGCGTCACATTTGCGTGAACACACCTTTAGTGTACTCTGTTTTAACATTTATATGTCTGTGCATTTTTTTATTTACATTGTATTTATGCTAAATGCATGCAAATGAAAAGAGACAGTTTATGTGCAGTTTCCATCAAATAAATCCAAAATGTGGTTAAGAGCAGGGTGGGCATTTAACGGTGTCTATAACCTTATTAGGCCACAGGCCAGAAGCACTGTGTGGTGTGTTAAATATATGATAAAAAAAACTGTTGCATTACCTTATCTAGAACTAGAGAAGCCATATTGCTGGCTCCTCTTTGCATGACAGTCCGGTTTATCGCAATCGTTATGAACATTTGTGTTTGTTTAGAAAGAATGTGAACAGTTTGGAGGTGTGACGCCTTAGCTTGCCTTCTGTTGAGTTACGTTATTAGCAACTTCAGTTAGACACCAGTTCTTTGAGATGCACCACTAAGTGTTCTTGATATCATTGATAAGTCAGAGGCACTCTAATGGGCACGACATTGATTCTGGTAAAATTTCCTAATAATAGTCATCTTTGCCTTCAGTGTATTGTAAAAAGAGGAAATCCGGTTACAATACATAATAATCTGAATTAGTAAAAAAAATGCATGGTCTAGAGCACAGGTATAATCTCATAAGTGAGAAGATGGATATACAAGAAGCTTTTACATGAAGCAAGTATTTTCACAAGGTACAAGAGAAACACATTCTACAGAGTAAAAGGAGTATTAGAACAAGTGCACATAAACTGTACAGTAGCAGGTTTAAGGAAAATTTATGGAAGAATTATTGTACCGAGTAGAATAGCCTTCTAACTGCGCTACAGAATTTGCTGGTGCTATATAAATAAATGTTTATGATAATAATGATAACCAATGTGGTAGGAATTGTAAGCATGTTTGGGATAGACACAAGACTATACTAAGTCTGAAATAAAAGTTAAGGATCAAAAAGGTCTGAGTTTTATTAGAAATAAAAATGGGCAGACTAGATGGGCCATGTGGTTCTTATCAAACAACAAATTCTATTTCCTATGTTATGGCTGATGTCAGAAATGTTGATAATGAAGGCATTGTCTAGAAAATGCCACAATGACACAAGCATATGGGTACAGTCACATAAAATACATCCTGATGATAATTTCATTTCTAAGTGATATAAAACAGATACGGGCACTGGTCTGGGACTGGCAGCTTCAGGCAGGGTGGGATTTTACATTTCAACTCATCTGGTTCTATTTAGCATTATTATTTGTTTGTAGTTTTCCATAAAAACAAATGTATACATAAGGTAATCCCCACCCATTCTCGTCCCTGCGGCGGTTTACCAAGGATAATGTGCAGCCTAATAATGGCCTCAGCATCTTAACTATCGCCCATATCTGGGTAAATGTGGCCATTATACATATAATGTAAGTAATCAAGTTTATGATATTGCTTGTGACATATGAACATCTTTAACAACTGTACTCAAATTATACTTAGAAAATGCATTGCAAGAGTGATAATCATTTTCTCCACTATAACACTGTTAACTTCTGTTTTTTATGGTAATAAAAATTGTAATATACTCTATTGCATATTGTTCTTTAGCTTTCTTGCACATTAGTACTAAAGCAATGTAGCTTTAAGGAAACTTTTATATCCTTCTCTATGGCTTACTGGTGGAAGATTTTATTCTTCAAATACACATTGCCTGTGTTTGGAGCTAGTGCTATCCTGTCCAAGAAAACACTGGTTTTCATGGCCAGGAAATACATAACCATTTATTTATATAGCGCCACTGATTCTGCAGCGCTATACAGAGAACTCACTCACATTGGTCCCTGCCCCATTGGAGCTTAAAGTCTAAATTCCCTAACACACACACATATATGTATATCTAATCTAATGATCACAATTAATTATTATTGTGTAGCAAAGTAGCTTTTAGGGTATTTCAGAAGGTGTTGAAATGATAAATCACCCTGATTAACGAGTGCTGAGCAAAATGGTTTGAATTATATATATATATTTAAACAGTAATCTAAAGACTTCAGGTGTTTGTGGGAGAGAAGTCAAATGATGTCACAGAGGTAAGAATCATCATATAACCACAACCTGGCTGAAAGACTCATATACTAAAATTACTTTCCTGCTAAAATATTTGTGTTATTTGGGCAGACGTGTGTTTTCTACACTAAGGGCCTGAGTCATTAAGGAGAGCAAAACATAAAAAATTAGTAACTTTGCACCTGGGCAAAAACATGTTGCATCGAGGGTATGTAAATTTAAAATGTGATGGCACATTTATAGTTGGGGTAGGGCATGTCCTAGATCCACTTTACATTTCAGTGTAAAAATAAAGCTATCAAGTATTTGCGTGCTAGATGTAAAAACAGCCAGTGTATTTCTTATGTGCAAGATAATAAACTAATTTGCACCCCTTGCATTGTAACATGGTTTGTCCAGGAGACAATTTACTATTTTTTTGCCTTACTTTCCTTAATGACTCAGGCCCTAAGTGTTTTTTTTTCACAAAGTACTTAGAAATTACAGTTAAAAAAAACAGTTGAACAAACACTGAGCAACAAATGAAGACACACAGAAATAGACTATACCTGCTGCAGCTATACTCTGCTACTTCTGACTGCACAGGACATTACTAGGACATTACAATTAGGTAATTCTATTAATTCCCGCTTTTGTTGCTATTTTTCTTCTAAATATCAATGTTTGCCAAATTATTTTTCTTGCGTTCCTTTCATGGCGTTATCTTTAGAACTATTTCCTCCCTTCCTGCAACACACACCTCTGTCCATATTGCCCCTTCATTACTTCCCTCACCTCTAGTTAATGCTCATGAACTCTTGTCCTTTTTAATTTCTATAGTTATAACAGCCTCACCCTGGTCACCAGAAACTAAAAGGACACACATCTTACAATCATCTTTCCATCTTTTGTCCACCATACTTCTATTAGCTGGTGATAGATCACCTAATCCAGGTCACCCACACTTCTCCCACATGCATATATCTGAACGGTACTGAAATCCAGCAAACCTCAAACGCATCACCTGTCTCCCCTCTCTTCCTTTAAATGTGCCCTTTGGAATGCACGCTCTGTTTCTAACAAACTTAACTCCATGCATGACCTCTTCCTCTCAAACAACCTCAATCTTATGGCAATAACAGAAACATGGCTCACACAATCAGACACTGCCTCACCTGCAGCCCTTTCACATAGTAGCTTCCATTTCATTCACACCCCTAGGCCTGGAGGCAGACAAGGAGGGGGAGTTGGACTACTTATCTCCACACAGTGCACATTCACAGTTCTACCAAATGTCCCAACTCAACACCTCCGTTCTGCACAAGATCTGCGTCTCTCTTTTACTCACATCACTGCCTCCCATTCTCGGTTACAGGGCTTTTTTTGTTCTGCACCCACTTTATGGAAATCACTAGTCTTCAAACCTTCAAGTGTTCTCTGAAACCCACCTCTTCAGACAAGCTTATAGTATTCCTCCACCACCCTCTTAATCTCCATAGTTTACCCTATTACCACCCTCAATACAGCTAATACAAGACAACAGCCCTCTGACCAACATAGAGTTGTGTGACTGGGCATATAGCCTGCTAAATAATTTGTATCCTATACATTCTAGCTGGACAAATATTCAATATGATGTAGCACTTACCCTTGTGATTCAAACCATTGTCTCTTAGATTGTAAGCTTGTGAGCAGGGCCTTCTTACCTCTCTGTATTTATGTATTACCCAGTATTGTTTTTTTACTGTTTGTTCCCAATTGTGAAGCGCTACAGAATCTGCTGGTGCTGTATAAATCAATGTTGATGATGATGATAATTGTGTTAATATAGACTTCGATGGCTGAGGTTAAAGAGATTATAAATGCATCTATTGTAGTTCCTTGACTTGTGCTTGTTTATCTTGCAATGCTGTACTTCTTTTGGATCGGCAATATAACTTTTGGTAACATAAATGTAACAGAAACGTTGGCCACAGCCCAGGGCAAACTCTCAGCTGCTGTGCACCATAGGAGGTGCTACCCCATACCCCTGTTAGTTACACCCTACCACATTGTTTAGTAACTCAAAACATCATAAAAAAAAACCTGGTTGTCACTGAGAAGTATTCACACTGAATACTGCCTGCCCAACACAGAAGTGTCAAAACAATTCAGCACGGCTGCTCCTGTGTTTAAAACATTCTAGATTCTGAAATAGGCTGATTTTCAGATATTAAAGTATTGTGATTAGACACACTGGACCTGAATCATTAAGGAAAGTAAGGCAAAAAAAAGGAGTGAGTTTGCTCCTGGACCAACCATGTTACAATGCAAGGGGTGCAAATTAGTTTATTAGTTTGCACAAATACTTGCTAGCTTTATTTGTACACTGAAATGTAAAGTTGTTCAGGACATGCCCTACACCAACTAAAAATCTGTTCCCACATTTTAAATTTACCTCCCTCTCAAATGCAACATGGTTTTGCCCAGGTGCAAAGTTACTCTTTTTTTTTGCTTTGCTCTCCTTAATGACTCAGGCCCACTAAGCTCAAGGTAAGAGGGCTGGAGAAGGTAAAGAGTGAAAGGCCAGCTGTTACACCTGTGCTATGACTATTATATCAAATGACAAATGACATGTTTTCAACACGTTCCTGTTCTATGGGTGCTTTAAAACTTTGTGTTAATCCAGATTATACAGCAGGTTATTTGTATAAAACAAAAATTGTTTACTCATTTAGTTTACATACATCAATTATTGTAAAATGGTGAAAATGTGATATTTTATGTTTCTTGTCATAATTCCTTGTGGAATGGTTTCAATATTGCATTCTCCCTTTCTATGTGAAATGGTCTTGTTACTGTTGAAATTGCTTTTAATTAAAGCTTTACTTATTGGACTAGATGGTTCAGTCCTATGCTGACTTTCCACTGCAGCGTATTTAAAGAAAAAAAAATGCATTTTACACTCTTCTCCCACCGTCCCAAATGCTACAGAAATTTCCATACTTATAAATCACTGTCTTATGCACAACACAGGACATTACAATTAAATGATGATGCCTGGAACATCATTTATGTTTGCTGTCACCAGCAATGCTTATGTATGCAACCACCAGTCTATATTCTGCACAGAGCATTTGTGTTACCTAGGAGACTAGCAAGCAAATCACAGAAACCCTTGCCTTCCAAAATCACAGCATGATTTAAACTAGAGAAACTCAACCCTCCAAACTTTCTTTTTTTTTAAAATCTTTCATTTCTCTCTAAAGAATTGAACAAATTCATGGCGGTTAAACATAAAGTATTTCAGGTACATAATAATATTACAAATGTTAAGGTCCAAAAGATTGTACTTATTCCTTTCTGAAGATTGTTGTTTGAGCGAGACTTTAAAAAAACAAAAACAAACTGATAGTCTGCAGTAATTTCTTTGTGGTCATGACGCCCAATCAGAATGAGTTGCTGTGAAGGCTGATCCGTTTCATCCAGGCACTAATGTGGAATTGAAATATGCTGTACAGAGAACTCCCTAGTCCTGCAAAGTAGGTCTAGAATGTTATGGACACATTTTACTTGTCCTTCTTCTATTTTTCTTCCACAAATAAATGTAATTGAAATTGATATACATGTCATATGACAGAGAGCTGTGGTATACCGAATGTTATTTTACCCAGATCTTTATTTTCTAAAGAATTCCAGATAATAATTAGTACATAGGGGATGGAAAACATGAGACAATGACAATTAAAATCTAGATTAGCAATAATTCCATAAAATTAAATACATGACTTGTATTTGAAGAGATTATAACAGGTCAAACATTGTGGATTGATGACTGCAGCGGGCACTTATTGAAGGTATATCTTAGAATAAAGTAGCAGCTGAAGAGGTTTGTTTTTCTGAATTAATAAGTTTATAATGAATCCATGCCTATTACAGGAAATACTCTTCAATTATCAGTCCTACGCAAATGTAAACATTATAAAGTAGCTAAGCCTTGTGTTGCTATGTGACACTGTTTCTTGCAGTCATCTTGTATTTGCACTGCATACACTTACCTATGTTGATTCTTGTATTTTATTATTTAGCAATTGAGGAACCAGTAAAATAATTATTGCGATGTAAAATTGTCCCTTTATTCCATCACCAAAAACATTGTCAATAGAAACCGTGAAAAGTACAGTACACCTTTGTGTATTTGTGGCACCATAAGGAAGCAGCGTGAGCTTTGCAGGCTAATGTGTGATGCAGACATGTATCCAGCAGCTCGCCATCTGGATGGATATTTTCTCTCTCTTTTTTTCAAAGCAAGTTCAAGTGATTCTCCAGGACCTACATTCCCCCAGACTCCTAGCAGTGCCATGGCACATAATTGGTCTTCTTATCTAAATTGTCTAAGTGTCTGCCATCCCTCTTATGAGAACACAAGGTTGTAAGAACATCATTTGAAGAAGATAAATAGATTACACGGGATAGCTATAATGAAGCAATGGGCTTTAGGGCTGAGATTTATTGATTGTGTTGGTTTAGTTTTAGACCTATTGACATGTTTTGTAATGTTTTTTGTTTTGTTTGTGAGTTTTATATGTCATATAAATACAGTATCCCATTTTACATATAACATAGGTTGTAATATGCTAGCCTTTTATTAAACAGAAATATTAATGGCATTGTACGATGCAAACTGAGATGTATAAAATGTTGAGCATTTTATATATTGATCATCACAGTTACCTGGTGCCAGCTGTCCAGTAATGGAGAAAAGGCGGAGGATACAGCTTCTAAAGCAGATGGACAGTGAATGTCGTACCTGATTGGACAGCCATGCCTCTGGTGGCACAACATTAATTCCCCATCCCTTAAAAGCCAGTTCAATCATTCCAGTCCTCCTCGCTCTAACAACTGTTTTTTTTGTGCTCTTCTCTCATGATGTATTCTTCAGGTAATGACATGCTACCAGGAGAAGGACACACCCCTAGTTGCTACAATGGCAGGGGGGGGGGGGGGTTGTGATTGGACAAACCAATCTAGGGAAGTGATGCACCAAATCCAGCAAGTGGTGGTACGTGTTGCATTACAAATAACTAATTGTGACACATTAAAGCTGTTAGAGAATTTGCACCAATCTAGACACTATGCTACCCACCTGTACTTTAAAATTACTTTTATTTTATTTAATGAACTTACAGAGTATTGGTTTAGATTATATCCATTGTTTATCGTTAAGACTGGGAGCTGCTATATCCTTTTCTTTATCAGGTACAAACACTGGAATTCCCCACACTACAAGAGCCATAATGCTGTTTAGAATTTTGACCAAGAAAAACTAGCAAAACCATCATTTCCTAGACAGAACATTATGAGACATAACATTTTGACTTACAAATACATAACAAATTGTTATGTGCAGTTTAGTGTTTCTCAAAGTAACTAGTTTATAATACATACAGTATATAATCTGATTTAGGTCATTATAGAACGGATCACTAAACCCAAAATTTAAAATGTTGAGCTATAAACCATGAAGGTAAAATACATGTTCAGTTTTATGATGATCTGTTAAAAAGTGAAGTGTCACTTTCCCATTCCATTACAGACATTGTTAGGACTGTGTCCTAAAGGATCTGATGTAGGCCACAAAGGCGAGACTGCAGTCATTTCATTTGCTGTAACACCACTGGACATGACTCATATACGAGTCAAATTGTTCCTCACCAATAAAAGCAGAAAATATCTGCACTCACCCAGGGTAGACGGCATCCTCTGCTCCTCAGAATGGGAGTGTGGCGCGGTGCTGTGACATCATAGCCAAGCGTCATACTCCCAGCCTATCACAGACAAGGAGGAGCTGCAGCCGGCAGCTCATAGGTAAGAAGCTACCGGCTGTGGCCTTCTGTGTCAGTGGCCGCTGTTCTGTGTGGGTGTGCTGCGGTGAGAATGAAGACACCGAATGAGTGATATGGTTTCGCTTAGTGGTTGCTCTATGTCTGCTGTGTTAGACAAGTCCCTCACAGAGGGGGTAAAGGAGAACATGATGTACATATTCAATTAAGTGTAAAAACGCCATGTGGTTTTTTGGTTATATTATTCAGTTCAGTAATGTAATGTGCAATCTTCCCACACTCCAAAAACATACTAGTAGGTTAATTGGCTGCTATCAAAATTGACCCTAGTCTCTGTCTGTCTATGTGTGTGTGTGTGTATGTTAGGGGATTTAGACTGTAAGCTCCAATGGGCAGGGACTGATGTGAGTGAGTTCTCTGTACAGCGCTGCTGAATCAATGGCGCTATATAAATGGTGATGATGATGATGATCTATCAACCTGTTTACGCCGCCTACCATGTTTTTGCAACAGGCGGGAGTGGGCTCTATTCATCTGTATTTTGACAGCAGAAGGCAATGGTGGCCGCACACCCCTGATCAGAGATGCACACCTGGAGCTGTTCTGTCACCATTGTTAGGGTTAATGGCTGCACAATCATAGATGCACAGCATGCAACAAAATGCTCCCCTGAATATACAGATTGCAGTGCTGCATCCCTGCAGGAATTAGAGCAACTGAGTCTAAGATTAACCAGGTTAGTGCTTAGTGCAAAGAGAAAAACACTTAACTGTTTGTTGTACATGCTGCTGACATACTTGTTACAGCTAAAACCAACAGAGCATAATATATTTGCATTGTCTCCTAAGGTCTAATCTTACAGGGGGATATACATAAGACAAAATGACAACTTATATCTAATTTAGTGTTTATAATCCTAAAAGAAAAAAAAAACACTTCTTAGGAATACTGCTAAAAGAAAGTGCTATCTGTCGCAAAGATATATATATATATATATATATATATATATATATATATATATATATAATGTATATAAAAATACATAAAACAATATATACATAGTATGTGGGTATGAACATGATATACTGTATACCATACTTGCCAACTCCCGGAAACTGGAGGGTGGGAGGGGGCGGGGCGAGGCCAATCACGTCATTTTGGCCCCGTCCCGCCCCTCCCTCCCTCCAAAATGGCGTGAATCACCGAGAATCGCGTCAAATGATGCGATTCTCAGTGAAAACCAGGATGCGGGAGAAATGCCAGCGAGCCCGGGAGATTGACCCGAATTTCGGTAGTCTCCCGGAAGTTGGCAAGTATGCTGTATATGCATTATAATATTTATAATATTTTCTATTCCAGTGTACAATTGAGATATATATATATATATATATATATATATATATATATATATATATATAAAGAAATAGGTTAAATTGTTTATATATAGCTGTATACTTTTTTTCATTGGGTTACAGCAAAAGTTAATTTCTAAACAAACCTTGATTCTAGATAACTTAAACCTGCAGATTTTGATGTGCTCTATAATACAATATTTGATATGCTTGATAAGACTGCTATATTTATACTGCTGAGGAAAGAAATCCCTCTGCCCTTTACCTTAGGTGATGTATGCTGCATAACAAATTATCCCAAAAAACTTTGATAAGGTATTTATTTTTACAACTTTCCTCTTATCAGGCCTGATCTTGTTAGCTTCCGGCACTCTTCATATGGCATTTCAATAAATTGAGGTCAGCATTGTGCTAGAACCTGATGCTTTTTCCACAGGCATTTTCTTACTTTATATGTTGAGAAAATGTAAATAGGAGGATGTGATTGTAAGAAAGTGATGCATTTTTTATACCCTCTACAAGAACATAACTTAAATCACCCCAAGGTAACAACCAAACAGACACTTTAATGCAAATGTTCAGCATTAAGTCTGGCAAGTATATTCATAGTTTTAATAAAGCCTGCCCGATGAAAGAATTCTATGCAACATTAAATGAGATAGTTCCACAGTAAACTTATGCTGACTCCTGATAAATGGTGACACAGCAAAAAGTAATATTGTGCAAAAAAAAAAAAAGGTAAAAGATTAAAAAAAAAAAACTACAGAAAGTAATATTTCCAAATTGAATGTAAAAATACAAGTATGGTAGTTCAATAACTAAAGTAAGAAAAATAATGTCAACTTCTGATTCTAACAGTAAAAAGCAGTAAGATTTAGAAACTTATTAGCAGGAAGATATAGGAAAGGAAGAGAAAATAGAGATGCTCAAGAGGAAAGGATGTAAAGTTCATGCAGAGATGTGTAATTAGAGCTCATTTCTAATGGAGGAAGTGATTTAAAGAAAGTAATACAGTATGGTCTTCAGTAGGCTAGATTTAAACTCTCCTTTAAGGAGCCAAATTGGGTTAGTTGTTAACAAAGTTCAAATGTGCAAAAACCCCAAATCAATTGGCCGTTTGCTTTTATTGTCTGACTTGCAGTAGATCAATCAAAGGGAATAGCTGACTGGTTACAGTGAGGAAGTCTTTGGCCCACTAACCCTTTCTATTCTGCATAATATCTCCATACGTCCAGGCAAGACAATGGGGAGGTATGCAATTTTGTACAAGCTGTAAACTCAGTGCCAGAACTGGACCTGTTAAGCAGTACCATAACTTCTCTGTTGGGCAAAATGACTGTCTTGCAAGTCATAAATAAAAAGGTTGGCAAGTGGTAAGACTCCTCTTACTGCTGCCAATCAGTGTCACCGGGGAGCTGGGCAAGGCATTTTCTTATTGAATTGGCCAACATTTTTTTCCAGATTGCTGCGATCAAAACTCTTATTAATGTAGGGGGTCTTAATAAATAGATCCCTACGTTTTAATGGACCCCTGTTTCGTGCTTTAAAAGTGTAACCTTATTTCACATTTCTAAAAGAGCCATGATTTTGAAAATAATTACTAGCTCCATAGACATAACAACATAAATGACCACTGAACAATATAATGTTTGCACACATCCTTGATATTGGATTGTATAAAGGCTTTTCATCTTATGTATCTAGATTTCTTGCTTTCAGTTTTTTAGGCTAAATTAGTTTTGTACTTGTGAGAGTTTTTGGTTTAAATCCTCTAATAGAGTTTTTCTGCAATCCGTTAGCACATAACTAGAAGCTTTGCTATTCTGTAAGCAATTCCTTTATCAAATAAAAGAAAGCATTTTTGGCTTTAGATTTCAGCATTCCTGCCGATGACATCTGATTGTGGAGATCAAATGTGTTAAAGCCCAGGCACATACAGAGATTTCTTTCCTGCCGCTTGAGGCTCTTGCTCACAAAGGCAAAAGACACTTCCCCTCAGTCCTTCTATTTTTCAAACAAATTGGCAATTTTCAACATATGTCCAAAAGATTACTCTGAACAAACAGAGGTTACTCAGTGCTGATAGACACTGCCAATCTGCATGTAGAAGTGACACAATAGATAAATAATGCACCATATCAAAGAATGCTGTTGAATGTCACCTCCATATTTGGTTTTCTAGCTCTTATTAATACACCTTAGAATTAAACTATTTAAGAAATAAATATCAATATAAGTAGCATTTATAAAGGTAGTGAGACTGCAATACAATATAGGGGAAATAGGGAATATATATATAAAAAAAATCCCCCCATAAAAGTATTCTATTTTCCTTTTACCCAGCAGGTCTATATTAAGGCACATTAACTTAGTCTCACATTGGTGTAGGCTGCGGCCAATAAAGAGAGGAGACTTACCAACAGACCAATCTATGGCATACAAAGGAGTGAATGGGTTGAGCTAATAGCTAAGGCAAGGATTACTACCTGAAAGGTTCATCGTGTCATGTACAGTGGGTTACCATAATCCTGTTTGCAAACCCATCTTGTACAAGCAACTAATATACTCATTGTTAATGTTGTAATATTTGTTTCCTGTTGTCTAAGTATATAGTTGTTTTCAAAATATAATAAATTGTATTATTAAGGGAAAGGTGAGCAATGCATCCCCAAGCTAATTATCATAGAGTTTGATTCCTAACCAAGAAAAGAAAAGAGTAAGAACCAACGCTCAGGAGGCTAAAAAGTTGGGCCTCAGATCTCTGGCTGACTACACTATACATAGACATACAGATACTCTGCAGAGAATCGGATGGTGTTTGCTGCCGTCTAATCTACAAATGAGAATAGTAATTCTTCAGGTTGGTATGAAATTAATAACACAGAATTCAGAACGAATGGACTGAATTAGTCTTCCGTTTGTGATGCACAGACTTGATTTACTGTCATTACTTTTTTTACGCAATAATAATTTAGTTTTACTTTTATATCTTTAAGATGGTCAGTAAACCAGTCTTAGAAGTCTATTTCTGTAAATAGTGTAGTTTATACAGTAAAATGGTAAAGAAAAAAAGCTGTTAGAGAATTGTAAACATAGTATAATATATAGAGGAAGATTATAAAGGGGATTCACTTCACTAAATAAACATTTGTAAATATCCTTGGGGTGGAGAGGAAAGGAGAAGTAACATAGTTTAAGGTTAATTCATATTATTGTTAAATCACTTGTTATACATTTGAAGTAAATCAGCAGTAGTCTAGATACTTAGTTCATATTTTCACATCTGGGCTGCAATGGGCACTGTAAGAGAAGTAGGGGGCCAATAATGTAACAGTGCTCTCATGGAGATGTAGATAAATCTAGTCTCTGGACTTCTCTTAGGAGGCTCCAGACCAAGGTAATGAATGGTGCACTTCGGGCATTTTGCTTAGACTCCGACAGTGGGTTGCACAAAACAAGTGGGAGTTGGCTATCATCATCATCATCATTTATTTATATAGCGCCAACATATTCCATAGCGCTTTAGAATTGAGGACAAACATTGTAAACTAATAAACAAACTGGGTAAAACAGACAAAGAGGTTAGAAGGCCCTGCTCGCAAGCTTACAATCTATGGGACAATGGGAGTTTGACACGTGAGGCTATGGCTAAGTCTACATTTTGCATTTTGGCCCAGCCAGGCTGCAAAGGTAAAAGTGACTCATTGGCTAAATGATCCTGTCACACAGTAATGTTGGTCAAGGGGTAGTTGTCTTGTGTGAAATTGTGTAACAGGTGGTAATAGGCTAAGATAGTGAGGTTAAGAGGGTGGTTGAGGAATATTATAGGCTTGTCTGAAGAGGTAAGTTTTCAGAGAACGCTTGAAAGTTTGTAGACCAGAGGAGAGTCTTATTGTGCGAGGGAAAGAATTCCATTGAGTGGGTGCAGCCCAAAAAAAGTCCTGTAACCGGGAATGGGAGGATGTAATGAGGGTGGATGAGAGACGCAGATCTTGTGCTATCTTTGTTAATATTCCTCTTGATTGCCATGTTTCATTATTTATTTATTTTAAAAGTCACGTATAAGTTTGTATCCAGCTCATGTTGACTTTAAATTTCACTTAGAGATCAATTTGAACATGGCTTCCTAAATGTTTGCATACAAATATATATCTAATTGTAGGTGTTCTCACTAACCAGAGTGACTTTACAGTAAATAATACTGAATAGCCTTTAAAGTCTTGAATCTACAAGATATTTTACAGGTTTTTTTCTCCTGTTTAGACCTTCAAACACAGGACACGGTTACAGATTATTTCATCCTGAAATCGTTTGCTCAAGTGCATTATTGGCATTATTATGTGTGGCCCTTGAATTAGTTATGCTTCATATCTATAATTTACTAGCGAAAACAAGGGAATGGATAGCATCTTATGTAATTTGAGATTACTCAGACAGGCCACCATGGCAAAAGACATAGATTACTCTGAGGATTCATTGGGGGAAATTGTCATTTTATATTTAGTACAATAAATCCCTCCTTAATAGCTCCTTGATTGCTTAATTTTCTGGGAAATCATTTGCAGCCAATTTCTTTATTCTACTTACCATAATAAATAGAAACTTAATGGTCATTAATGTTCATCAATCATCCATTATGATGAGAGTAAAAACTTTCCAAGTTTTCATTATCTGACTAGTCAATGTTAATTTTCCTTTACCCGCGCTCTTTTTACACTCTTAACGAAACTGATGACTCCACTAAAGGTTTTGTTTCCTCATGACACTTAGTCTCGGCTCTTGCTCAAATTGCATTGATGAGCACATGACACATGCCAGTCAAATGTCTGGAAGAATGTTAATCTCCCAAAGCATCCCAATTACCTCTCTATAGTATGTACAGTGTTGTCATATTCACCGGTGCAGCATCTAGCGTGTATGGCTATTGGCGTAAAGCATGCTGATACAAATAGTCACACATTTCAAAGATATACAAATATAATAGGTCGTTTTGACACCTGCTGTTTGTTGTTCTCTAAAATGGAAAGAAGATGGAATTACAAGCAAATTAGTCTCACAAATAGGTTCCATCTCCTCTGCCTTATTGTGTTAACCTGGAGATGGGCACATGGCTATGTATAGAGAGTCTAGATAATGCTCTGTGGAATATAATACAGCCTGTAAGGTCACTAAGATTGTCCTGGAACTTTGACATAGATTAAAGAAAATATGTGCATTTAAATCTATTTAAGATAAGTGTAAGCAACTCACTACTTATTTATGCGTTTGTATTGCATTACAGTTGTTCTGTTGTGTTATTCATTAGTCCAGAGATAGTACGTAAACTTATTAGGGTATTGCTTACTAAGCACATCCTTTATTCTGCAATATTACTATCGAGATCAAATGTCTCATAGGAAATACTGTCCTACAATGCCAGAGTAACAGTGACATTGTGATTGTTTACTGTACATCATCTTACGTTAATCAAACAGCAAGGATATTAAAAACTATCATCTGAATTAAGACACAATATGCAATATGTTCTAACCTTAAAATTAACAGAAGAAAACACTTTATTAGCTACAAAGTGTAACAATGTTGGTTTTTTGTTTTTAAAACAACTTTTTTTGTGAATAAGGGGTCATCACTAAGAGAGAACTCTTACATCTGGCAAAAAAGTAACGTGCAGCCACAGATTGACAACAGGACGGCCTGGTGAGCGATAAGACGCCTCTTACTGCTGCCAGCCTGTGTCACCAAGGAGCTGCCCTGGGGACATTTCTTTGTTAAATTGCCCGATAGAAGATTTTCTATGGTTGCGATAAGCAGCAATACAAAATCTTCATAACGGAGGGATCTTGTTAAATAGACCATTTAGTCAAAGACACACAGGCGGCAATAATTAGAACAGCGATAAGCGGTGAACCTAAAAGGGAGGGTATAGGAATATGGTGTAGAGAAAAATAAGGTATAAGTCGATATAAACATAATGAGTAATCTGGGTTTAAAAAAGTACTCCTGTTATCAGGCACAACTGTTAGTAATGTTTCACGAATTATAATTGGACAAAGATCAAGGGGATTATTTATTGCACTTTATTGGTAACTTGTGTACATCACCGGAAAGGTTAACCAAAAACATTTTGTATATTAGTATATGATGGTATAGTATAGTCCATGGATCAATACATATAACGCTGAATGTTTTCTTCTGTATTTAAATTTTAATCACTGTTTTGGCGACCGTACCCAGAGAATTCCTACTGCTCAACTGCAAGTTGACTGTTGAAGTGTTTGTCTTGTGAATTCTACTGTCTGCTTGTATACCTGACTCAGTTACATATAGGGATTTCCATATGCCTGTTATATGTATGCGTAAAAGCTCTATGACCAGTTCATTTAGGATTTACCAGAACACTTTGGACTCCATGCAGACAAATCTCTATGTCCATTGTGGACTCTGTGTGTGTGCAAATTTGCACTTTTGATGTGCGATCATTTGACCATTCCTCACAGATAGCTATGTTGTTTTCTTGTGTACAGTATTATTTAGAGAAGTAACACAATTGAACATGGGAAGTTGATATCAATAATGTATTATTGATGTTTAACACTGAAGTCCTCCCAGTGTTCTCCCCAGGACCTATTTCCCGGGTGCTCCGCCCGGCTGCTTTTACTTGCCACCCGGCTCTTGTAGCCCAACAGAGTCCTATTATACTAGAATAAACCATCGTTTCTCCTATTAGAACAGGCACTATGTGAGCACTACATCCAGCAGTGTGTTAGACCACTGACCACCAGTGTGACCAGTCCTGGCAGGTGTGGGCAATAACCTCCAATATTTTTCATTATTATTGCAAAGTATTACAACTGCCCCCACTCGGCTGCCTCTTATTGCCACCCGAGTGGCAAAATTTTCCGGGGAGAACGCTGCCTCCTAATTATCAATGCCTCGTGTATGTTAGATCATATTAGTATTCTGAGTGTTGCAATAAGACACAAATGAATAGCCCATGTTTTAATACAGAAGGGTTATTGTGAGTAACCTATTATATTGGAGCTAGCACAAGACTGTCATCTGGACTCTATGCAATAAAACCCTATTGGGACATTAAACATTTGGGCTATATTAATTAACTATAGAGATATCTATTTTTATTACAGGCATTGGATTCAGAAATAAATAATTTTTATTGTATTATTATATGTATGTAACTTTTCAGCATCATGTTGATCTGACTAGTCTCTGTGCTGAATATTGCTATTTATTTTCATATTAGTATTGTTATTATTACTATTCCAATATAATTTTCACTGTCGCTACATTTTTCATAGTTATAGCATAGTACATTATTAAAGAGTTAACTTTTCCAGATCCTGGGATGAAGTCTAGTGGGAGTTACACATCAGAACACAATATCCTAAAGTGATTGTTAAGACATCAGCATAATATTTGTTTACAGTCATCATAAGGCATTAACCCTTGTGCCTAGTTTTCCTACTCTGAATAAGTGCATCAGATATGGTCTTAAAAATCTTCTATAAATGCACATGCTGTTATTTTCACATGCTGTAAATTCCGTAGTAAATTGTACCACAGGGAATAACTTTCTGGGTCTCCTGAAAGTTTAGTTTGAGCACGGTTCTTCTCTCGCTGAAACCCATTTGTTTTATTTCCTCCTCCCCTGAGGCAGTGAGTTCTTAGAGACAGACAATTACTGGTGTCAGCAAACATGTTGCTGCGGTTCACTGGGTGATTAGTGCTTGATATTTTGTTAAAGGAATAATTTCTGCATATCAGTACAATAAGGAGATAAGCCACATTTTAAGCAGATCGCAGCCGACGTTCTCGCATCTAACATCATCAGCATTTAACTATAACAAGCCTCTGTTTCTCATAAATTAAAGGAGAAAATAATATATATTTTTAGGAGGTGTAGCTGTTAAAATTAAGCCTGCGGCGAGACAAGAGATGTGTAGTTAGCATGTTCTTTCAAATGTAACAAGCACACAGCAATATTACCTAGGAAAATATATTCATGGTAGGCTGCTTAGCAATGCAGGATATTGTATATTTTAATAAATATAGCCAACTAAAGGGTTTTGCATTTGAATCTGAAGTTAAATAAACTAAATCTGGCTTAATATATGTTTTTCTGACTCAAGTAAAAACAGGGAGAAATCCACAATCACTTGGATAGTAGACATTTTTAGAGTTTCTGAGCTTTTAGCAGTTCATTTCCTTTTAATCCCAAGTCTCCCTTGGCGCTCTTACTGTTTTGCACACAGTGCTGCTAGAGGAAATTCAGGCCCTGGGGCAGCAGCCCTCTCCCCCAAGGTGTGCAATTTGCAGCCGCAAAAGAGCCCAGAAAATCATTGCTTGCAAAAGTGTCACTGCAGTGATGTATCCAGACGTTGAAATAGCATTATAGTGAAATATTAAAATGCAAACATCCAGAAATCCAGTGCTAACTGTCTCAGGGCCTCTTCCAAGTTTCCTACAGTGTATTGTATATCATACACATCTGGAGTAATGCTACATTCTCAAAAAGGTGATTTTATGTTGTAATTTGTTTTCACTTGGACTAATGGGCATTGGCCAGCAGTCCTGTAGGAAGGAAATATATTCCTCGTGCCAAGATCATACTATAGCCTATAGCAATCAATCAGATTCTAGTTATCATTTATTCAGTACATTCTACAAAATGACAGCTAGAATCTGATTGGTTGCTATAGGCAACCTCCCCACTTTTTCAAACCTGCAGCTTGATAAATTTACCTCTTAGATTGCTTGCATAAACTCATCATAAATTACCTCTTTATTTAAGTCTTCAGCAAAACTGGAAAAGTTCTCACGTTTGCCTGTAAATGCTCCATATTGTATGTGACAATGATCTAGACTGAGTACTTGACATAACATTCAATGCCGTTCAGGCAGTGCACACGTATGGTAATGATGGTGACATTTCAAAGTTAAGATGACAATTGCAAAGCTGATTGTCTGCATGTTATTCATTTGTTATATGTCTGATCTGCAGATGTAGGAGGTTCACATTCCATCCCTGGTGCAGTCCAATTTATTAAATAGAAATATGTAGAAAATTGTAATTGCATCGATGTCCTGTCAGGTTGCATACAGTTTAATTAATTCCCACAGAAGGGCATTCTCACCTGTTCCTAACAGAGACATATGTGTCAAATTGGCTGTTTAATTGGATCTGGTAAATCTGTCTATCTATCCTACTACAAATACAAAGGTTATATTTCTTACATGGATTATATTGTTGTTTGGAGTGTATTGTTCTTGGGTATGAACCATTTAAAATTCAAATTTGACTGTTATTTATAAAGTGGAAAAATATGTCAGATCTGAATGTCAAGTACATCAGCTGGTGAATTCCAGGGCCTTTTGTATACCACCAACTTGGAATAGGAGTCAATAGCTTTCTACTGAATGTGGTAATTGTCAGAATATTGATCTAGTTCAGGTTCTTTGTAAATGAGGACATATGGGCATGGGTTTCAGCAGTATTCAGTATAAACAGGGGAAGCATAACAACATGACTTGTTAGTAACACATCCAGAGGAACAACAAGGATGATAACACAGGAACAGAAAGGAGAAAGTACACCCCCCTCCCTACTGTTCATGTAATTCATCAGTTATATGTAGCTATTAACACACATTCTCCTAGTCTGTTCCTGAAGACTTCTAGGTTAGGGTGAGACCTCCTGGAGAGCCAGTAATTCTGCTGAAAGGGTGCAAGGTGATTCCGCCTGCAAGGTGGGCAGGGCAGGGGCGCACTGAGGATTGTCGGGGGGGGGGGGGGTTTCTCCCCGCCGACCCAAAAAAAGCAGCAGCTCCGTTTCAGAAAACCCCCCTGCGTGCGCCACTGCAGCGATATCCTGTGGAGAGTCAAATCATATCATCATATGTAGTGTTCAACCCACTTGTTGCAAATGGCATCATCAAATGCCATCATCAAGTCCCAAGTGAGGAATGTAGGCAGGTGTAATTAACACTTTAGGTGATGTAAAAAAAAAATGTGTCTATTAAATGAACTCCTAACACATACACACGAACAAACACACACTCATGTGTTATACAGCACTCCCTTCATTGCTCTGTGTATTTTTTTTTGTTTTGTTTTTCCTTTTTTTTTATATAGTTATTCACAATTATCAATATACTTATGCCACTTCATCTCTACCAAGTTCATTTTATTGACAGGATTGTATGCTTGAGAGTTCCAGGAGCAAAAAAGAATATTTGTGAAGTCATTGAAATGATCTGGATATATCAATTAATATGACCTCAAATATGATCATATTGTTATTTTACTCCTACTAATAGATAGAGAATCCAATTAAACAAATAAAACACAAAATGCAAAAGAAAGGAGAATTGACGACACTTCCATGGTGTAAAACTGTCTTAAAACACTAAACAGTTCTGAATGCTGATAAGTCAGGCCATCTGGGAAACCCATGCAGAGATGAGAGTAATCTCCATGCAGGTAGAATGTAGGATTAAAGGTCTTTCATGGAAGTCACACCTCCCAGATGTTTCATCGATTTGTCTTGACTTGTATAGCTCAGGACCTTAAAGGGGAGGCTACAGATGTATGGATTTCCAGACTCTCACCCTGGGCCTGAGTCATTTAGAAATGTATCTGCTGGTTTTGTGCGTTTCGTTCCCAAAAATCATACTGTGCAGGCTCGGAATCAGATGGTACGCAACAGAACGCAGCCACGTCCAAGTGAGCTTGGAGCGCACACGACACTTAATACAGCCTATTATTTAGGGGAGTGAATGGGAGGGGGAATAGGTGGATTCCCATAGGCAATATACAGTAAAGGTGCTCCATGCAGCCATGTCCAAGTCAAACTCAGGCCCACACAGAAGTACGCTGGTTTTCTGCCATATCTCTTGTTCCAACTGGGGGACTAGTTTATGTTCCGAATACTAGTGCTGACGGCTGAGTATGAATGCGAAAACATGTGTTTGCAATCAGGAGAAACTGTAAAAATGTATTTTATATATAGTGGACATTAAGTATAGCCTAAAAAATGTTTTTCCAAGGGATTTTATATTCCACATAGGTATAGTACGTATCCTGCAGTGTCTGAGCAGAGTAAACCTACACCCGTAGTCAGCACCACACTTATCTTTAGATCTGTTCCTCGTTGACTTCGGGAGTATGCAGAGCCGATTTATGTGCAATTTAAAACAAAGGCACAATGTGATCAGTATGCATGAGTTAATGACTCAGGCCCTCTCTCTTTATTTTATTGTTTCATCATTACGAATGTAAGGTATTTTCCTCCACATATCACATTGTTTACATGTATCTACTAAAGCCTTATAATTGCACTATAAATAGTTTATGTCTTTATTGAATAAATCCAGCTTTTACTGTCTTTGGTTGTTAAAATGTATGATGAAATTGGTCAGTTAGTATTGGCGGATGAATGGTTTCTTCTGTTTGGTGTGGGTACCTAAGGTGTTTCTTGATACCCACTAATACCTGATTGTGGTTGGTCCACACTGGTTTGAACACTTTTCCAAAAAGGCATGGAATGGTTACAATTGTCAATAGGACATTTGGAGTCCCAGGTTAAGACCATACACTAATTTGTTATAAAGGATCAGTATTTACATTTTTAATTTTTCTTCTTCATGAATTATTTTATTCATTTTTACTTTTTTTACACTACTTAAGTAATATTTTTTTTTTGCTTTTCTGAATTTTCTGCACTATCCAATGTAATGGAGAAGGGGGCTACTTAGCATTATTAATATGTATGATTGGTTGCTGATGATCAGAGTACAGTATAAGGGCAAGCTTTCCCAGCGCTGTAAATAACATGGACTGCCCTGCTGGCTCTACCCATAAACTGGAAGTGTGGCTCCTATACGAGAGATGTTCGCCTGTGTCTTATTTTTGTGAATAGTAGTGAGCTAAGCGTAAGGGGTGGTGGTGGTTAAATTCTGCTTTCAGGCAACGTATGTTTCGCACTCATCGAAAATAATAATCCTCCACAATGTTTCATGATAAATTCTGCATATATTTATCGTTGTCATAGTCTCATCCACTCATATTGTGAAATGTAATCACTCATTTTAGTGTCTTTTTTTTATTTGTTTTTTTGTAGGGAAGGACAGTCCAAACTCCAAATGCTGTTATTCTGAGAGTGGCGGAGTCACAAAATTGGGAAATCATACTAATAATAGGTATCCGAAAACTCCATGCCATTTGGATCTCTACTCAGAAGGTAAAAACAGATAAATCTGCACCGATTGTTACACAATGATACTACACATTAAACCACCAGATGCTCTTTAGACATAAAGGGCCTGAGTCATTAAGGAGAGTAAAGTATAAAAAAGGAGTAACTTTGAATCTGGGCAAAACCATGTTGCAATGGAGGGGAAGGTAAATTTAAAATGTAGGTACAGAATTATAGTTGGGGTGGGACATGTCCTAGTTCAACTTTAAATTTCAGTGTTAAAATAAAGCTATTAAGTATTTGTGTGCTAGATGAAAAAACAGCCAGTATTATTCTTATGTGCAAAATAATAAATTAATTTGCACCCCTTCCATTGTAACATGGTTTGTCCCGGAGAACATTTACTCCTTTTTCTTGCCTTACTTTCCTTAATGACTCAGGCCCAAAGTGTGCTCAGTAGTTTTTCATTTATAGTCAAACAAAGATGCAATGGGCAATTCTCTCCAAGTTGCCTCGTGCACAGTACTACAAACAGATTCCACTAAACCAGAATTTACAAGGACAGTATAAATGTAAGAAATACTCACTTGCTGAATCTTACCATTGGCAGTAATAATCCGTTTTTCTTCCACTGTGTATGAAGACATGAGCTGCATAAATGTACTTTGTCAATCAAAAGTCATAATCAAAATTAATTTATGTATTGCTGCATATTGCAAAACTTACAATCTATAATATTGTTTTTTTATAATTATTTTATTGCTAAATGTTCATGATTAAACAAAATAGAGCACAATAGCTGAGTAAAAGGATACAAAAAGGAGAACATCACAAAAATTGCACCCCGAGCACACAAAATGGGGTACGTCTTCAGTCGTAACTTACACTTATCTGTACAAGTTAAAAAAAGCGCAATAAAAAATGAAAGAGAATGTGCAGGAAAAACACAAATCCAGTCCTCTCTACAATGGCCCATCCATGAGGACTTTATAAACTAGCACAATATTCAAAAAGCAAGGTTTATAAAGAAAATTATTGATGCCCTTTCCCCAACATGAATTCTAAATACATTATGTCAAAGTTTGGCATTTAACGTCCAACACTTTCTGTCCTTATCATTATATTTATCATCCTATTCTTTAGACCTGTGCTTTCTTTCTCTGGCTGGGTCCCTCTGTTGTATGACTAGGAGCTGAAATTTCTAGCTCTGCTTGGTGTACATTTAGAAAGTTGACTTCACATTTGACACATGCATTTTTCCATGCGCCTTTAAGCATGAAATTATCATCCCCCTTCTTGACTGATCCCTGCCCTCTAGCTATCAAACCTTTCCCCTACTCCTATTTGTCTTACAATTAAATACTGAAGCACCTTGACCATTTTTCTCATATCTAAATACAAGGCTCTGCTCAATCTGTCTTTCACCTATCACACTCCACAGAAACGAAGCTTACAAAAATAACTAACTCTATATCTAAATTGAAGGAAGATCTACCATAATACTCATCCTGAAATTAATTTCTGCATCTTACTTTACCTCCTATTCCTGGAAACACTCCATTGTCTTGGCCTCAGCAACACCGCCCTCTCATTTTGTCATCATACTTTTCTGACTATTCATTCACAGTTTCCTTTCGTGGAACTTTATCTCCATCAACCCCGTTCTTTGTTTGAGTTACCCCCAAGGATTAATCCTAAACTTACTATTGTTTTATTTTTACACCACTTCTCTTTATAAACTTGTAGCTACATAATACTTGTACTCAAATCCCACCAGATATACCCTCCCACCACAAACTCAGTCTAGATAAGCCAACAGCTCAGACTGTACTGCTTATATTCCCTCCACCGCATTCTAACATATGTCTGACACCTCTTTCACAGTCAATGTCACCATCCGTCTACCAACTTCCCAAGTCATGCCGGGTTTACCCATGCATCATCTCCAAAGTATGTCCTTCTACTCACAGCATGCTACTAAGATACTGATCCAGGCCCTTATAATTTCATGTTTGACTATTACCGTCTTTCTGTCTGTACACTCCCAGCAATCAAAAATGAATGCTTCTGCCAGACTCCTCTATACTTCTCGTCTTCCCTCATCTGGTGCCCCTCTCTGTCAATCCTTTCTTTGGCTTCCTAAAAAACTCAACTTGCTGAGCCTTGCTTACAAGTCCCGAGTCTTATCTTATTAAACTCATAAAGCCAGGGCTACATTTATATTCTATTGCATGCAGTGGCGGAACTACCATTGGTGCAGCAGGTGCCATGCACCAGGGCCCATGGAGATTATGGGGCCCACTGCATGGTAAATGCAGGGGGTCATGGGCCCGGGTCCCTCCTCTGCGCCTCCTGGCATTGGGACCACAGCACACAAGTTCCACCTCTGATTTCATCATGAACCCTTCAGTATACAGCACTGCAGAATAAGTAATAAATAACTAAAGAATAAAAATATATGAATACATAAACTATCACATCTCTACAAATAAAACTGCTACTTTCATCATAAATCTGACTAGGTTTTAGGTATTTGATAAAAAATATATGCAAATATCCCTCAAACAGCAACTGCATTGTGTACATTATGGGGTTAGTGTTGTATAGAACTGTTGTATTATTATTTTGTAATATCCTGGTAGATAGCATGGTTCAGATAATGACACACGTATATGTTTATTTTAAAGTACCTTTTTTACACTTTCCATTAGTTGCAAACACATTTAATTGGTTCTATGACAATCTAATGTGATTTTATACGTCAGTAGCCATTAGCTACTGAAACCAAACTTTATATAAAAAAAAAACAGCACTTTACATAACTTGCAAATCATACACTAATCATAGCTCTCTTAACATCACCTATAACACATCCTGTAAGGAAGAGGCTGGTCTTCCACACTCACTGGTCATGTTATCAGACATATAAAAGGCCATATCATCATAACTGTTGTAAATTATATGTAACATTGCACCAGGAAAATTGCTCTTGCATATGTCCATACCACGCTCTTCAATTTTTAACAAAGCCTGTGAAAAACCATTTATTCCGAATTGCAAAGATGTTTTGAAATGGTTAATAATAGCTCCTTCCTCGTCTAACTTGGTTGTCAACTTAAAAATATGGGTTTCTTTGCTGATTATTTTTCTCCTGTTATTTCCTCCATTTTTCCATATCCAGTTCTATACTTTATGAACAACATCCTTCAATATAGACAGGATCCAGTTGGCTATATACATGGTAATGCATTTGAGCTGAAATGGTGACATGTTAAATCTAAGAAAAATTGTATACAATTACATGCGTAAGACTGAAGACAGGTTGACAAATATCATATATTGTTGCTGCAATTTTTTTCTGGTTGCCCAAGTTAATGTAGTCTTGTTGTATCCAGTATTATGTTATGCTCTTTTCAACACATTTACTGCATATCAACATTGCTAAATATCTATGTAAATGCTATAAATAATGTTAGCAAATATATATGTGAGAATGTCTGTATATCAAAGACCAGTAGCAATCCATATATGTTATTACATTTTGCAGTTTTGTGTGTTTAACTTACCGCACCTCACGTTATACAGCTGGTCAGTGGTGCTGAAACCTGCACTGTGGTTTGGTCTAAGCTTAACGAGATACAATTGGATAAGATTGGTTGCTCTCAGGAGAAACCAGTGAATGGATTTATTTTCTGTATTCATTCACAATGTATCAGTATGTATATTGACAAAAACTCTAAAACATGAACCCGCTGACGCAAAGCTATTTAGTATATCTGTACAGTATGTGATAAATATCATTTTGCATGTGATAAATTAGCATTGCAGTGTGACTGGATTAATTCACCTGGGTGCAGTGTTTCCATGCCCAATGTTGCGTGATTGTCGTTGTGCTCGGTACAAATGTTTATCTAATGGGCTTGATTCATGAAGGCACCCATACTAAGGCACGTTTATATTAAAATGCACATAAATCGGGTATACATACGTCCGACTTCATCCAGGAGTAGATCTGAAGACACATGTGGTGCTGAATATAGGTCTAGGTCCGCTCTGCTCTAGCAGACAGGACACTACAGAATACATCCAATACCTGTGTGGATTATAAAATCCCAAAAGAATGCACAGAAGAAAAAGAAACTATTCACCTGTTAATAATAATATAGGCATTAATGATAAAACATTAAAAAATAAGTGTTTTTTTCTTCATGAAATACATTAGGATGTCATTAATGTCTACTGTACATAAAATACATTTTTACAGTTGTTCCTGACAGATATAACAGCAATGCATACACAGCCGTCATCTCTAGGAATTGGCACTTAAACTGGACCTGTAGCTGGAGCAAGAGATAGGGCTGAAAAATATGTACCTGAGCGATGCCCAGAGCTTGGAGCTGATGCTGCTCTGTGGGCTCCACATTGACACACCCTTACTATATATTGGCTATGGGTAAACATCCCTTCACCGCACTGCAATCACAAGTAGTAGTAACTGTCCCTTGCACCCGAAGATTAATTGACTGCTGCTGCGCTCTGTGGCATAATGTCTGGTTCTGGGCATGCTCAGAGTAATTGTGCGCGCTATGGGCCTTATTTAGAGTCGGACGCAATGTGCGTCTAAGACGTACATGAAAGAGCAGGAGTGGGAGTGTGCCGCAGCTTGGTAGCCCCAGTTGCGTCCTACTCGTAATACCCTACCAAGCTGCGACCAGTTCCCGCAGCTAGCTAATTCCTGACGCAATTTTTCTGTCTTTTTTGACGTTTGATCTGTCTGCGTCTTGATCCGATAGGGTAGTTTTTGCGGGTTTTGCGGGTAAATGTCCATAGTATCTAAATTATTCATGGTCACGCCTACATAACTCCATGCTCTGCCCTTTCCCTGGTACTGAGACGCAAGCTGTCGCAAGTGTACACTGCGTCTGAAAAGCAGACGGAACTGCAGGGAACTGTTGCTTACTGCACATGCCCGTCAGTGGAAATGTGCAGGATGCGCCTGAAACTGACTTTGCGTCTGACTCTAAATGAGACCCTATATGCACAAAGTTTCCATGTTACATGTGTTAATGAATCAGGCCCAATATCATAAAAGGTACAGCCTAGGTAGCCTTGTTCATTCTCCTGACATGAATATACAACAATCATTCTGTATTTTAAATATCCACCTCTTATTAAATCTTAGCATGTACAGCATACAGAACAGGAACATATAATTAAATCTGTATGCTGTTAATGCATAATAATAGATAGATAGATAGATAGATAGATAGATAGATAGATAGATAGATAGATAGATAGATAGATAGATAGATAGATATACATTTTGTTTCAAGCACAGGCTTTGGAAGATATACTATTTATATGAACTATTTCTAAGTTAGTTGGTGACGCCAATAAGAGTAACATTTTGTTGACTGTATTTTATTTTCTTTCGCTAGAATCCACTTTCTTGGTATCTAGATAAGTACATTTCTCCTTTCATTTATGCTAATGTGCTTTCTTATAATTCAAGCAACTGAATTTGACCATCGTTTTCCAATTTTAAGATTGATACCATTGCAAAGAGGGTTTTCTATTGACTTCTACAGTTAATTAGTATAAAGCACCATTCTTACGTCTTTAAATAACTGTAGTTAAGTGACAACTTAAATGAAGCATTTGTCTCTTTAAACTTAAACGACTTAAAAAATGAAGCTTCTAACCTTTTTAAATTACAATCTGAGGACTGGGGAATGAATCAATTCATTTCTTTGAAGAGCCATTTAAGAATCCTATTTTAGTTTCCTCAAAGGCATGCACTTGCTCTGTCCAACGCCAAATCGAAAACTGTTTGACGGACTGCCTTACGGCTTTCTAGCGATTTGTATAACTATGCTGCCTTGGTTCCTGTGGAATGTATAAACCGAGATCATGCACTGTAGTTGTTATAGAGTTAATTTGTGTGACGACTCAACACATTCACTTTTAATTAATCTCAAATGTTATCACATTTTGAATTCTTTCTTACTTCACTAAGCTAAAAGTCTTTACAAAAATATAACTACAGAATAGTAACAATACAAAGTTTGAACTGAGATCATATTTTAGAAATAGTTTTAATTACCCTTGTAACAAATAAATAAAAATAGAGGATAGTTGAAACTAGTACTTAAATTCTTTTAGGATTATAGGGTTTATTTATTAGGATAGTGGAACACGTTGCAATTTACCATGCCAGGGCTGCTCTGGGAGCCCCGGGAAAGTGCCCCCTCCTCTGCAAACTCTTTTTATTATTTACCAGCAGCCTAACACTGCCGGTGAATGTATGAAGTGCTTTGTGCATAGCTCTTCCAGGGTGAGGAATCCAGCGACTTTGGGAAGGCTTCAGTTGGATCCCATTGGAAAGGACAGGTGACGTTATCCTGAGATGACGTTACCTTGCTGCCAAAAGCTTACTTTGCAGTCCTAATATTAATATATGGGGTCTGTGTTAAGCAACATTAAATGGATTGAACCATCAATAAATTATGCGATGATCATATTAAGAGAAAACCATTGTTTTCTCTGTTTTTATGGCTGATTGCACCATAGTAAATTGGTTTCATTATTTTACCTCCTCGAAAGCGAAACTAAATAAGAAATAAGAAAATATTATACATTATAGTATTATTTTCTGTTAATTGACACAGTTATTATTCATGTGATCATTTCAGATTTCATACCAATATTGTTCATTCCCGTGGCCTAAGCAGTATCTGGAGAGACTGAAACCATTAAAATGCTAGCTAGAGGCGGAGCTACCATTGGTGCCGCAGGTGGGGTGCACCGGGGCGCCCATGGAGATAATGCAGATGCAGAGGGTCAGAACTAGTGAGCTGTGGGCCCCGTTTCCCTCCTCCCCGCTTCCCTGCACTGGGGCCCACAAAAAATAAAGGTTCAAATCAAATGAATCAATCAGTTGTCCAACATTTATCTTCCAACAACCATTAGCCACTCATTCTTCTTCTCTAAGAATTTGATATGTTGTATATGCATGCAGTTAGTGGTATAGCATCGGGGATGAAAGTAATTAAAAGTCACTTAGCTAGAATAAGAATTAAAGAAGTGCACCTAGTGAAACTGGCACAATGCCAAATGATGAAATAGCTCTAATAAAGGAAGCATAAAAATCCTTCTGCTTTGAAAAGGTAACATGTTCCATTTCTAATTAACTGCTAGTCTCCCAGACACATTGTACACATTAGTCCTATAAGGTGGCACATTTGCCTAACCAAACTTTTATTGAGAAAAAAAAAAAGCCCTTGCAAAAGGGCTGGTGTGCAGCATACACAGCCTCTGGTATTGTGATCGGGAATCCACTTCCCAGTCCCAAGATCAGTAAAACACTGATCTTTTCCTAGGCCTTAGCCTTTACCCAGTGCAGAAGCTTCATACCATAGAGAGGCTGTCAATATAAGTGATCTGTCACTATTAAAAGTGATCTAACCTTGCTCAAGTGCAGATAAGACATGGATGGAGTCCTTCATAACCCTATGTTTTAAAGTTAAAATTATAAATGAATTAAAGAAGTGTTAAACAAAAATAAAATACAAAAATGTCCCTACTTTCCGTCTAACGCCTTTTGAAGTCCCTCTATACTCCGTCCACCCATCCTGAGTGACACAGATGCATTGTTCATGGGTGTCATACATGCTCACAGTAGTGTATAATTGTCACACAGAATGTATAGGAAGTTATCCCAAACCCACTAACATTGACCATTCCTTAAATTTATATTACCCACCCTGACCCTATATACCCTTATGCCCAACCAAAATATTTTTATAATATTGAAACCAGTTATATTACATGTCTATTGCTCAGAAGATGGACAGTGAAAGTTATGATGGAGGAAAGGATTATATAAAACTTGGGAGTGTTTGTACACTTAAATAAAAAAGGCAATTTTAATAGGACATGTCCTTAGTACATTTTTCCAAAAGACTGTGTTTATTCGAAAAATGTAAGCTTTGAAATAAGTAATGTTACAGGGTTCAACTATAACACACAGGATTTTTGATTCATTTTCTCCTAAATAAAAGTAACACAGTGCTCTTTCGGAGATAGCCTTTCTTCACTCTCACAGCAAGTCTGGAGGTGTTTTGTAGATTAAGAACATGCCTTTGAAAATCCTGCATGAAATAAGCAAATAAAAACATGACAACAAGATCGCTGAAAGCTGTTGCTAATCAGCATTAATCAGCATCTTTCAAACTGCAGTTTTGTTGAACTGCCATACCATCCATACTACATCTGTAAGGGAACCTTTAAAGGAATAATGTAAGTGATCAAAGGAAAAAAAATCAGACAGATTATATTACTCCAGATGGTGTTAATGGTACCTTAGTCACTGACCACATAGTATTGAATGATATATTTAGTCCCCCACTTATACTAATCAGGTATCTAATTGTGCGACGGTTGGGATGGATATATTGTGCATTAGCCAGGGTAATTGTATAGCCCTCCATCTATATTAGTACACAGTAAGAATTACAGTAGGCAATCTGGGAATTGTGATGATTGGCTGAGTATATTGTCATTCCTTGTATGTTAATTTCTTTTATAGCCAATATCCAGGTAAATGTATACAGCATTTGCAGTAGAATAACTGTTATTTTTAACATATGCTGGTGCATATAATATAGGAGATCAGTACTAAAAGCAGTGCTTTTTTTGTAAGAAAAAAGGTGCCGGAACTCACATCACGTAGTCAATCACTGTACACACACCCACGTCAGTTGTGTAACAAAACATAGCGGTCACCTTCCGCAGTAAGCTCTCAGCATGCAACCACACGACCAATCACAAGCTGTGCAGCGCCACAAGCCCAGCAGTGCCATCACAACCAGCGCGGATGAAGTACGTATGCATCGGACTCGACACACAAGCAGCCCGTATGCATCGTTTTAATGATTTTGCGCCGACCTGCTACGCTCAACAGGGCGATCCAAGTCCATGTGGACCAGACATCAAATGTTCAAAAGTTACTTTTAAAACTTGGAAAATCCGTTGAAAAAAGGTGCCGGAACTCAGTTCTGTGAGTTCTATGACAAAAAAAGCACTGACTAAAAGTATGGATATTTATGTCTGATATCTGTATGTTTCATTATTAAATGATTTTGAGAAGACCACTGGTGGTACATTTGCATTCCTTGCTAGGTATGCATGGTCCTGTATTCTTGTCTGTGCCAATCAGGGGGATTTCAGCATTTAAATAGAGACCAAATAATTTACATTTTTACTTCTCTGACTTCTTCTTCTGTTTGGAACACGAGTTGAAGTTTTGCTATTATAAGAGGTTACATATTGAAAGAGATTGAGAAAATTTTCTTTCACCTCCAAATTTAATAGTCAAATGATAGAAATATATTTTGTCAACAAAACTACAGCTTCCTATTCCCTATACTATTTTTACCTTATAAAACCGTTTTCTAAACACACATTAGGAATTATGAAATGTTCTCTGAATTGCGCCCCATCTTGTACCAGCGTTTACCAATCTGTTGCACAATTGCTGGTAAAATTTTGCAATGTCCCAGCAGCCACACTGCTTAGCCCCACAGTTTGACGGTCAGCCACTCTTTACATACCCCCAGGTCCTTGACCCTCACATACCTTCATCATCATTATCACCATTTATTTATATAGCGCCACTAATTCCACAGCGCTGTACAGAGAACTGACTCACATCAGTCCCTGCCCCATACATACGCAGACACAGATACACAGACACAGACTAGGGTCAATTTTGTTAGCAGCCAATTAACCTACCAGTATGTTTTTGGAGTGTGGGAGGAAACCGGAGCACCCGGAGGAAACCCACAAAAACACGGGGAGAACATACAAACTCCTAACAGATAAGGCCATGGTCGGGAATTGAACTCATGACCCCAGTGCTGTAAGGCAGAAGTGCTAACTACTACGCCACCGTGCTACCTTAAAACCTATGCCAGTAGCTACAAGTTAGTCAAAATAAATGACTTAAACTTATCCATACTTGCCAACACTTAGTTTTTGTCCTGCGGGAGGGGGGGCATGGTGGGGGGGGGTGTCATGGCAAATTTCATCATTTTGCCAGCCCCACCCACAACAAAATCACAATTTTGTCATGGGGCAGGGTCAAAATGGAGCGATTCATCGCGTATTGTGTTATTGAAGCTCACATCTTGCCCACTTCACTAGTAAGTGGCAGGATGTGGAAGAATTGTCTGCTCTCCCGGGAGTTTGGGAGACCTACCCAGAATTGTCTCCCGGACATTCCTGGATAGTGGACTAGTATGAACTTATCTGTAACTTCTTAAGATTATATGGATATTGTTAATTTTGATCTTCAGACTTTAGGGATCCTTTTATGAAAACTGTTTTACAGGCAACTATGTAGGAAAGGATTGTAGTCAACCAATGAGATTGTAGCTGTCAATTTTCTGGTATAGCATAAAATATGAAAGAAAGCATTAGGCTGCAATACAACACAACCTTTTCTTCACAGTTAACTGTAGAACTGTCCCTTATCATGTCATATTCCATAAACCATAAATACCGTGCTCAGTGCCTCAGTTACTTGCCTTTTAAGCTACTGGGGTGTAATGTTGCATGATCTTTTCTTGAATCATCCTGGAAACTATTCCTCATTAGAATCTTCCATGATAAGGAAAATAATAGTTGAAACAATCACTATGTACAGTTTTTTTCCACTCTGCCAACATTGACTTCCGTGTTTCTCATTAATGACATATAGTGACAGGTTGCTTTATTGTACTCTGGTGGCTTTCTGACAAACACATATTAAATATAGTATTTGGAGGTTCCTGGAAAACTTTATTTAATCATGAACAGCGGAACTTTGACACAGTCATCCAGATGTACGAATTGTGGCAGATGTACCAAACCTGACAAGCACACAAGACCTAACATTTCATGGAATTGACACTTGATTATAAAAAGATGTGGGATACAAATAATATTTTAAAAAAAGATTTCCAGCTTTATTTGACTTTCTCAGAATAGTTTCACGTATTTTTTTTTATCATGACAACTGAATATTTTACACTGAGTAGCATAAGTAAAAATGTGATTTTTTTTTGCAGCAGAGCTATTGTTGTTGCCGCTGATTAAACATTTATTTTGTCAGTTCTTCATTTTGTGTTTTTGTATTGTATTGGAGGATGGCGCCAAGTGCCTAAGTTACCCATACGGCTGAAACAATACAAAAGAATATAGTAAATACAAAAGTAAACAGTTTATAACATAACAAAAGAGGGAAATAAAATATTAAAAGAAACGGACAGAAGAAACTGAGCATAAGGAACAGCAGAGGCGGGGAGCCAAAATAGGAAAAGGGGAATATTAGTGGAGTGGAATAAAAGTAATTGCAGGAAAAGGGAAATAAAATAATAATAGAGGCAAGCAGAAGTACGTATAGACTTAGGTTATTGTTAGGTTTTATTATATTGTAATTGTTATGGCTATTGACTTATTTATGTACTATGCTCCATCTTCGTAGAAATAAGTGGTGGCCATATATCTGCCAGTGGTGTAATATATTACAGTAACTAGCCCTCAGGCCCAATTGAATCCCAATAGCTAGCATGACATGGTTTGATTGGTTTATGTTATGGCAAGTATGTGCACCTAGGTTATGTGTAAAGCTGATACTCATCCTGCACTTGTGTCTATGTAGTGCCAACCTCTAGGACCAGGATCAAGGATCTACTTACATTCTAGGAATGCTACATATGTATAAATATGTACTTTATAAATAGTTTGATTTAGTTATAGGCCCCAGAAACATGGGCATCATTTTTTTTCCTCAACAGTAAAAATACATATTTTTACTGATCAGCCAGAGGAGGACGTCAGATTGGTCGTCCCTTTGCCAGCAATTAAATGTAAATTGAATGGACTGTAATAATGCTGACATGTCAGAGAAAACTGGTCAAGGTCTCCCCTGTACCTTCTGGTTGTCCTTTCAGATGGTGATTGTATTCTCCAGTGATGGTGGCATGTATGACTGCCCCCTGTAGATCCACCATCATCATCAACTATTTATATAGCGCCACTAGTACCGCAGTGCTGTACAGAGAACGCACTCACATCAGTCTCTGCCCCATTGGAGCTTACAGTCTAAATTCCCTAACAAACATACACACACACACACAAAAAAAAAAAAGACAAAACAGACTAGGGTCAATTTGATAGCAGACAATTAACCTACTAGTATGTTTTTGAAGTGTGGGAGGAAACCGGAGCACCCGGAGGAAACCCACGCAAACACGGGGAGAACATACAAACTCCATACAGATAAGGCCATGGCCAGGAATCAAACTCATGACCCCAGTGCTGTGTGGCAGAAGTGCCAACCACCATACTGCCCATAGAGCACAAGTGTATGTATAGGGCTGGTGAATTTAAAATCAATAATTAAGCAAAAGTAACTAGAATGGGAAAGTAAGTCACTGCTTTGAAGAGCTTTACCATGAAAACTATTTCAGCTCACAAAATGGCTGCCTCCACTGAGTGTGGCTGGTAGGTACACTAAAGAGAACAAGGAAAAAAGAATACAATCTACAACGAAAACACTTAAACTGGAACAAAAAGTAATGGGTGTTTGGTGGCTCATTTGAACTGCGACACCGTTTCTCAGATAAGAAAGAAAGAAAAGCTGGTAAAACCTGTCATTACCTTTACAAAAAAAATCTAAATAATTTGGTATCTATACTGCAGCCATGATGAAAGTAGCAAATGTAAAAAACAATGTTTTCAGTGAAAAAAAATACTTCAGTTTTCAAGATTCAAGTAAGACACAGGGCATTGGTTTTAACATGCTACTAAAAGAGCTATTTGCAATAACATGAAGCAAAGGAAATTGAAATTAGCTCTTCTCACTGTTTTTGAAAAACTTTCCATTACAAAAACATAAAATGCAACAGCAAACATGCAAATCAACCTCCACTACATAAAAAGAAAACCTGAGGATCGTTTAAAATTTAATCTTCTCATTGTGAAATAAAATCTACTACTCTCTTCACAATTACCACAAAAGAGACAAAACTAATGACACTGCAGATAAGTTTAGACTCTGAAGGTAGGCAATTTAATTTGATGCACATCTTAGTTTAATTTGCTGTGTTTGTGAGTGAATTAAATAAACATACATGGTATTTAAAAACAACCTGTTATGTTAGTCTTATAGAGTAATTGTTTCTGCTCCACAAAGTGCATTTTGCTTTACTTCTTGTGTGTAACCAGTGCAGTCAAAATATTCATTGTTTGTTTATAGTTGGATAAGTAGCATTCTGTTATTTATTTATTAGTTCTTAAAGAGGACCTGTCACAAAAGTCAGTTTTCTATTGTTATAAATGCTCCTACTCCCCACTGCTTGCAAGGCAGAGGCTTTCAGAACTCTTCTGGTGGGATAGTTTTAGAAATTAATCAGTCACCCTATAGTTTACATTAAAGTAAAACAGCTGGCACTCTAGTGAAAGGCCCTCTTTCAAGCAGAACTAAAGCTGGAAAATAAATAATATTTCATATGTATATATATATATATATATATATATATATATATATATCTCTCATCTGTTTATTTATATAGCGCCACTAATTCCGCAGCGCTGTACAGAGAACTCATTCACATCAGTCCCTGCCCCATTGGAGCTTACAGTCTAAATTCCCTAACATACACACACACAGACAGACAGAGACAGAGAGAGACTAGGGTCAATTTTATATCCGCCAATTAACTTACTGGTATGTTTTTGGAGTGTGGGAGGACACCGGAGTACCCGGAGGAAACCCACGCAAACACAGAGAGAACAAACTCCACACAGATAAGGCCATGGTCGGGAATAAAACTCATGACCCTAGTGCCTGTGAGGCAGAAGTGCTAACCACTAAACCACCATGCTATATATATATATATATGTATATATAGTGATTCCATTTTCTTCATAGCTACTGTGTAAAACAGCAATCTGTTGCCATAGCCCTAACGTGCAGTTGTGCGTTGAAGTTATTCCAAGTCACTGTCTGGATCAATAAAGCTCTATATGTTTAGCTGTTGACAGGGCACTATATTGAAAACAATATGTTTGTGTTCTGTATTTTAGATTTTAGTATGGGAAACAAAGGTCTAGCCAGTAAGTCCATGTCCAAGTACAAAACAATATGTTGTAAGCACATTTAGTTCTCTCAATACATAGTTGACAGTAGACGCATATTTATGGATTTTAGGAAGGGGTCACAGCATGCCCAAGGTGCTCCCAGGGTAAAGCTTCCCCTTGGTATTTTAGTACACAGATTATCCCATGCAGATGAAGCTCTAACTCCTAAAGCTTTGGAAAAAGAATTCACCTTTCAATTACAGTAGAGGATGGACACTGAAATATGTATAAAAAAAACCCTCTTCATTATTTGGGGATAGGGGCTGTCTGGGCTGGGGGGCAGGGAGGCATCTGCCCACCAGGCTGGTCCCATTTTCATTTAAAATATTCCTAATAGGCTGCTGAGCCGAGTTTTGACCCCTAGGCTAAAATTTGACAGGCCACCCCTGTTTGGGGAGAAAGTAAAGCTCTCTGCTTCATGTACAAACTGCTGCACATCCAACTGAGAGCTTTAACACTGCATCACCTGATAGCTGCTGTGGTGGCCAACTAGGAGAGAGAATAGGATTGGGTGACACTGAAAGGGTTAAAATAGGGACCATACAAATCTTTAGGGACTCATACAATTAGGACAATTTATGACTCATATATATATATATATATATACAGTATAGCTATATGATATTATTATTATTATTATTATGATTATTATTATGATGAGGAATGTCTCATGGGATATTCATGTGTCCAGTTATGTTTTTTGTGTGCATAAGATCCTCATACCATTGTTTTTGTACTTTGTGATGCCATTATGTGAAAATACGATATAGTTAAAGAAAAAATAAAAAGCATGACGAAGGAAAGTATATCTGTTAACTAGAAACACTGGAACTCGCCATAAATCCAATTTGTGCCACAGTAGCTCTAGGACACCTAAAGCTGTTAGGGAAGAGTGAGTTATACCGCTGAAATCAAATATAATGTGAACATGACTAGATAGCTTTAAATTGGCAAGGTCATTCCCAGATAAATTGTCTGGTTTTCACTGAGACAAAATGTAATCTTTTCATATACTTGAGGCTTTTTTAATGTTTCGGGAAGTTAGTGGATATTTTTATTTTGATGATGAATTATGACATTTTGTGTAATTTCCTCTATCTATTAATAGCAGAAGATACACTAGGTATTCATTTGGAGGGAGCCCAGGAGAGATCCTGCTTCTAGCAGAGCTACCATAATTGACAGGAATTGGGGAATAATATATTTTTAATTAATGGATTATGGTCAAAATTTATTCATTTAATTGAGATGGTTTAGCACTGTGAGGATCAGCAGATTTTAATATGTCAATTATTTTCTTTTTATTGGATTTATCATTTTCTTATTATTGACTGATGGCTTTTCATAGACCCCTTTCTTACCTGAATAGATTATTTTATTCTCCCCCCCAAGCAAAAATATTAGCGGTACAATTTCTCACTACAGCTAGAAAGCAGTGCTACTACATATTGCTACATAGTGCTACATATTTTCATACAGGTAACTGTTGTGATGAAACACATAAAAATAAACCTATATTACAATCTTGGGATTTTAAAACAAAGTTTTAAAATGAGTCCTGGCACTATAAACAATTTTCATTGTTTAATTAAACGGGTAATAACGCTTGCCTGTAACTTTGGAAGGCTCCCTAGTAATAACATCTATCGCATCTCGTACATCTCATGAGACTTTTTTTGAAATTCCACCTCACAGATTAAATGAAAGCTGAGTTGAACATTTCTCCAGACTCCTCCTCATGAAAAATAGTAACATTAAGTTTTTAGAATAAGGAATTATTGAAATCATGTGATCATCATTTAATACTGAAATGTTCCCACTGTATACACACATGTAAATATTAACTGTAACTATGGAATAACCTGATATACAATATTTGCCATCAAACCCTTATGATTTCTACAAAGTCATCCTTTTTTGCATACATATTGTAGATGCCTACTGTATATGAAGTAACAAAACCCATGAGTACTCCAGTACTTTGGAAACACATAGTGCCTGAGTCATTAAGGAAAGTAAGGCAAAAAAAATAATAAATGTTCATTGGGACAAACCATGTTACAATGCAAGGGATGCAATTATTATTTTGCACATAAATTAAATACTGGCTGTTTTTTCATCTAGTACTCAAATACTTGATAGCTTTATTTGTACACTGAAATTTAAAGTTGATTTAGGACATGCCCTACCCCAAATATAAATCTGTCCCCAGATTTTAAATTTACCTCCCCCTCCAATGCAACATGGTTTTGCCAAGGGGAAATTTACTTATTTTTTATGATTTGCTCTCCTTAATGACCCAGGCCCAACACCATCTGGAGTAATATCTTGCATTGGTCTATTAGGTGTTCTAAGTTTATCATTTGTAAAGACGTCTATATTAAATATTATATACACATAAAACACATACTTTTTACTTAATAATGTCTAGATCTGTGTTGAAAGCACAAATGACCAGAAATATGAAATCAGCGCGATTAACTGGCTTATGATTTTAACGATAAGATGTCATTTTTATTTAACAAGTTTTAAAAACGTTCAAACAATTTGCAATACTATATACTACGTATTACTCATGGAATTTCTGTGTGCAGGTAAATGTAGAAGTCACTAAAACATGATCATTTTCCAACTTGTAATTCTGTGGAGATTCTATTTTCAGAATCCAGGTAGTTTAGTAGATATTCACCACCGACTAAACCGTAACACGCCTCTGTCTAGAGATGAATGAAACATTTCAGTATAGGTTTTTATGAATATTCATGTTATGTATCTGCAGAATCAGTTTGCGAAAGTTACGTTGGAAAAAGGATGGAAATTTTAAACAAACTTCTAAACAAACCCTTAGAAGGGTCTACAAACCCTTCTAAAAAGTAGTTTGCTGCCCAGATTGTCTATCAATTGTATATTATTTAAAATTAAAATTACTTGATATCCTTAAAATATCTTTTTTAAATGATTATGTTAATAAAATAGTTGGGCGTTAAGTGGCCCAAAATCATAAATCATCATCCAACAAACCAAACTTCAGGAGTTACACTCATCTCTATTAACTCTGAATAGGAGTTTAAAAGTTGCATCAGGGTACTTAATCTTTATCAGCACAGCATGGGGTATATTTACTAAACTGCAGGCTTGAAAAAGTGGAGATGTTGCCTATAACAACCAATCAGATTCTAGCTGTCATTTTGTAGAATGTACTCAATAAATGATAACTAGAATCTGATTGGTTGCTATAGGCAACATCTCCACTTTTTTAAACCCGCAGTTTAGTAAATATACGCCCATGAGTACAACATATTGTGAAATATTTCACAAATAATTCCTCAACATTAATGAACAGGCTTAATATGATTTCTGGAGAAACCATTTTGGTGGCCATTTAAGAAGTGTATCCATATAGATGTATAAAGAATGGACATTAAAGAAGTAGCAATATGGAAGCAGAGGAAGGAGACTAGGAGGTCTGGTATACTTGCATACATGCAAACACTATTAAGCCGTTGCCTGGTAACAGGTATAACTGGGGAAGGTGTATAGAGCTATAATCAAACTGCTTACCCAGGATATATTACTAAGTGTGATTCAGAAATGTCAGATGTAATACACATACCAAGCATGTGGTTGGCATTTTGATGACAGCAGGAGTTCTCCCACCACTCAGGACCTCTTTGTTAAGGCTGCCAAATGTAAAAAAATGTGGTCTTTCTCCTCATCGTTTTTCCTGATAGATAAGGGGAAAGATATGTGTGCCAGCTAAAATGTAATTTAGTGAGGACATAACATAAGAGCCAAAAGAAAAAAAAATCTCATTAGCATCTGCTGGCACACATTAGTCACTAATACAAATTTGTCTCAAATACAATGAAATTAAGTCTCATTTCTCCCTCCTGTTGTATTTATTTTAAATCTGATAACGTAACATTTGGCAGCAAGTTATTTTTTTATGAGTTTGCTAACATCAAATTAAAATCTAAATGAGATGAACTTTGGATATCGGAGCATGTACTTGATATTGACCTGTTATACACAGTTTGCAAATATTCACAGCTTCCAGACTTATTGGTGTCAATTAGTGGTCCTATTTTGTCCATGTTTCCATTAGCATATTGCTGTGGCTTTTAGTTGTCCTCCTTTATGTTTGCTCTGCCATTACTAGGTGTACATATCATACATGTGCCATTTCACACTTTACATAAGTATCTCTTCATCTTATAGAAAAAAAGGCATTGTGTACAAGGTGAATGGGACATGTCGGAGTGAAATTATAAATACATAATCAAATGCAAATTATCTATATAAAATAAAGGAATATAAAAGGGGCTGCCATTTCAAAGGGAACGTGAAGGGCCTAATACAAGCTGTCAATGTATTAAGAAGTAGTGCATTATTATCATCATCATCTATTTATATAGCGTCACTAATTCCGCAGCACTGTACAGAGAACACACTTACATCAGTCCCTGCCACATTGGAGTTTACAGTCTAAACTCCGTAAAAACACACACACACACACACACACACACACACACACACACACATACAGACTTTCAATTTCATAGTAGCCAATTAACCGACCAGTACATTTTTGGAGTGTGGGAGGAAACTGGAGCACCCAGAGGAAACCCACGCAGCCATGGGGAGAACCTACAAACGCCATAAAATACATAACAATGTCAATAACGGATAACACACCAAGGTATGTTTTCAGCCTTAAATAAACAGTCAAACAATGATGAATCAGCAAATATTTAGACAGAGAGTCAGTTTCCCTAATGAATTTGCTACTTATATTCAATTGTTATACTTCCTGTTCTACATATGTTTCCTTTTGTAGTTCACTAGTAAAAGTTTCAATCTATATGAAAGTAAACTGCATCTCCCCTCTTTTGGACTAAAATGTCCCATTTTGATCATGAAGTGTAAATTTATAAACACCCAATCATCTGGTCCCAAAATGTATGTGTGTGCTTCATATAGCACATGTAATATCATCTACTTTGTGATTTTTTTGTGAGCTAAACAATGTTGTGGTATTTTAGAGTAATTTATGTTAGTTTGTACTCAGAACGCTGCAGAAATATGTGCTGATATTTACATTCCCCAGTGTTCCTTTTTGGCCTTATTGGGACATTTGCTTTATGAACGGTACTATAAGGTTACAAGTTACTGCTACAAGTCCTTAATGGTATCTACTTTATAAAAATGAAATCCAATTATAGTTAATCTGGTGACAGTTGCCATTGCCTCCAGCACCACCAACTGTCCAGGTCGATTCAGTGTCCTAATAAGTCGGATGTTTTATTCCTTCCTTTCTGTCTTCACTTTAATCTTCATCCCCACACTTACTCCTTTCTTACATGTCCCCTACAGCAGCTGGGTTATGACCAAGTTGCATTTAGGCTGATATTTCATATTTAGGAGGCAGACATTCAGGGATCACACAATCTGCAACAAGCACTTAGTATAACGGCAGTGATATCCTAAATACCAATGTGAGTTATTAAATGTTATGGTAGTTTAAATGCACACTTATTAATTAGGGATTACATTTCCAAAACTGTTCCATGGAATATTCATATCGATTTGATTGTGCAAGTTTCCACAGCGGAATTTGGCCTTAAGTCTTCAGTCCTACCACAACCACACCATACAGAAGAACACATTGAATTTACAAGTCCAGTACAGAATGGTGAAGCAACAGCAGAACTAAAAGATTGTATAGTTGGAACTTTACATGTCAAAGAAACTGCCTGTTTCACTGCAAAACTCAATTTGCAGCAATTTTGCTCACTTCTACTCATATTCAATAAGCTGTAACTCATCAAGAGAGGTTAAAGCAAACTGGTCACCAGGTCATATGCTGATATTTTTTGGTTTGATAGTAGAGATGCTCAGGCTCGGTTCCCTGAGAACTGAACACACCCGAACTTAGCAGATCTGAGTACTGAGCCAAGCCGGCTCGGTACTTTCGCACGTCTTTTTAATTGAAAATGAGGCAAAACGTCATTATTACATTGTCGGATCTTGGATCTTGCGAATTTTGGATTCTATAAGTACCGCCCTCCACGGCGATCCAGCGCCATTTCACAAAGGGACACAGAAGAGGTAGCACAGTTCTTGGCAGTCTCTAGTGCAGTTGGCCAGCATCATAGGTAGAATAGAAAGAGGAGGGGGTAGCAGTGTTCTTCAAAGTCTCCAGTGACATTCAGGGGAGCTCCATTGCTAATTATCATTGCTGAAATAGAAATAATAGGTCTGGCAGGCTTGGTCTTCTAAATCTGCAGTCACATTTTACTGTGTTATATAGGTAACACACAAAGAGGAGAGCTCCATTGCTAATTGCACCACTTTTCTTTACTGACACTGCTGTGTGCCAATGTGTCCTAGATGTGCTAGGAACTGCCGTGTGTTTGTGTCATTGCTCTGTCGCTTAGCATCCAGCCAGGTCGCTGCAGTCTTTGTTTGAAAGTATATGAAAATAATATTGTGACCTGTGAGGTGGTCAAAATTGACTGCAAATGACTTGAAATTAGTATTATTGAGGTTAATAATAATGTAGGGGGGAAAAAGCATAAATATGATTTTAGTTTAAAAAAAAAAATAGTGATTTTAGAAAAAAATCGGGATCCAAAACCAAAACACGAAGTTAATCCAGATCCAAAATCAAAACCAAAACCAGAACACGGGTTCAGTGAGCATCTCTATTTGCTAGTAATATAGAAACAATGGTTTTCCTGGGGAGAGATCATTTTATTCAGTGTGCTGTCCTCTTTCCCAGACAGGCTTCCTTATGCCTGTCCGGCACTGTGAGGTACAGATAGAGGAAGCTAGCCTAGGAATGAGTGTAACGCAGTCTGAAAGCTGGACTCGCTAGTCAGGCTGTCGCAGTAGAGAGATTGCTCCCGGGCCAGCTCAGTCTACTTCACAGCTCTCCTGCTGTGTGGACTGAAGGAACGTGTCCGTATGAGAGCATTGCATGTAAACAACGCTTTCAATAAAATGCTCGCTCCAAGGCTAGTGACACTAGGCACCATGTAATAGAAAAAATATATATTGTAGGACCTGGTAACAGGTCTGATTTAATGATTATACATTTGATGTTTTTTAAATTTCAATTTCAATGTACAGAAGACAAAATACTTTATCATTAAATTGCTCTTTTATGGTATTTTCTTATACTATTTTTTGTGACTTATATTTTCAGTGATAGCATAAAATACTTATTATAAAACATAATCTACTTCCATTTTTGTATGGTTTATTGTTTTAGCATCCTATCCTGAATAAATATACCTTCTTCTGTGTCATTTAAATGTACTGGTTTCAAGGGTATGTGCCCTTTAACGGAAATATATTGAAGCACAAGTGGAGATGAAGTGTATGATGTGTTGTTTTGCTGTGCATTTATACACATCAAATTGTAATCTTATTAAGGTTTTACGATAAAATACTTTTAGGTTCACAGTCTGTAGCTACCATAAAAAAAGCTATCAGTTGTAGTCGTACAAAAGTAATTAACACTGCCAGCCATAGGTAATGAATACAGCTGATGCGCTATTGTAAAAGTAATTTAGGGAAGCAGAGAAACTTATTACCAAAAGTTGTAAACATCTATTGGAACCTGATAACAGACCGGGGGAGGGGGGGTGTAAACTTAAATCATTCTCTAATTTTTTTCCCTCTACATGTTTGAAAGCCCATTAATATCACCTTAATATGTTTCTGTTGCTCTATAGTCACAATGAGCAGTGCCTAGCAGTGTGGAAAGCTGATGATCGCTAATGAGAGTAAATTATTGACTTTAACCTTCTTTCGACCCCCATGTTTCGACATTTCAAAAATAAATGAAATGCAGGGGCCTGGTGCTAGTGAATAATTATTGGGACCTGACTTACATTAAAATGCATTTTGCCCATTAGCTTTGCTTTTTTGAGCTATGACTTTAATAATACCGGGTGATAGTGTTATCCAGCATACCAAATTGCAATTTGTAACAGATTTAATGGCCTCATCTCCAACGTACTAAAATTCCGTTGGTAACAACCCACTTGTGTGTTACAAAGTTATTCCGTTTTTCGGAACGTTGAATAGGGCTGTATTTAAATCACCTCTTTCTGTTGACTTTTGGCTTCTGCATAAGTGTTCTGGACAAAGATAAATCTGTTTTAAAAACAGCAACCAGTGCTGACAGTCTAAACTATATTGACCTGTGCGTCCAGGAATGGTCTTAGTGCGATTAACCTGCACAATCTTCAATTATACTACTGATGCCACCATCATAATGGAGATCATGACAAAGATGCTGTTGTATTAGCATGGTCATATTTTAAAATAAAATTGTTGGAATTAGAATTGTGATGGATAAGTGAATTTAGTTATCAAGGGGTTAAATCAAATTGAGGTTTATAATATTTGGTATGTATGTGGTTGGAATTGGCAAATGTAAATAATAGATTTAGACTGTAAGCTCCAATGGGGCAGTAGCTGATGTGAATGAGTTCTCTGTAGAGCGCTGCGGAATTAGTGGCGCTATATAAATAATTGGTGATGATGATGATGATAATGATTGGTTATTGCAGGTTGTTCTTCATTCCCAAATGCCGGTTTCAATCAATCAAACCAGAAAGTGCATAGCACCACTTAGTATATATGGCCTGGTGCATCCACAATTTTACAGCAGAAAAATTACCAATATACAGATAAAAATAATGTATTTTTTTTTGTAATTGCCTTTTTAAATTGCACTACACTTTTGGAGCTTAAACTTACATACGAGTGGATTAACTGCGTTCCTAAAGCAGAACAAATTAATATAACCGTAATTTTGTTGACCCTAGAAGAATTGAGTTTTTTGTTAAAAGGGACAGCTTTGTTATTCATTAAGCACATCTGTTATGCTGATTATTGCACACACATCTCCCATTCTGTTGTGCCGTTGTATCAAGTTGCAGGCTTTTTGATTCATTACAAAGGACTCTCTTTTTCATTATGGTATGTTCATGAATCATACTATCGTGGTATTTTTTTTTTTCCCCCCAAACTAAATTAATACAAAATTAAATTGTGCAGTAGTTCCTCCAAGGCATCAGCAGCATATTCACTTAAATGTCAAATCTGGATATATTGCATAATTTTTGCATCTTTTTGTATAAATTCCAGCTTATGGTTTCCTTCTGCAAGCTCCCTTGACCTTCAGTACTATTTAGAATAGTAAATGTGGGATGTAGGCAAAACATGTGATGGATATTTTATTAAAGGTTGTCACTCACTCTGTCGGACTCTTTGTAAAAATTAAACATAATTTACGTGGCAAAACTGTATCAAATTTCATCTTTGTTATAACTAGAGTATACTGAATAAATACAGTACACTAGACTAAAAACTTATTAGACATAAAACAAAAAGTCACTGAGAGGAGCCTGGGAATAAAAATGGATAATTTTTATATTTTTTAGTAGACATACGGCTCCATTGATGGAAGAGACCTTTATCCAGAGATTCTACAGCCCGACACATTGTGGATAAAAGATGCCACACTTATACATACATACATACATACATACATATGTAGTATAGTTACCTATGTGGCTTATGCTGTTTAAAGATCGCTGAACATCATTTCGCTTAAATGTAGAAAAGAAATCTCTGTGATAAACAGGAAAATAGAACACGGATGCCAAGGCATTGTAAACGTAATTACAGTATAAGATGTGTTTTTGTGCTCGTGGAAATGAAAACAACACAAATGATTTAGCATATTGCAAAGCAGCAACAGGTGGATTGACTCATTAAGCTTCTGGCTAGCCCAAGGAGCACATTGTCTTGGTTTTCTTTGCTGGGAATACTGGGAGATCTTGTAATTTTCTGAAGCAATTCAGTCTACTGATGTATGGTGCACACTTCAGATGTTTTCTCATTGCTTGGTATTAATTAGCACTTTGGAGGTTTTCAAACATAATAATTTTCTCTATAATGTCTATTTTGTGTTTACAAGTTTATTTACCTATAATTTTAGTAGGGATCTATCTATCTCTATCTATCTATCTATCTATCTATCTATCTATCTATCTATCTATCCATCCATCCATCCATCTATCTATCCATCCATTCCAAAGTGAGGAAGAACTCAAGGATATTCTTCAAGCAGTGTTTCCTACACCTGTAACTGGAAATACTGCTTGAAGAAAAGCCTTGAACATTACCTTGATTTGAATTGTATACATAACCCTCCCTTGTTGGAAATAGGAGTGCAGATGAAGGCGACTTGGTAAGGTACATGTTACCTATTTTGGAGTGTCAGGATCTGAGATTTTTATCTACCTATATAAATATAGATATAGAGAGATAGATATATAGGGTCTGAGTCATTAAGGAGAGCAAAGCATAAAAAGAAGTAACTTTGCACCTGGGCAAAACCATGTTGCATTGAAGGGGGAGGTAAATTTAAAATGTGGGGACAGATTTATAGTTGGGGTCGGGTATGTCCTAGATCAACTTTACATTTCAGTGTAATAATAAAGCTATGAAGTATTTGTGTGCTACATGAAAAAACAGCCAGTGTTTAACTCATGTGCAAAATAATAAACTATTTTGCACCCTGTGCATTGTAACATGGTTTGTCCCGGAGAACATTTACTCCTCTTTTTTGCCTTACTTTCCATAATGACTCAAGCCCATAGTCTGAATTGTAAATTTAGGAGTGGTGGCATGAATAATGTAAGTAATTGGAATTTGTCAGTTTTAAAATCAAAGGCATAGGAGAAGTGGCTGTATGCGTATGTGTGTGTATATATATATATATATATATATATATATATATATACACCGTATATACTCGAGTATAAGTCGACCCGAATATAAGCCGAGGGACCTAATTTTACCACAAAAAACTGGAAAAACTTATTGACTCGAGTATAAGCCTAGGGTGGGAAATGGTGCTATATAAATACCGTAAATGGTGATGATGATGATGATGATATCTGTCAGTTTACAAAAATACCCCCCCCCCCCAAAAAAAAGAATACAACAAATCTTTTGAAAGACTATATGTATATGTATATTATCTCTCCCTGTTCATCTTCTTATAAGTGATTTATATAAACTTTTGACTAGGACTGCACTGCTATAGACATTAATATCTCTGGGGATAAGGCAATGGGACCGTGGGTATATATCTTTGCATGTGTATTTATATTATGGTGAGGTAGCTGAGCATAAAACATTACCTTTGTGTGTGCAATGGTGTATTTTTCAGGAAGCGTGGTATTGACTGGAGCCAGGCTGACCCCCTCTCTCCCTGAATGTCTGTAAGACTGTCTGTGCCAGAACGCACATGCGTTCCACTGCGGAACTACACAGACATTCAGGGAGAGAGGAGGGCAGCCTGGCTCCAGTCAATACCACGCTTCCTGAAAAATACATTATTGCACACACAGAGGTAATGTTTTATGCTCAGCTACCTCACCATAATATAAATACACATGCAAAGATATATACCCAAGGTCCGATTGCCTTATCCTCAGAGATATTGATGTCTCCTCCCAACTCACAAGAGTTTGGTGCTTGCCGAAAGCTCCGCAGTGGAACGCATGTGCGTTCCACAGACAGGAAGTTCGGCACTTGCATTGCAAGTGCCGAGCTTCCTGTCTGTGGAACGCACATGCGTTCCACTGCGGAACTAACGGCAAGCACCAAACTCTTGTGAGTTGATTTTTTTTGTCCACCAAACTCTTCAGTTAATGTTTTCCTTCTCTTTCTCTTCAGCCCTTAGGCGGGCTGAAGCTATGGAGGCAGGCACCACCCTCCTTACGGCCGTGCATTGTGGTCTTTAACTATCACTCGAGTATAAGCCGAGGGGGGGCTTTTTCAGCACAAAAAATGTGCTGAAAAACTCGGCTTATACTTGAGTATATACGGTATATATATATATATATATATATATATATATATATATATATATATATATTATATCTATATATCTCCACCGTAAATGCTCCAGAGCCTGGCTGTCTTTTACTTCAGGTTGTATTTTTAATCTCTGAGGCACAAGGGTGAATCCATGTTTTCCTCACAATGCATCTCATGTTATCTGCACATTGAAGGATATGTCCACTTTTCTGGACCATTTAAATGTAAAAGCCCATCCTTTCCCCAAAACTAGCCCCTGCCGCCACTCTGCAGTCATTGGGTAGCTAAGTACTCTAGTAGAGTATATTAACATTACCTCAAAAAACTCCCCTACCCCTGCATCATTTGCCCAGCATCAGAAGATATATAATGCACAGTGTAAGAACTACTTGATCTGTCCAATTCAAGTACTTTGACATCAAGCTAATATGGGCAGCACAATGGCTAAGTGGTTAGCACTTCTGCCTCACATCACTGGGTTCATGAGTTCAATTCCCAACCATGGCCTTATCTGTGTGGAGTTTGAATGTTCTCCCCGTGTTTGTGTGGGTTTCCTCTCACATACCAAAAATATACTAGTAGGTTAATTGGCTGCTTAAAATTGACCTCTAGTCTCTCTCTGTCTGTCTGTCTGTGTATATTAGGGAATTTAAACTGTAAGCCCCAATGGGGCAGGGACTGATGTGAATGAGTTCTCTGTACAGCACTGCAGAATCAGTGGTACTATATAAATAAATGATGATGATCATTGCTGTTCTTTTAAATAAATAAAAGCAAATATTTGATTAGGCATTATGTGCAATATTTGTGTGTATATATATATATATATATATATATATATATATATATATATATATATATATAGTTTTTAAGGTGTTAAATTGTAAAAATTGAATAACAAACATTTTATTCAAACATCAAATTATTTCTAAATTCTAGATATAAACAGCATTGTCCTAATTATACGTTAGTTTAACAAAACCTTGTAGAAAATAGAATGTAAAAAATTTCTCTGCACATTGAAGGAAGTACGAAATCCGCTGCAGTATTCCATAGTGGTTCATAACACGACCCTGAAGTTGTTTTCAACCTTGAGTGTACAAGCTATTTACGGCAAGATTATCTTTGTATAGTTATTACCAATGCAGTATAAAATCAGCATTCAAGGATAAAAAAGCACAATAAATTGTAGCTTCTTCAAGATTTTCCCAGTGACATTGTGTGAGAGCAGAAAGGTATAGATAGGTTCATCATCGATATGCAATGCAGTATGTTCGCTTTTGAAGGAGATCAACAAGCTGCTGCTTTAAAATCACAATATAATTGTTAGTTACTGGCATTATTTCAGCCCGGTGAAAGTGTGGAGTGCATTCTAATCATGTCAGAGTGCAGCTATGTATGATTTTCTTTTGTGCTTTCACTTCTGAAAATAACATATTACTCATAATATAATGCTAGAGTTTGGGGAAAATGTGCAGTCTGAAGACATATGTTCACCCCCTACAAGGACAGATTTTAAATCTTAAATTGTGTTGTGTGCCAGTAAAAAGCTGCCTCTCTACTTGTACGTAAAAATACAGAATTCTCAGTTACACACATTTGCAAATGCATGATAAGCTTCTGCTTATAGGGTGGGCCAAACTCTAAAAAGAAGCGCCTTGAAGGGGCGGGTAACTTATCATGTATTAGCAAATATGCTTCTTCATTTTTATCTACAAGTAGAAAGGCAGCTCTGTTACTGGCTAACATGTTGCTGGGGGATTTTTCTCTGTATTTTTTCCTTTTAGGATAACCCCACCCTTTCGACCTCCTGCTGTGAACATCCAAATTGATTGAGCAACTTACACTTCTGTATTGTATTGTTTGTGAGGCATGTTAGCTGATGGGGAGTGCTGGTGCTCTATTGCCATTTGGAGACTTTTTGGGGTATCTCTTGGTAAGCCAGCTCTCAATTTAAAAACATATATGTATGAACCAAAACTAGGGAGTCTCATTGCTTAGAGTTAGGACTACCCTATGAGCAACTTCTGTTTGGCCAGCAACTTTGCTGACTTGCTGGAAAATTTGAAATGGGCCATATGAAAGGAATCACTCTTCTCTCTTCATTCATAACCCCAGGGACCCTTGACATCTTTTCCTATTGCTAAAGACAATCTCTGGGCTGTTGTCCCCAACTGTGGGGCAGCATGGTGGCTAAGTGGTTAGCACTTCTGCCTCGCAGCACTGGGGTCATGAGTTCAATTCTCAACCATGACCTTATCTGTGTGGAGTTTGTATGTTCTCCCCGTGTTTGCGTGGGTTTCCTCCGGGTGCTCAGGTTTCCTCCAACACTCCAAAATCATACTGGTAGGTTAATTGGCTGCTATCAAAATTGACCCTAGTCTCTCTCTCTCTCTGTCTGTCTGTCTGCAAATATTAGGGAATTTAGACTGTAAGCTCCAATGGGGCAGGAACTGATATGAATGAGTTCTCTGTACAGCGCTGCGGAATCAGTGTCGCTATATAAATAAATGATGATGATGATGATGAATCTACCTGGGGCTTTTGAGTGGAAAAGACAACAGCCTGGGACACATATACCTGCCCCCTTCCACTTTCCCAGTGCAGGTCGGTTCCTGCTGTAGATTCTATAGTGTTGGCACAGAGAAGATTATAGGTTAGTAGACGATTCCATATTTTGGATGGCGCCCGTAGTTGGGATCTACAATAAATAATTTGACAATTTTTCTGCTGAGTTAAAGCCATAATAGAAGTAGCTGTTAACTGTGCTTTAGCCTTTTTAGTAGTATTCCTACCCAAAATCTAAGCCAAGGACTCTGGAAACAGGTATGCAAACACACTGATGATGTAATCACAATTTAGCTGCTTGCAGAATAACTCCCCATGGTGTAACCTGCTATATTATACAGCTAGCACAGCTTAGTTTAAGAAATGAAGTGCAAAGCTAAAAGAGTCATCGATCAGCAGCTGTTCTGTCCTTTAGGGCTTATCTGTATGACTCAGGTCTCTGTCATTAAACAACATTGGCAGTTGATTAAGTTAAAGGTTAAAATTGAATGGCAGATCCTATGGTGATGATAACTATGTGTTAGCCAGACTAGAATGAATTATTTAACTGCTTTATACATTTCATACCCCCCAATCCTACCCCCTCAACATTTTTAAAGGTTAAAAGAATGTTAAAAAACCAAGTACATGATTCTATATTTAAATGACACAACACAACTGACCCAATATCTATTAATCCATTACCAGATGTGCCAGAGAGGAATAATGTTTGAATGTGCATTTCTTGATTCTTTCACAAATATTAATTCTGCGTGTCAGAGTGAAGACTTGTCAAATAGACTCTGGGATTTTGCTTCGGTGATAGATATGCACATTTAAATGGTTATTCAGATAAACCATCTCAATTTTTTCAAATGACCGTGATATAGCATTATGGCTGCATGCAAAAAGCATGAAGGCAAGTGCATTAGTAAAAACCAATGTGTGTGTATGTGTATATAAAATGTACTAGTAGAACATTTCTTTATTAAAATTATCGTTTTTGGGTGTTTTGATAATAGTAACAAATTTGTCCAGATAGTCTACTTTTCTGGCTCCTTAATGGGGCGAGGTCTTAGCTAAAATAGACATGGCACGGGTGGGTCTGGGCATAGTTTGGACAGATCAAAATCAGGAATATTGGGAGATATGTAAACTTTAAGCGCCTCTTGAATTGCATGAACAGATTTCCCAAAGTGATAGAAAATATTAGCTGTTCTACTTTTTAAATCTTTCCTATCTTGTCAATGAGATCAGATTGTTCTAATGTCACTCATGATGAAGCCCTCCATTTCTAACACACATACACCCTATGCAATCAAAATGTTTCAATGTGTTACAAGTATCGTTGGACAACATTATGCACGTTCTACCTGTACGTTCAGTTGTAAGGGCCACGCTTACAGTTACAATAGAACAAAATATTTCATGAATATTTCACAAGAGTCTGAACAAAAAATATGTGACATACATATTATCAATGGCTTTGACACATCATAGTGAGTCACACTTCCCATGTTGTTCTTGTGTTAACATGCTGGATGGGTCAAATGAGATTAGGGGCCTCTTAGAAGAGACTAAATTATGTTTTATGGCCAGTTTGACCCTACTTATTGAAAGCAAGGGAGGGCTGGCAAATTTTAGCCTATGGGGCAAGACTCGACTCAACAGCCTATTAGAAACATTTTAAAGGGAAAAAATGCAGGTGGCCCAGTGACTCAGCCCAAGGTAGCCCAGTATGGGTCCAGCCTGGAGGGCAGATGCCCCCCTGCCCCCAGCCCAGCCTGTCCCTGATGGCAAGCGTATATAATCCTCCTGTCTTAACATATGCATCAAACTATTGTAATCAAGATCTAAATCCACATATTCATCTAAACCAATTATCATCACTGTATTGAACTTCTTCACACATACTATGACAGGTTGAGGTATCACAAGCTGAGCTACAACTAAGTGACATACTATATGCATGTCACTTAGATCTCTGCTGCTGTCTGTCCTCTTCAATCATTTTTACATCTAATGTAAATTAGTTTTTAAAGCAGCTGAAAGATCACACAGCGTCACCTTGGTTGGATGGCCACTAAAGTGCCTGTCTTTTTTTGAAGTGCAAAGTGGAACCATATACTTATCACCCAGTCCTTGACGCTGTTGTGGTAAGTGTTAGATATTGCTATTGCAAGCTTTTTTTTTTCAAAGCATGGAAAAAGTGATGAGTAATTCAAAAACATATGGCACGGTGGCACTGGGGATCGTTTTGGCTATCAAAGTCCTAATGTGGTTTGTGAAAAGAAAATGAACTTTCGCTTTATATTATTGCTTCAGTTTATTTAAAAGTTCAAAGCAATTCTGTGACGTTCAATAGTGGCAAAAAAAATATGGATCACTGCTTTATAAGTCCCCTTTACTCATTGCTATTTTTTCTCTAAAATTTTCTTTTGAAGCTCAACAGACGATGGAATAACACAGCGCTAAAGAAAATGCCCTCTTTTATGTGTGAAAGATCGGTAATTGCAACAAAAAGATGCTTAGTGGCTTCTAATATTCATATAATTAGATTATCTTTCAATCCTACCTCATCTGAGAAAGCAAAAGCAATGTAATCCAAAGCTGTTTACTTTGGCTATTTTTCTGATCATTTTCTCCTTCTGATTGCATCAAAGGTTGCTGGCAATAAGACCACATCAGCATATTTGTCGACAGGGCAGGTATTTGGACACATTGTAGACTAATCCTGTTGTTTTTTTAGGATATGCCACTTAAAGTCTAAAGCCTGACTGGGCAGCTAAACTATAAGTTCAGATACAGTAACTGGATAATAACAAATCCTCTCTCAGAGCTTTAAGGACATGGCTGTCTGTGATCCTTAATTGATTCAGAAATGCCAAGCGTTTGATGGAAAGGAAGGAGAACATTATACAATTGGACTGCATACACAGCTTTGTAAAATGCAAGAAGAGGGAGAACACGCAGGATACATTGAAGCTCAACCTTCTAATCACATTGGCATATGTTTAATCCCTTTCACATGAAGCAGTAAAGAATTTAAAAAGCGCAATTTCAGTCCTCCGTTTTCTCTCTCCACTAATGCCACATAAAGACAGTGTATGGCATTAGAATTTACTCAAAACAAGTTCAGGTGTTAAACCCGTATTACATATTCCGTAGCCTTTTAAAAGTGATTGTCACAGGAAATATTTGTGGCAAATATAATGGAATGGAGTTCTTTGCTCTGCCTCCTATGTGGACCCTCATTTTTCGATAGAGTCCTTTTATGTGTGACCCATATTCTTTTATCCAGTCCTGCCCACATGTTTATATATACATCAAAATAGACATACTTCAATAGTGACACTCAAAGTATAACAGTTTGTACTACTGGTTATCATCATCATCATTTATTTATATAGCGCCACTGATTCCGCAGCGCTGTACAGAGAACTCATTCACATCAGTCCCTGCCCCATTGGAGCTTAGAAGTCTAAATTCCCTAACATACACACACACACAGAGAGAGAGAGAGAGAGAGAGAGAGAAAGAGACTAGGGTCAATTTTTGATAGCAGCCAATTTACCTACTAGTATGTTTTTGGAGTGTGGGAGGAAACCGGAGCACCCAGAGGAAACCCACGCAAACACGGGGAGAACATACAGGCTCCACACAGATAAGGCCATGGTCGGGAATTGAACTCATGACTCCAGCGGTGAGGCAGGTTTTTATAAACTGCAGATTGTAGATGCTTCACTTTCACTGCACCAAACCCCACTCACACAATAAGCCTTAACTAAATGTTTTCTAAAATAAAGAAATGGATACCAGATTTGTTGGCAAATTAATAGGTCACAGTTTATTTTTAAACAAGACATGGTGGCGGAGAAGATAAGTTGTGAGTTAGCTGCAACTTATAGCAGAACCAAACAGAACCATCCAGCACTAACAACTGGACCCAGGATATAAACCTTTAGGATCGGCCAGTGCTAAATCTGGTGACTACACCTCCTCTGGACTCACAATGGTGTGCCAACACAAAGCAGGTAGAGGGATCCCCCTCACAAAAGAACTAAGAGCCAAAGTACTTTGAAGAGGGCAGTGACCTGCGACCAATCAGCGATAGCACCATATGAATTAGTCGCCAACTTACAATGCCTTCCCACTGCACTGTGCTTGCTCTGTACAGAGGGAGAAAAGGGTTAGAGATGCAAATTTGATGGGAGGGAGGGATTTCCTGTAGTGAAACAATTACTGTCAGGAAACTATATACTAAAGCTGAGGACACTCCCATAGAATTCCAATTGGCTGGAACCTGCAGTGGACTTAACCCTGAATAGGTAAGTGCCTGACGTTAGCCCTAACATGTGCGCTCGGCTTATGACCTTGCTTGTCATTATGCTTTATTTCTAAAGTGGGGGCAAAACAACAAACAGTGGTTACAATACATAAATATAATTTGATACAAACATGTGAGGGTTCCTACTCTAAAGAGCTTACAGTATATTAGAAAAGATACAAAACACACAAGTGCATTTGTTAACCTTTTCACTGCCATTTAAATCATATGGTAATGTAAATCCCACACTTAGGGGGCCTCAGCTTTGTGTGCTGGAGGTGAGAGGGTCTAATAGATTGGCTTGATACGCTGGCTTGAAATAACAGCTGGTTCCCTATTGGGCGCCCACTTGCTTGTCTAACCAGGAACTGCCCGTCATTACAAGTCAGTGCATGATCTCTGCCTCTGGCGCTCATTGATCTTCACACAAGCTGTCCAGCAGAGGTCCAAGCTGATTGTAACTGCTGGGCAATACTTATTCCAAGATCCTAGCCGAGTACTACAATGGTCAAGAAAGGGGTTGTTTTAAGAACAAAATGAAATAAAATTCAAAGCCCCTTAAACTGTAGTTTCTTAACTTTTCTGAAAATATTAACTTTTATGTAGCGCTTTGGATTTCTGTTACTTTTTTTGTTTTTAAATCTGTGTCCTTTCTCTATTTTTCTTGCGATTTTAAATGATAGAAAGATACTATATTTTATTATTATTATTGTTTATTATTGATTGCTTTATCCTTTATGTATTATAACTGGACTTCATTTTGATTGACCTGAAAATCTTTTCTGGGGGCCTATTTACTATGTCCTGGTGATAACCTACATTTCTATCACTAGAAAATCAATTCTCACCTGCATGAAAGCAGACAATGTTGTGCTAGCAATGATAAGAGTACTCTTATTGCTTCACCAGCCAGTACAGGGTGCCGCTCCATGTGTATGACCTATTATTGCCAGTTCACACATGTACAATGGAACTAGAATGGCAGGTGATAGTTACACTTTCATAAAAAAAAAAAAAAATGTGTAGACAAGCGAAACAAAAAGAAGTATTTTATAGTCTTCAGCTAAGGAATAACGCTTTATTTAAATAAAAAAGCATTTGTTCTGATAATGACCCCCGGCTATTTCCATCCTAATATGGTGATAGTACTAGGAAGGCGGCAGCAGTACTATCAGGGCCATCTTAACAACATTATGGGCCCCCGGGAAAAGCAGTGCACCGGGGCCCTTATATATATATATATATATATATATATATATATATGTGTGTGTGTGTGTGTGTGTAAAAAAAGTAAGTGACACATATATATATATATATATATATATATATATACATATATATATATATATATATATATATATATACATATATATATATATATATATATATATATATATATATATATATATAGGGGCCCCATGCACTGAGGGAGCCGGATCGCCACCTGACCTGAACGGTCAGGTGACCGCAAAGGGCTTTGTTTTTTTTTTCGTTTTTTTTCTACAGGATTTTTTTTTCATTGCCTTGGACCCCCTTTCCCCCTGGGCCCCCGGGCACCTGCCCATCGTGCCCAGCCGGAAAAACGACCCTGAGTACTATGGTATATAAGCTTGCTCATGCAAAGACCCCTGATGAAAGTGATCAATACCCAACACTGGCCCTTAGGTGTGAGTCTTTGTCTAGGTTGGCAAAGTAAGCAGAAATATACTCACGTATTGCTATTTTTTTGGCCAGTGCATGTGGTTGTCCTTGGGTAAACTTTTATAGTTTATTTATTATTGCATCAATGCAATGTATCTAAAACGCACAATGTACACATTTAGAAAAATTAAATTTATGGATATTTAATAGATGTAAATGAAGTGATCCATTTTCGGTGATGGAAACACTGCAACAACTTCTACTGACATGTACCCACCATAACCACATACCTTGGTAGGACTTCTGGTTTCACTAGTTCTGGTCATGAAGATAATACAACCTTCAAATTAGTTACTAAATAATGTGCTGCGACTAGAAACCTCTCCTATTATAACCTAATAACCTATATATGAATGTAATACAATGGTTTTTAAAAGTATAGCACTTATATTTAAGATGTATTAGCTTTTCTACCCATCTGTTGGAGACAGCTTGTGACTACATTTTAGTATCTGTTTTGAAACTCCATTGTTGCAGAGAACACCAGTCCCTTTATAAATGTTACATCTGTGTAACTTTTGACTCCTACAATCGAATCCTAGAAAGAAGCCATTTATCTTTTTATCCTTTCACTATTTGAGTAAATGAGAATCTAAATTTAGCAACCATTTAAAATTTCTTGCAGAATAAAATAGGAAATTGCAGAGCTGACATAAGGGTATTGTTAAATGGTGCACAATCGCAAGCTTTTTGACAGTATATAGATAATTGCCCCAACAAAACACTGAATACAACTTTTATAACAACGTGTAATAACATGCCTAATAAAGTGCACTATGCTCAGTGTTGGGTATTCAAATACTAAATGAGAATCGACAACAGATTTGCTACAGCAAGCTTAATTACACAAGTTTTGTTAATATTTCAAAAATGAACAACATAGCGTTTAATTCACTGTCCGACATGCTATATGTCCCATTCCTTTCTTTAAAGCAGGTCACACAAGGATGAATCCTGTTGCCCAGCAAGAACACTGGACAATCAGGGCCTAATTCATTAAGGAGAGCAAAGCATAAAAAAGGAGTAACTTTGCACCTGACCAAAACCATGTTGCATTGGAGGGGGAGGTAAATTTAAAATGTGGGGACAGATTTATAGTTGGGGTAGGGCATGTCCTAGATCAACTTTAAATTTCAGTGTAAAAATAAGGCTATTGAGTATTTGTGTACAAGATGAAAAAACAGACAGTATATTCCTTATGTCAAAAAATAAACTAATTTGCATCCTTTGTATTGTAACATGGTTTGTCCTGGAAGACATTCACTCCTTTGTTTTTTGCCTTACTTTCTTAATGACTCAGACCCTTGGTGTGCAATGTGGCCACTTACTTCCAGCATGACTGGGACCTGTGTGTGGTCAGATTTACCATCTATTCTTTCGTGCTGATTATTCTGTCCCTTTCCGGCACACCTGCTGAGATATTGCAGCATATATGGCCAACTTTAAAAGGTAAGTAAACAGTGAAGCTTCTCTCTTATGTTCTAAAAGAAGGGACATGTGGGTTAGCGCACAGAAGCCTAAAGCTACATAAATGTTTGTGAGTGCAGTTTCCTGGGTGACTACATTTTGATAACTTGATTAAAATTGTTCAAAAACACACAATAAAAACATGCTAAATAACATAACAACAAATAAATATATATCGTTAACTCTGCAGATTAAATTAAAACAATGAAAAACATTGCACAGTGAAATAATAATAGCAGATAAACAATATATGCAAAGATTGGGAGTATGTGCTAGAAATCCAAAGCCCATAAGTATTTTGGTAATTGATGGGTCATTGAAAACATGAAGTAACTTTGGTTATTTATTTTACTTGTTTCTACTCCTCCTATTACAGTAATATATAGCAAACTTCTAGGGGGGAATTAAATTCCCCCCGAACTACCGCCGCGCTAAAACTATTACCGTTATTACTATAGTTTTAGCCCGGCTTTCTGCTCGGAGCTGTGAGCAAAAAGCTGGCGTTAGAACTACCGTAATAACTGTAATCACGTGCACTATTACCGTAATAATGCGCAGGCCCCCTTACTTTTAACAGTACGCGGCCAATTGAATTCCCCCACTAGAATGATATAAAAGAAGTTTTGATATGTTAGTAGAAAATGTTTGCCTACAAGGATAAGTCTAATTTAAAAGTACATTCTGTTTAATTAATTTGTTAATTGCACAATAAAATAATAGTAATACCATTTCATGTCCGACAAATGTGATGTCCCAGACTTACTGCCTGGCAAAATTAAAATGTACCATTTAATGATAAAATTGACCACTTCTTGTTTGGAGGAACATATGATAAATACTTTACGTACAGAGTTTCTCTAGAAAAATGTAACATCTCTAACTTGCTGCAAATCACAAAATCAACATAAGCCCAACTGATATGTAGAGGTTTTTTTTTCATTTTAGTATGTCTGTGTCCTACTGAACTCTAAAAAACAAACCAGAGGCAGGAATCAGCAGCAGGCATTTTGGCACAAATTGCAGGTAACTTTTTTTTTTAATATATATTTAGTGTCCTCTTCTAAATTGATATTTTCACGCTGATAACTCTGTGTAATTGAAATCTAAAAAGACCTCTAATAACTGGGGATAAATATGATTCAACTCAGGGAACAGCGTGGCAGCAACAACTCATCTATTTTTTGTCATTTATGTGTATTTTTGTCAGTTCACTAGGAACACAGACAGGAGCACATAAGATATCTAATAGAGTTGGGAAATTACGAGCCATGATTGAAGTTAGAGACACATCTAAACAGATTTATAGACACATTAGCTTGATTGGCTTCTCCAGCTTTGACTGCTGATTTGTCCATGGCACACCTGATCTTACGCTGTTTTCCATAACAACTCCAGGTCTAAATGACATATTTTCTTGTGACAGTACAGTGGAATGAAAACGTGTCTCAGTGGGGCTTGTTTATTAAAGAGGGCATTTTTAACTAGATCCCTTTCAATCCTTCTCGCAAGGATAAGGATTGAAAGATCATGTATGCACATGATCTTTCAATCCTTATCTTTGTTAAAAGACTTTAACAGGAACAGCAGTCATGAAACCCATCTCCTATCTTTCCTATGGTCACAATCACAAGGTGACCACCTTTGCAATAGTGACTGGAGGGGAGAGCAGTAAGGTGTGGTGAGGGATCCGAAGATCCGTTTACCCAATGCTCTCCCCATACAGCAGACCTGAAAATTTACACATATAGTAATGTAGGCCATTCTGAGCTGTATGTGCCTGGGCTGGTGTACATTACTGTATTGCATTTTCAATATTTATTTAATAGTGGTACATAGCAGTCCCCAGAGACATCTATGCGGCTGCTATGTAGTTAGAAAAAAAAGGCAAAGCAGCAGATATTTATGATATCTTTATATCATCATCATCATCACCATTTATTTATATAGCACCACTGATTCCGCAGCGCTGTACAGAGAACTCATTCACATCAGTCCCTGCCCCATTGGAGCTTACAGTCTAAATTCCTTAACACACACACACAGAGACAGAGAGAGAGAGAGAGAGAGAGAGAGAGAGAGGGAGAGAGAGACTAGGGTCAATTTTTGATGGCAGCCAATTAACCTACTAGTATATTTTTGGAGTGTGGGAGAAAACAAGAGAATCCGGAGGAAACCCACGCAAACACAGGGAGAAATCTATGATATTTGCTGCGATGCAGTGTTGATAAATTAATAACATACTTCAATTTGCATTTATTCTGTTTTCGGGGAATTGACATGAAAATCAGGTTCAATAAATAGGCCCCTATGAGAGGTTATGCCACTCTTTGCAACACTGGTGACAGTTTATGCCAATCATTCCTCATTTGTGGAGAGACAAATATGATCTTGCTGGTCTTAACTTTGGGTCATTTCAATAGAGGACTTGTGTGCATTGTAGGAGATTAGACCAGATATATCATTGAACATGTGCCATCAATAAAACTGTTTGTGTTGCTCTCCACATGAAACTTAACAATGCTTTAAATGATTCATTTGATGTTATTATTAAGGGACAAATAACCTCAAAAGCCGACCGTTTCCTAGAGATGAAACACATTTAATGTGGACATTCACCGCCATCTGGAACCCATGAAGCGTGGATGGTTCACCAGTCGTGTCATTCTAACCTGACCACGCTATTGTGTGCCAGTGGTAGTGCAGCTCAGTTATATGTGATTGCTACATTGGTCTGTTACTATTCCTGCCCCAGTGTACGGATCCGTCTATCTACAGAACTAGATAAATTGCACATTGGAGCTCGATAGGAATGCAGAATCATGCTGCCATGATCACTGCCTCTTCCATTCTCTGTTAGTGGTAACTGGGTGGAGAATGAGATCAGCAGAAACAGCACAATAGATATCTCATACGACTGGCACTTGATAATGCTGTTCATCCAAAAGACACATGGTCCATCAGTATCGCTTTGGTATGTAACATGCTTTATTTCTTTTGGGTCTTTGTGCATTACTAATACCATAGATTGTATTGTAAAAAAATATTCCTCATGGAAAATACATTAAAAGCACATAACTAAAAGGTTTCTAAAGTACATGTGCGTTTCTACTCTATTTCCCAGCACATATGTGTGTGAACGAGCCCTGAGTTTTGCCTCAATCATTTGAATGAATTTTCTGCTGCTCTGTGTGATATTAACTAGACCCCTGTGTTTTGGTTTTGGGTGTGGTTCTGCACAAAAATCTTGAAAGGTTTTAGACCTGGATTTAATTAAAAATTGTGAAACATAGATAACATGATATGATTTGGAGCGTTTTTTTGCACCTCTATGACTATTAATAGCACTAACATTCATTTCCAGTGTATTATCTAATGATCTCTTCACAACTGTCCTAATTTTCACCAATTTTGGCCAAAGGCTGCAGCGAGCTGGTTGGCTAAAATTAGATAGAGTAGCAGCAAAAATACATGGCAGTTTAATAAAAGATACACTCTCTAGTGACACAGCAGTGTGCCGAAAGTATCTACATGCGGTCGCTGAATGCTGCAGATGACATTCCTGAGTTTTGGCACTGGTAGTAAGAAGAAGAGGTCATTAGACAGGACAGTGGCATCAGTAGACATTTAACAGATGATGATAAGCCAAGGCCATAATGTAAAATAGTGCAAGATAGAACTGTCCTTAGGCCCAAATATGTTAAAAAGGACATGCACATAGTTTAAAAAACCAAAGCACTTCAGAGACGGGCACTGTCACTTTTGTGGCTGAAGTGCTTGATATGTTTGGGCCCCCATAAAAGAGAACATTTTGAGTGTTGGTTGATGAACTGGAGAGAATAGATCTTAACAAATTACTAATGGGCACACTCAACACTCTGTTTTTTGCCGCTTAATAAAGATGTCACTGACTGTCCCTGACAAAAAAACAAAAACTTTCGATTTTAGAAGAAAGAAATATATTGGTTTTTTTTGGGTGTTACTGCTACACTGCTGCTCACACACACAGACAACATCCATTTGTTTGCACACTTAATTATACTTGCCAACTTTCTAAAGTTGGCTTCTGGGAGCCTGCTGTGGGAGGTGGGTGTGATGGGGGGCGGGGCTCCAAAATTTGCGTCATTTTGGACCCACCCCCGTGATGTAATGACGCAAACATTTAATGAAGCGTCATTTTACAGCAGGGGCGGGACCAAACGCCACAATTCCCGTGAATCGCGGCGTTTTGGACCTAATTCTTCCCACTTCACTAGGAAGTGGGCAGATGCGGGAGATTGCCACACTCTCCCGGGAGACCGTGAGACTCACGCGAAGCGTGTGAGTCTCCCGGACATTCCGGGAGAGTTGGCAAGTATGCACTTAATAAAGCGGTCACTGAGACTGCAACTCACCAAATTTAAAATCACGTTGACTAGAAAAAAGAAAAAGATTTTAAAAGCAATAAATATATTTGCTTTTTGTTTTTTGGATCCTGCTCACAGTCAAACCCTGTTTTTTGCCTGCTTCATAAAGATGTCACTAAAACTGACCCTCTGAAGATTTCTGCTTTCACTAGAAAAGCTTAAGTTTTTAAATGAAATAAATCTAATTATTTTAAGGGGTGTGCTGCTCAGAGTACTACAGCAACAGCACCCTAATTTTATACACTAAATACAATTAGAAAAAAATACTAGTTCAGAATAATGTCCCACTTAATAGAAATACTAGTTCAGAATGATGTCTATATACATATAATATATTTATAAATATATTAAACTATACACATACGCAGTAGCCAGTACTCTATCTAAACTCTCTGACAGACTGACACCCAATCAATCAATAAACTATTCTAGCTGACTGATCGCTATACATTCAAAATTATCACAGCTATTGTTTCTATGTAAAATTCCCTAACGGTCTAGTCACTCTCTACACGCTATTGTAGAAGCACAGGCTGCAAGCCACCTTCCTCCTTACACGCTGTCTGTTCTAAAATGGCCGATGTATGGATGATATTGATCAAAAACTCGCAAGAGTTTTGAAGCAATATTTTCCCTGAACTTATGTTTTGCCTAATTTTAATATCTGATTTTGGGTCTACCCAGCACCCCAAGGAGTAAATGTATTAACCTCCGGTTTCTTTAACTCCCGCGAGTTCGGCGTCTTCGGCGCTTAAATTTAAAAGCGGCGCTGCCTTGTTAAGGGAAACTTCCCTTTACAAGGCAGCGTCGCTTTAAATTTAAGCGCCGAAGACGCCGAACTCGCGGGAGTTGAAGAAACCGGAGGTTAATACATTTACCCCCAAATCTCAGTTCTGTCGGATTTCTCTGAATCCGAACCACTCATCTCTAATACTAACATTGGTTGGCTTTGAGTTGGTTTTAAACTGGTCACTGCGATAATCTTTGATATGTGAGCCTAATTTGAAAAGTGCTGGCTTCTTTTGCAGTGGACCTGCATAATTAAATGGTTTATGAGATATAACAATATATAAATTAAGTATAAAAATACTCACTAAAAAAATTGAGGCCGCCTTACCAAACAAGCTGTGGAAGATGAACAAATATCTTCCACAATTACAATATATTATACCAGTCTCAAAAGTGTTTTATTTTTTCCTGTTGACGATATTAGATTTTGCTGCAAACTATGCTGTGCTTGGGCTAGGAAACATTAATGTGTCTTGCTGTCTAAGCCAGTTTCATCGCATTACTGTGGTATTTTAATGAAGTCAGAAAGACAGAATGATCTGCTTGGTAATAAAGCTTAAGTTTACTGCCAGGCCCATGCTGCTACTACATATTATGAAACAGCATGGAATGTGGCACAGATGTTGTGGCGGCCATATTTTACACCCTCCAAAAGGTCATGTCACTTATTATTACATTCAGAATCAATATTAAGTGAACACTACAGATTTCAGCAGTCAGATTTTTTTTATATATTTTATGACTTTCCGTATTATGCAACTGTCATATTATATAAGTTCCATAACAGAAAACTGATAGCCATGGTACCTGTGTGTGTCAACAAGTAGTGTTGTAACAACTGAATTGCTGTTGTGTGACAAGGGAACTGCATTTCCCCTTCACTTACATGTAGCGGGTAGGAAACTCTGACATTGTCCATACTGCCTACAATTAGGAACTGAAGTCCGGGAGATCCCGGACAGGGGGTGTGACCAGAGGGTGGGAGGGGGCGGGGCATGGTAAATCACATCATTTTTTTTGGCCCCGCCCCCCACAGGTATTTGCCCGATGTGTGAGAATTGCCTGCTCTCCCGGGAGTCCGTGAGACCGACCTGAATTTCGGGAATCTCCCGGACATTCCGGGAGAGTTAGCAAGTATGCTTAAAGCTAATCATGGAAATGTCACCCAATCCCACCACACCCACTCCCCTCATTCAGCTTGTGGAATGACCCTTACCAGGGTGCTCCCTTACTATTTACTGGCACTAGCATGCAGGAGTCTGATTCATCAAGGCATGCGGCATACTGAGCGCAACGTGTGTCTGTTTTAAAACGCACGTAAATCTGCTCTGCGCACTCCCGAGTTCATCAAGGAACTGATCTCAAGATACATGCGCTGATGAATTCGGAGGTAGGTCTGCTGTGCTCTACTACACAAGACGCTGTAGGATACGTCCAATACCTATGTGGATTATAAATTCACAAAAAAATCCACAGAAAAAAAATGAATTAATGTCCCCAGCTACTAATAAAAGCATTAATGGTTAAACAGTTTTTTTAAAAAAAGGAGAGAAAGACAAAGTTCCCCCTTGAAATACATTTATTAAGATGTCCTTAATGTCTACTGAACAAAAAAAAATAAACATTTTTACAGTTGTTCCTGTTTGCAAACACATGTTATAGCATGCATAGGAGATTGTCATCACTAGCACTCAGGACTTAGACTACCCTGTAGCTGGAGCAAGAGATACGGCAGAAAAAGTAGCTCTGCGATGCCCAGAGCTGGATTTGGACGTGGCTGCATGTGCTTGAGTTTGGCACGCCTTTACTGTATATTGACTATTGCAAAACTCCACTTCCTCACCCTGTTCACTCCTCAAAATTGTAGTCTGTAGTAAGTGTCCTTTACACTCGAAGGCGGAGTGGACATGGCTGCACTTACTGGTGCATGGTCCATTTGTGGTCATGCCAAGCGTGATTTTGTGTATGACACGTTCAAATCGCCAGATACGTGTCTTGATGAATCAGGCCCTAGGAGTTGAAAATTCAACACTGTGCCCAAGTTTTTCTTAGCTTGTCTTTTATGTTGTATAACATTGTCAGGAGGCTGTTATGACATTATTTAGATATGGAGGATTTGCTAATCATTACCTCTCTTCTACATGATCTACGATATGATATGCACAAGCATCTTAAAACCTTTTTTAATATTTTTATATTAGAGCTGGATTTAAGGGGATTAAGTTTCTTCTAATAGTTTGACGCACTTCCAACAACTGTTAATAATTACAGCGATGTGTCTTTCTGTCTTCATTCTGTGCTTTTCGGTCTTGTATTTATATAATCGGATTGGGTTATTACGACACAATTCTGTTGTGCTCGTGGCATCCAGTTGAATAGTGTCTGGATAGCTGTTTTGTGTCAATTCCAAGGAAAACCAAATTAACCGTGTTTGATGATATAAAAACTAAGTTGAAAATCACAGATGGACGTTGGCAGGAAAAACCAGTGCATTTAGAAAAACTTATGGGCGCTCCTGTACATGCCAATATAATGTAAGAAGCGGTAGATTTGTTTTGGTGTCCTCCGAAATGACAAACTAATTTTTGCAATAACTAATATTCTATATTAGTAGATTTGACCAAAATGAGTTAACTTTTTGACATGCACCCATTATAGCAATAGTGCACAAGGTACGGGCAACATGTGGCCTGCAGGAAAAAGAACCGACAGGGAATCCTGGGACATCGGATCAGAAATACCACTGATGTGTTTATGTTCTGGGACCCCCTGTGTCTATCCTGTGTTTTACCTGGTCTCAGTGTGGCCTCAGGGGTTTTGTGTGTATCCATTGTACTGCTGCGGAATTATGTGTCACCTTATAAATAAATGATAATAATGCAAATGCAGCCCCTAGATTAAAAATAGGTTGTGCATGGCTGCTTTTGAGGGTATATTATACCAGTATATTTTCTCTATACTTAAAAACATGGTATATGCAATACATTGTTCAAATTAAAAATCTGTTTTCAATTAGGTATAGTATCCTGAATATGTCAGTTGATATGATGCTGAACATACAACATGCTATGCATCATATGTAGGAAAAGAAAACAATCCTTTTTAAAGCTACAATGCCCGTTGCAGAAGCTTAGCGCTCCTATATATTTCATGAGAATACACATTGCAATTTCTCTTGTCCTCTTGTGGACCAGAATGACTCCAAATTGTTTTTTTGGCTCAGCATCTAAAATTTCTTTCCCAGATATAGCAGCCTGATTAGACCCATCTGGGAGTAGCACATGGGGCTGGACTGCGAGTCGTCACATGGATGTCCTTGGAGGGTTGAAGTAACTATTGTATTTTTTGAAGGCAATGTGACACCACATCATGCTGCACAAAGGGGACCAATTACAATACAGTCAATAAGCAAAGTCATTTTCTTGACAGAAATAAATAAGCTGAACCCAGACAGCCTTGGAATGACCTGTACAACATAAGTATGTAGAGGACCACTTAATCGATCTTTGTGTATGTAGATTAATATATGCATAGATAGCTGCAGAACCTGCAAGAGGGAGATACATTTATGAACCATTATTTAACATAAGCCAACTGTACTGTCAGTTTAGACAAATGGAAATTAGTGGCAATTAGCTTGTCCAGTTTTCTTTTGTGGATATTTCTATACTACAATAACCTGCAAAGATTAAAGGTAACGTGGCTGCACATTTTCAGTGTACATTCCAAGGTGAGTTTACATTTGGAGCTGCAGACTGACTCACCATATGTAAAAAGTTAATTATGCAAATTATATGCTGTATGTTAACACTGGTGTCTTGCACCAATATCCCTATGCATGCAAGTTAACTTTTTTTCCTGAAATCAATTACGTCTGATAAACAGTTACACATATCAACAGCATTTAAATCCACGTCACAATAACAATAATGTAATAATTACTTTATACCTTTCCTTCTTCGAATTGCAACTCTTTCCTGCTGCCCCACACAGCCTCTTGTACAGCCATCATTGCTACCATTGCATTCTTATTGCAGCACGGTGGTTAAGTGGTTAGCATTTCTGCCTCACAGCACTGGGGTCATGAGTTCAATTCCCGACCATGGGCCGTATCTGTGTGGAGATTGTATGTTCTCCCCATGTTTGCGTGGGTTATCTCTGGGTGCTCTGGTTTCCTCCCACACTCCAAAAGCATACTGGTAGGTTAATTGGTTGCTGACAAAATCAACACTAGTCTGTCTGTCTGTGTGTATTAGGGAATTTAGACTGTAAGCGCCAATGGGGCAGGGATGTCAATGACAAAAAATAATCTTTGTACAGCGCTGTGGAATTGGTGGTGTTACATAAATAAATGGTAAGGATAATGATTCCATGCAAACGTTTGATGAAACCCCTCGGTCCTCAGATAATCCGTGCCAATTTGTAAATATTTACAATATGCTGATGTGTGCTTGGGGGAGGGAGGTTCCAATGGTGTTGAGTTCCAATTATCTGAGAAAATAATTTGCTTAAAATTTTAATAAACAAATGCTGTACTGTTTTCGCATTAAACTCTAGAAAAGAACAAGCTAATCATTAATGCAGACAAGAAACAAAATACTACTTCTGAGGTTTCTAACACTACTAATATCCCTATCAGACCTTTAATGGTGCCATGCACTACCCTAGAGAAAAGGTCACTCATCCTGCTGCTTGAGACCATTTTTTTATGCTGCACTTTGTCTTGACTGAGTGAGTACCAGCTACAAGTCATTAAAAGGCACCGATGCATTGCAGTGTGTGACACGCCCTGTGACCCGGAAACTAGAACACAGAATGTTATAAGCCAACAAAACAATTTCTCTGTTCTGTTGTTTGTGCAGTTTTTACATGCACTATCCTAAACAATATAAATTAAATATATACATGCAAATTCAGCCGTTGTATAGTTAATAAGGATGAAAACAAAAACAAGCCCAACAAGTTAATAAATTCTAAATGCAGAGAAAGGCCAAAACAAACACTAAGTTAATTTCTTATTTATTTATATAGCGCCACTGATTCCGCACCGCTGTACAGATAACTCATTCACATCAGTTCCTGCCCCATTGGAGCTTACAGTTTAAAGTCCCAAACACAGAGAGAGAGAGAGAGAGAGAGAGAGAGACTAGGGTCAATTTTGTTAGCAGCCAATTAACCTACTAGTATGTTTTTTTTAAACACTGCTACATATGGAGTTATAGAAGCATAGTTAGCTCTATTAGAACCAAGAATGCAATAACATGTAATATATCTATTATAGCTGGTATGTGTGTCTTACAGTTCTGGAGGTTCAATGTCCTTGAATATCTATTCCGTTGACGTCTTCTTTGCTCCTCTAGTGACTTTCTTTTTGTCTGATTTCCCGAATGGTCACAATGGTTTACATAGAATAAAACGAAAAACACACATTCATGGTGAAGTACGTTTCTTATAGTTGTCATAAGCAGTTAGTAATGCACTTATGTCGTTCTGTCGTAAATAGGCGTGTAGATCCTTATCCGAAAAGATGGTGACTTCCTCTCCTATTATTTGTTCCCATGTCCAACCCTCTCATGGCGTGTCCCAGTAGGAGTGAATTGGTATAACAAAAACGTGCTTTGAACACAATGAAGAGAAATAAATTCAGTTAACATATAAGCATGTAAGTTATACATTTTGTATTATCTCTCTGTACATGACCAAATGTAAAAATAACGCAGTGCCTTGCCCAGTGTTAGACTCTTTTTATTTACATTTACCATAAATACCTTAACCACTTGATGTCCACTGGCTGACCTAAAAAACGGAGCAGTGGCTGCTTAGCACCGGTGTAAAGCTATAGGCAATAAAATAGTGTCTGTGTTTATTTCTTGGGAGCAAGAGAATGTGCCAGGAACCAATTAATTTGTGTTCACCATGGCAACTATCAGGTGAATGTGTTAGATCATTTTCATTAAATTTGGCTCTTTTTTTGTCCTACATTACTATTAACCTCAATAACATTAATCTCCAGTCATTTCCAGTCAATTTTTGTCAAGTGACAAGAACACTGCTACCCCTCCTGTTTCTGTTTGAGCAATGGCACTGGAGACTGAAGAGTGACAAGAACACTGCTACTCCTGTTTCTGTGTGAGCAATGGCGCTGGATCTCCTGGGGAGGGAGGTACTTATGGAATCCAAAACCCGCGAGATCCGACAACACAATAATGACTCAAGCTTCATGCTTTTCTTTTAAAATGCAAGAAGTGTGCAAGTTGCATTCAGGCCCACACTATAATGTCTTCCACAACAGTATCTCTGAACTGCAACCAGGTGTTTTTATTTAGTAAGATGCCTAATTTCTCTCTCTTAAATCACCGCTTACCCAAGTATCTCAGTGTGTACCTCCAGTCTCTTGGCTTCTGATTCTCACATAGATCAAGTTCAGCTACACTTTATCTCTTTCTCCCTCTCCAAGTCAACACATGCTCAGCCTCGACTCTCGACTTGATCTTCCTTCCTCAGTCTTGAGGTCCTCTCTTTTGTTCCTCTCTCTTACTTTATTCCTCAAACTCCCTCCCACTCTGTACCTCTCTCTCCATTCCCTTTTCCCAGAACTGCTCTCAATCCTACCCCTAAAGGACAACACGTCTTCTCCTATGTCCGATAGAAGTGGACAACCTCCCTCTATTAGCATAACACCAGATGGTCCATGCCCCTAAGTGTAAGAAAAATGACCCCTAAAACAAATTAAAGTCCTACCCACCATAAATCTACAGTCTGGCCTTAAAAAATAACATAACAGAAATGGTGCTGATGTGAGTGCACCACTGCTTGAGGTAAATGGCTTGACGATTGCCCTATAGGGCTGGATCCTGAGTTCTGCAGAAAAGAAGTTTTGTCCATCTGTCAGGAATCATTTACAGTTTCTACTGATGAAGCAGCAAAGTACCAATTAATAATCATTAGCTGAACACAAATGTATACCATGTCATGGTTTCAAAGATCCAAATGGTTTTTTTTTCTAATGTTTTTTTTTTTATTTGTGTTTTATTGTAATTCTATTCTAAATAACATGCTTTCAGTTTAACTATGCTTGTTTAATAGGAGATCTAGCCAAAAACTAAATTAGCCTAAACGTCTGCCTCTCTGTTGATAGAAATTGGCCCTAGCCTTCATTCTGGTGTTTATCCAGCCGAGGGTCATACATTGCTTACAATTCTCTCTGCTAAGGTGAAATACTTTGTACTTCTGGATGCTTTTAATGTTTTTTTTTACCTTGTGTAACATTTGCATGTCACTGCGTTCTGCTTAGCATTAATGATGGACTCTGTCCTTGGAAACTAATCGTATGAAAACAAAAAGTACAAGGGAGCATTCAAACAGAAATGAAAGCAATTAAAGAGACAAAAATTCCCCACAGCAGCCTTTTGGGTAGCTATTTGATCTTCTCACCGAGGAATATAAGCTTTTAATTTCCCCTACCTTTGCTTAAATGAATAGCTAAATTGCGTTAATTTAAATCCCCCACAGAAATATTCGTTGCTCTGAAAAAAAAAATCTATATAAATTATATGTACTATATATTTATATATTATAAGTTCATTTTATGTTCTTTCAAAGAAAGACTAATGTAATAGTTTGGTTTTAGATGTGGAACACTGATAGCTGCCTAGAATTGGGTATTTCAAAGTAAAGACTAAAAGACCTGGCAGACTCAAATACCATATGTGTGAATTATGCTTTATCAACTGACAAATTATTGACTTTAGCATTATGAAATTCCCATTTAGTTGGTTTATTTTATGGTGACAATGTGATTGGCTCAAGGTCACTAGTTGCTGATGTGGGATTTCTATTAGACTCTTTCAGATAATCTTATCTGGAGACTCTGACTTAAAAAAACGTGCTCTCATTAGACTATCCTTAGCTGGCTTGTCATATATTTCTAGTTGTATTTATAATATAGAATAATTATTTTTTTCTATTACAAATATATATTTTTACAACTTGTGTTGTCAGTAGTTCCTTGTATTCACCTGATCCTTTTCATTGTATGCCAAGTCTGTCCCCTCAAATCATGTCACTTGGGTGGGCAGAGTTGGGAACTACATAGCTAGTTTACTGATATGATGCCAGGCATGTGGTTGAGATGAGATGGACCAGAGGAATGCTATAGAGGTAAATTGGGGATGGTCTGTGTCTATGACGTGATGAGGACAATGGAATCAGGATCAAGTAGATGGACCTTAAGTGAAACAAAACAAACATGAAAATACACTCTAATGGTGTTAAAATTGGGCACAGATTGACTGATCCTGACCATCGGTCTGAACTGGACATGACAAGCAGGTTGGAGGTCCGGTCGAGCGTCTGGATTAAGTCTGGGCCTCTTTGGGGGTGCACAGATCAACATTGGTCATCTTCTGTACTTATTGGCCAGTATCACCTGTGATATCACAGAATGTCACCAGCAATACAAATGCATTTCAGAAGGGAAGATGACAAAGTGCCCCAGACCGGCGAGGGGTGCACTGCAATTCTACCTAGAGCAGCAGAATTGCAGGGTCTGCAGGCCGCCCCTTGTTATATCATCGTAAGACATCATTTTTATATTTTCTTAAGTGCTCACCTGCAAGTTGTAGTTCATCGTATTACATTCGCATTTCTTACGTCTCTCTACTTCTGCTGAGATCTGGGAAACAGGGCAAAATATGGCACCCTGGTAACAAAGGGGGGTGTATCATATTGTCCACCATACCACTATAATAAGAACTTTACTATAATATAATTTATGTATTGTTATTGCTTTGCCCTATGTTGAAGGAAGTTTTCTTAGATTATCTTAAACCTACATGAAATATTTTATCAGACACGAAGTTATGGTGCAGAATAGAAAACTTAGGTCTCCAATCCTTTCTTGTGTTTTATGTTTTTTCTAATAGATTTGTAGTCTTAAAAATTAAATTAGTTAAGAGAAAATATCACAAATAATTTGTGAGTGTAAGAAAAAATTAACTATCAAACACATGACCTAAACACTGACAGCTGACGGGTACAATGACCAAATAGAATATGTGTCTGGAGCTATGGGAATGAATACATAAGTAACCCTTATTATATTAAAAATTCAACATATTTGCCTAATAACTAAATGTGCCTAGGAAGAATAATAATAATTTAAAAAAATATAAAACAGCTATAGAAGTTTATTTATTGTACCTATTATAGTACAGAATCAGTTCAACTACTGTAAGATGACAAATATAATATTTAATATTATTAATCATTGATATATGTTGGCTTTCAAGCATTTTTAACCAGTATTTCTAGATGCAGTCATACCAGCAAAGTTATTGCATCCATTAATGCAACTTGTCGCTTTAACAGTCAAAATTTATTGGAGCATTAAAATGTGTTCAATTGAGTAAAATGGTAACGCACATTATCTCCTTTACTATTATTAACTCCATTTATTTCTAAAAATTGGATTATTCAGACTTTTGTACTTTAGCGACCCCCTACTTTGTTTGTTAGTGGGTGTAATAAACACAACTAAATATTTTGTCCAAATTTAGAGTTTATTGTTTATCCTGAGTTCTGATAGTGAAAAGGGACATTAAAATTGGTGTTTTACACAAATGTCTTGAATGCTGCTTGCATTTGTCTTATCTTTAGGTATTACATTTTTGCTCAGATACAATAGTTGTAACTGAGACATGCTAAGCAGGGGTGTTTAGTTTAGCTGGGACCTCAAGTGTCAGTGTGCCATTGTTCTGTGACCCACCAACGGGACTTTTAATTATAGGGGGAATCACCAGTGCTCTGTTAGCAATAAAGCTCCTTTTATGCCTCTGTAAGGATGAGCTATTCCTCAGCTTCACCCGATCCCAGGTTTGTGGTATAGGACGCTCCTCCACCGACTACAAGCAAAGTGGAATGTAACAAGGAAGCGTTAGCACTCACAGCATTCTAAGGAAGTCATGGTTACATCTTCATATGTTGGGAAAGGATTATTATTAGCTTTGGTAGCAACAAGGTATTAATGATAAAATGGGTTATCAGGTCAGCTGGAGACCTAACTACTTTTGTTCCTGCACTGGTACTTAATCAGAGGCATGTTGTGAGCGTGCTTGCTGGGTTGCAGGGACACTTTACTGCTGAGCCTACGGATCTAAGGATATTATGGCCGGTACTGTCTCTGTGGACTTTGAAGCACTACAGTTCCCATTATATCATGTTTACTATTTATTATAATTAACTTTTTTGCATTTTAAATACTCATCTTCAATAAATATTAACTAAAAATATGATGGTAAGAATTGCATATAATGTGCAGAATTTGATCAATAAAAATGTTATAATCTATTTTTTACTATACTAAAAATTGGGCCATTCCCATGGACAGAACTTCAAAATATGGGACTGTGTATTGGGACAGTGGCAAAAATGATTGAACCACACCCTGTAGTAAAAAATACTCTCTATATTTTCATGGGAGACATTTTATAAAATGAAAACAAGAGGCCACAGATGTGTAGACTGATATAGACAGAGAATGTGCTACATGATATGTTCATCTCCAATCACCTGCCATCTACTGTGGTCCAGAATTCCATTTGTTATAAGCAGAAATGTGTTTATCACTAGCTCATTTATCATAATGATGCCACAAGTACAGTCTGTCCTGAGTGCAGCCATCACTGAGGACCTCTGTCTGGAGCTCAGTGGATGGCATACAAATAGCTATGGTCGTGTTACATACTATATAAGATTGGATGTGTGGCTGTTGTTTATATCAGTGCCAAGACCTGTTTATATTTCTAGCATAATATGGCCATGTTCATGCCCATATTTACACCCTCTTTATGAAGAGAAGTTAAAGTGGAACACATAAATATTGGTACAAACAGGGGAGTGTTCTGTACTATATTTTGTGTTATATGTATTCATTTTGTTTTCTTTAGCTATGTACCAAACTCAAAAGGCTAATTCAATCCAAAGTAGATCATTTTGGATGGAATTTAGGTACAAGGTAAACCAGAAAGCATTGCCTATCTGTGCAACAGCAGTCCTCAAATTCAGAGGGTTCCTTAATGCCCCTAAAGGTCCACATCAGGGATTCTCTCAACTGCTTTTGGTTCCTCTTATTTAAATGGATAGTGTTGCTTTGGTAACAGTTCCCTTAGAAGCTTCCCATTCATCTGCATTAGCAATTCCATGGGGTAGAGGCTTCCACCACCCTGCTTTTCATTTCAAAAAGCCCTTCTAATCAGGAAAAAAGATCTCCTGCTCCAGGACTGCGTGTGGGACCCGCTGAATCGGGGGATTGCAGAAGTGCAATTTTTAGTTTTGTTTGGAGTTTGACTTTAAAGTTGAAATTTTTAGGCACAACGTTTGGTACGCTTATAAAAGCGAAGGGAAGGCCAATTGAAAAAGAGAATATGTAAACAGATGTAATATTCAAAATACAATACAATTTAGTCTACAATACAACTCTCACTTTAGACTGCACTTATCAATCTTTAAAAGTCACATCACCCAAGCAGAATGTAAGTACAGGCTTACCATACTAACACCATTTTGCTGTAGTTCATGAGCGGTATCATTTTGTTACGTGTGGCTGTGGGAGTCCTATTTGCATGAAATATGTGTAGCAAGTTTGCATCAATTTAAAACAAGGGCTTCAGGTGAACCCCTATACCCCCAACTAGCAGACCTGCATACTTACCCTGGCAACAAACCATTTCCCTGCAATTATTGCTGCAACCATGACCGGAGACTAGGTAGAGGCAGCAGATCTAGCATTGGTGTCCCTGTGTGTCAATCTGAACGTGATGCTTATGTCAGTCTGTCAGTGTGGGTTTGTGTGTTGAGTAACAGATTTTTGCTTAATTAAAACTTTTAAGGAATAATGTAGCTCCTACTTTAAAGTATTCCGGATATTAGAAATGACTTTGGAGACCCATGAAATGTTATATGGCTGCAGAACTCCATGAGGTGCAATAAGCCCCCTTCCCCTTGTTAATTTGCCCAAAAAGTGGATTTCTCATTAGCCCTGCTTGTACAGAGAAACTATTGCTCTATTTGAAGATGTGTTTTGAGTACGGCGACTTTCACTTTTCTTTTGTGTTAACCACAATCCTTTGTAACATTATAAAAGTACACAGGGACAGATTGATCGTAAGTCAGAAGTTCATGAGAGATTACTTACCAGTCTTTCAAATTCAACTGAACATTAACTTTACGAGCTGTTCTCAAAATGAATGATATGCAAAATGAACATCCATAACAGAGCTCATTAAAATATGCATCATGGACATAAACATGTGCATTATGTTATATAAATGTTTAGACCCATCAAAGATATAGCTATAATTTATATTGTCTTTAGCCATTTAACAATTATGCATTGCATTGACTTGCGGCTAATTAGACATTTTAATTGTCATAGCAGAATAAAACTCCTTTGTTATTACAAAGCCATAATTTTTGAAAAGAATGATTATTAATTTTACAAAATCTTACAATTCCTAAAGGATTTTATTTCACTTTCACTAAGTAATGTTCTCCACCTGTCATTTCCTTACATTTTGACTTTCCTTCCTTAATCTTTGCAGATTTGAGTCTAGTTTCATTGAAGAAATAGAGGCACGGTTTGGTGTGCCTATGAGACCAATAGGAATTGCCCAAGGGAAAATCTATGTGTTAAGGTTTTATAATTAATTAGCCTATGATAAAATGCACAACTGTCACCCAAGACAAAAACTCACCCAAAAAGGAGGATCACAGTGGCAGCTACGTAAAGATTGGGTTAGTGTGCAAACTACCTTTATATATCATTATAATATTGTTTAGGGCTTAGTGATGTCATCACTTTATAATTGGCTCTTAGTGATGTCAGAGTGTAATAAAGATAATAATATATTCAACTACTGATCAAGCACTGTTTTTAAAGAGTAACAACTGCCTCCCTACTTCATTCCTCACTCCTCTATCTTAGATACTTCAACCATTACATTGATTACACCACCCATAATACGCCTTGGAGGGAGGACCCAACTAGTATAAATCTCTCAGCTTCCCCCTAGTCCTGTCGCAGCTCCAGCCTCCAACCGTCAGCTGTCAGAAAGAGCTGACAATCTCTTACAGCACAGCTATGTGATAACTTTCATTTTCCATATAAAAAATATGAAACTATAATTAAACAGTATACCAAAACATGTGTTAATAAAGTAGTAATGAAATAAATAAAATATTTTCTTTGACCAAAAACTACTACTCGTTTATGATAAGGAATATCACCTTGATGTTTCACAGCCTATATAAAAGCACTCAGTCTGTGGTCTAATGTTATTCACATAATTCCTCTCCCGTCAACTATACTTCTATTTCACAGCATGCAATGCATTATCTCACATATATAGTCTGGTGTATTCTGCCATCACAGCTTACTGGTTATAAAATTAGATTGTCCTGAATTGTGTTTTTACTATAGTCACAATCGTTGTAAGTTAGTTTGGGGAACTCCTCAATATGTCCCTTATTGTTACTACTTCAGATTTGTAAGGCACCACGATGCCGGACAATAGGAAAACCAGGACATACATAAAACAGGGACATACAAGGATACATTTTTGATAAATTTCTTGTTTGCTTTTCAATGGATTTAATTTTTTTTTAATCTGTATATAATGTATTTGGTTTTTTTTTAGTGTTATTCTTGCAGCAGTGCATTTGTATTAGGTTGTGTTTTGTTTTACAAACAAATAATTTCTTTATTGAGGCTGCTGGAGATACAAATGGCAAATGGTAATAAAACCTTTTGCGACACCAACTTAACTGTATGGAATATAATGTTTTTGACAGCTCCACAATTTTTTATAAAAAGAAGAACTATATTTGTAGGAAAAGACATATACTGCACTAACACACATACATTTCAACAGTTATTCATGTGTGCATTAGCGGAACACATTATTTTTTTCGTTTAACGCTTGTGGTCAGACACCTGCTGCCATCACAGGACCCAACAGCTTATAAGTTACACCTTATTCCTGCTTTCCAAGAGCCAACATGTGCAACATAAACATTTGCACAACTTGCAATTCCTAGACTAGTTGTCATCTTACTCTGCCTTATTACTTTTATTATTGCTTCAGAAAATAATGAAGAATTTGCAGTCGGCACAAATTCAATTTTATGTTTATAAATGTAAAAGATTTACAGCCTTGCAATCCTTTTCCTGCAATGCAAAATTAGCAAAATAAATTATCAATAAATAAATTGTCTACTCTAGACATTATAGACCTAGAAACTATATATTCTGTTGTAACTGTAAATGACCCCAATATATATAATGGATCTTCATTTACATTGTGATAGCAGCGGATTAATATGAGGAATTTGTTGTCTTGTAATCTTTTTTTAGGCATTGTTGTTAAATAAATGAATGGGTTCTAGCGACAACTATTAAATATTACTAATTAAAAGTCATATGTCATGCTTCCAGCAGCAGGTTGGAGGACTGCATGCACAGAACCCAGCTGCTGCTCCCACTCTCCTCATGTCTGTGGGCAGATGCTCTCAGGTACATGGAATGAAAAATGAAATTGATATTTGTCCTGGATACTATTTATCCCGCTCTCTCAGCTTTGGACTGAACAAAAAGATGCAGAAGTATAAAACAGGATAAATAAGTATAAATCTGTAGATATTTACTTCATTAATGTTCTGTACTGACTATACAATTATGTTATCATCATCAGCTATTTATATAGCGCCACTAATTCCGCAGAGCTGTGCAGAGAACTCACTCACATCAGTCCCTGCCCCATTGGGGCTTACAGTCTAAATTGTTTGAAAAGCTTTGAATTCCCCTTTGAAGTCTTAGACATGTATTGCAGTGCAAATCATCATCATCATCACCATTTATTTATATAGCGCCACTAATTCTGCATCGCTGTACAGAGAACTCATTCACATCAGTCCTTGCCGCATTGGAGCTTACAGTCTAAATTCCCTAACATACACACACAGACAGAGAGAGAGACTAGGGTCACTTTTAATAGCAGCCAATTAACCTACCAGTATGTTTTGGAGTGTGGGAAGAAACCGGAGCCCCCGGAGGAAACCCACGCAAATACGGGGAGAACATAGAAACTCCACACAGATAGGGCCATGGTCAGGAATTGAACTCATGACCCCAGCGCTGTAAGGCAGAAGTGTTAACCACTTAGCCACTGTGCTGGCCTATCACCATAGCAAGCTCCTCATAAGACTACAGATCCATTTATAGTACCCATCTCTGTAAGCTCTGATCAAGCCCATGGACACAATGGTCAATTGCTAGTATCTCCTCCATATGGCCAGGTAAATGCTGCACCCAGCTCTTTAACACTTTGGAGAGTTCTGCCAGCTGTGAGAGAACAAGTTTCCCAAGGAGATAATGACATTTTAGCGCAAAGCTCTTCCCGGCCTCGTCACTCCTATCTGCGCCAAAATCTCAGCCTTTACTTGCTGATAGACAGAAGCCTGTTCATCAGACAAATCAACATAAGTCAGCTGAGCTTCACCACTCAAATTTGGTGCCAGTTTTTTCGCCCAGATTTCTGATGGCCTTTTAAGTCTTGTGGCGATTCTCTCAAAGGCTAAGAGATATGCCTCCACATCATCTGGTCATTTTCTGCAAGACCGACACCTAGGACACATCATGTACCTGCCTCACTTGAGCTAGCGCTTCACATAAGAGCTTAGTATTTTCTATCTGGGCTTCTGCAACCTCCAGCATTTGGGCCTGCCACGCTTGTTGCCCTCAAGACTTTCTCCATATTACTGTTTTGGAGTATAGGTAAGTGAAATTTTGCTTCCCCAAGCAAGAAGGTTTAATGTCACCTGTAGTTCGCATTTATAACCATAAAACAATTTTACACGCATGCTTTGTGATTAAGGTTTGTATCACCTATGTATTCCTTACATTTGCAAAATTTTTTGTAGTAAGCAGTTTCTGCACTTCTTATAATCAAAAAATGTTTTTTATACATTTGCTTTGTGTTTAAGTCTGCAACACCTATGGATTTCCCACATATGCTGTAAATGCCCATTGTAGTAAGCAGATTTTGCATCACTCACCACCCATTTGTTGGCTGGGTGGACAGCAGGATCTGGCTGTCCTTTTGAAAATCCCACAATAACACCACTTGTGAAAAGCACGAGAAAGATATGCTGCTGACACAGGATTGCTGAACCACTTGGCTGTTTTATGTAGGATGGAATGTACGGCTTCTGCAGTAGTTTCAGTAATCACACCAAAAAATAATTACAAAATCATGCATGCGACCCTCGTGCTAACTGGACAGATAGTCCCCTATTGGACACTGGGCACTCATTGGCTTTGGTCACCCCACCCAAAGCACAAGTACAGCCATTTAAGCTTCCTCTCAAGCACTACACTAGCTGTTCCCTCAATTAATTACACTCAGGTGCTCTACCTGTGTTCCTGTGCTGTGTATGTGGAAGAGTGTGCAGACTTAACCCTGTCTGTAGTCTGAGCCTGCAGATTCACAGGGAAACTATTAGTCTTTTCTTTAAAGGCCTCTTTTGCAACTATGTGTGTGTGTGTGTGTGTGTGTATATATATATATATATATATATATATATATATATATATATATTAGAGACAATGGGCACTCACCCCCTATATAAATCAAAAAAGATGCTCAATAGAAAAGACATATATAAAAAAAAAAAGACTAACTGTTCAGACACTCACACCACTCTCACACACAAGTAATACAGACAAAGGACTAGACAATTACCAAAAACACAAGACAGAAATGAACACAGAAAATAAACCAACAGCACAGTAAAGTAGCCCAGAACTACTCACCCTCCAAGCAGAAAAATCTCAAGAGAAAAGCCATCAAAATACCTCACTCACTAAACACCAAACGCTCCTCTCTCTTTGCTCCTCAAAACCCTATCAAAGTGAAAGAGGAAGTCCACTGGCTTATATAGTGCTTGTGATGTCAAATCTCCTGACAGAGAAAATAGCCAATCGTAAAACGCCAGGAAAAAGGTGACTATTTAAAATTTGTGCCAGTAAACGAAACCGCTGGGTTTTAAAGCAAAACCGACATATTATGTAGCAAAACAGAAGGTGGAATGGAGGCTTACATACCGCCATACATCTGTGGTTTCACATTGAACCTTTAAACCACCCAATAGTAAATGCGGCTGTTTGGCCAACATAACCGCCGGAAAATAGTGGCAATGCACGGCGGTATATGGATTCACTTGATGTACCGTATGATATTTATTCTAGTGTCTCCTCTGGAAATACTGTTGAGGGCTGGAACTTCCCGGGTCAAAATAGCTCCAAACTGGTAGCGCTCCCAATAACAAAGCTATACAATAATTCTGAGCTTCAATCTCTAAACCAATCATGTACTAGCACACTCGTTACATCAGGACACCATCGTACTTTCATTGGTTGGCATGAAATCATACATCTGAATAAGCACTTATCCTAATCACAAAACAATAACGTGTAAAACTTAAAAGTATAAATACATTTATAAATTTAATAATTCCTGAAGTTAGTATGCATGTTCTCTGATATCCATTAGAATCATTGCGAACATGTGTCCCTCAAATCATGTGATCATATAGCGTAAATAAATTATACATAAGGCATAGAATTTAGGATAGAATATTACTATATATTTTACCAGTTCTAAAGTCTTTAATGTTTTATTATTTTATACCTCCCCTGTTAACATGAAACACAAAGATTATAAAGGTCTCAGTGATCCATCAGAGTTACTTCCAAATTTTGACAGCTACTGGTCACGTGACTCTGACTCACCAATCAGGAGCAGAGAATCCCAGAGCTTCTTTGTCATTATTTACCTTTAAGCAAACCAATGCAGCAGCCCAATATGTCCTGATGTACTTTAGAGATTAAAATATTAAACTATTTATGGAGAGAGAGAGGATTACTGAATCAAAATTACTCCATCATTATGTATAAACCATGTTTTAAATTTAATTCTGACTAAATAAAATAGAATAATTTAAATCTTTCTCAACCTTGCATACATAAAAAGTATATCGATGTGTGGGGGACTCTATAATAATCATTCAAATTATTTATTATTCAATTTATATTTTATAAATTTGTACAGATGTATGTAAAAAAAACCATTATGAAAGGTTGCATCTAGAAGTATATATACTTAAAAATAAGTCAACCATTTTCCTTATAATAATAATATCTCCCCAAATATTCATATAAACCCAGCTTTAAATGTTATTCAACTCAGTTGTTTCATTTAAACCTTGTGGTACGAGGAGGGTCTTTATCCTGAAATTTCAAAACACTTTGCATTTACATAAGAGGTTGACTCTATCCTCACCTCTATTTGTTAAGCTTATCTGTTAAATATCTTTGACTTTTAAGTCTTTCAGTCCCCCCTTTTCGGCGTGTACTAACATGATGGGACAAATTGTGACTTTTTATTATATTTCTGCGATGTTCCATAAAACGTACATGAAGACACCTTGTAGTTTGTCCTACATATTGAACATCGCAGCTACATTGTATAAGGTATACCACACAGCTTTAACATTTAAGAGCCAAAATTTAAACTCAAACATGTTAATGTTGGATATTGGAATGAAAAAAAACAGGATGATAATTTAACACCTTCACGTAAATTAGTTTATTTTAACAGTTTTTAAGAAACGCAAACATTGAACTTTAATTCAGATTATGAACCTGTTCGAATTATTTGAGCATCCCTAACCACTGTATAAGGACCTATACTTATTTAGCAGCTCTATCTAGCATCTTTCCAGATGTTTTTTAGATTCCACATAATATAACAAAAGGACTATTTCCTTTTCTTGCAATGTAGAATTGGACCAGCAATGGATGATAATTGTATAAAGATTACTCTGACTTCAGAGCTGCATAGGGCAGGGCACGTGGAAATGTTGAATGTGCAATTTAATCTGTTATGGACCACTACAGGTGCATTAAACATTTATCAGGCGAGTCTGTGCATTTTACACATCCAATGGATTGTGTAAGCTACATATTACCTCATCAAACATTTCCCCCGGATGAAATGACTCCCATATATATCAATACACACGTCCATTGTAATGCATTTCAAGAATTGGATCTACTTGGAGAGCTATGGCTATAAATCTTTCCAAGAAAATGTGATTACTGTTAGTCAATATATATGGCTTAGAGAGAGAGAGAGAGAGAGAGAGAGAGATCGCAAATAAACATATTACTGATCTGAGATCATTTAGAGCGTTGTTTATAGTTAAAATTCTACAGTTAAATTATTCATTCTGAAAAGAGAAAGCACAAAAGATTGCATACAATTTATTATAAAAAAATATTAAGTAACATACATTTATTATTGTAGTGCCAGTCAAATAAAATTTTATGATTTAACAATCATATTTACATAAAGGTAACACGTTACAAGAGGTTATTTTGATCTTTAGACAGTAGAATCATACCATATGGAAGAAATGGAAAAGATATGCCTTCTTTGGTCAAACTGAACTCAATCTAAATCTTACATAATTATGATAAGAGAGGCTTTAAATCCGAATGCACTTAAACTCATGAGGTTTGTGCTCACATGCACAAACACTTACCTATCAAGGGTTAAGTTTTTCTGTAAGCCAATGGGATCCATCAGGGGAGTGGTCAGGAGACATAGCATAATTGGTACCAACTTAAATATAAGGTTAAATCTGCAAGCATGTTATATAGATTAAATTACATTCTAACAATTTGGTTATGTTTGGTGCATTACTTAGCTTGGTGATACATAAGCTTCTATATATTAATGTCTAATATTTAGTTTTTTCTAAGGGGGGAAGTCAATTGGCTGCATTACTCGTGAATGTACTATGGGCCGTTCACTGTTACCGTTACTGCGGTAATAGTGCGCATTATTACTGTTAGTACAGTAATTTCAATGCTGATTTTTGCTCGCAGCTCTGAGAGCCATGAGCAGAAAATTACCGTACTATCGGTAATAGTGCATGGGCCGCGCTACTTTCACGAGTAAAGTGGCCAATTGAATTCCCCCCTAAATGTCTATTACTTGAATATACACTCTGAGTAAATTTGACTGATTCTAATTAGTAAAATTTTAAAATTGTTTTCCTAAAACGTTTTTACTTCTCAGGGTCCAGTTTGCCTAGGCCCATTTTTCAAGTCATACGGTTGGATAGAGTCATCCATTTCACTCCACATTATAGTCATTTTTATACTAGACATTTATTTTTTTATGACTCCAAATGTAAAAATACATATTTTTTTTCTAAAGTACTCATAGCAATTTAATGTAAGCTCTTTGTAGGCTAATTTATTTCACATTTGGTTAATTCAACAATTTCCTTGTAGATAAGCATTTTTGTTTTTCTTTAATAAAATATTTCCTACTTGTTAGTGGTAATTTGACTTTTACCAAGTGAGGCTTTATATCTTTTTACTATAATTTGGGCATTGTTTAGTAACACACACACAGATGAAGGGAAACGGTCTTTATGCCATTTCTTATATTTAGTTTTTTTCTTCTTATTTTAGCATTATTTTGAAAGGCTAAGCATAAAACACTTACAGTATATTCCGAATCAGCAGTTAACAACATTGACAAGCCTAGCCTGTAGCAGTTATCGGCTCATTAAGGTGGATGCTACTGTATCTGTGAAATGAAGTCTTATGCTCCCTTATCTTAAGTATGTTTCTTTTCTCTGTAGTTGGCTAGGCTAAAATTGTATTTACCAAGTCATTAATAGCATTTGTGTCAATCTATACTTCATTTTCCTTTACTGTAGAGTGCTTTTGCTAAAAATTAAAAAAGACTAAAAAGAAAGAGAGAGTGACTTTGACTTACAAATTTTTTAAAGCTGCATTTCCCCCTAGGAAAATATTTTCCTACGGTGATATGTCCCCCTACCTGGGCCCAGGTGGCTTCTCTATTTTGAGACTGAGAGCTGAAGTATTTTGATAAAACAAAATAGTTAAATGTGGAATATACTTATTCTGCATTTATTACTACACTGCTCTGGCACAAAACCTCACTAATGGTAATTAGTACGCAGTTTATGACAAGCAGTTTATGGAAAGGTATTGAAATACGGGTAGTGGGCAGTGGGAGATGGTAATAAGAGACAATGGTCCTGATTTTGATTTAGTAGCAAAGCAAAGAAAAGGAGCAACTTTGCACCTGGACAAACCATGTTACAATGCAAGGGGTACAAAATGACTTATTTTTTGCATTCAAGGAAAATACTGGCTGTTTTTTCATATAGCACACAAATACTTGATAACTTTATTTTTACACTGAAATTGAAGTTGATCTATAGCATGCCGTATCCCAACTATAAATCTGTCCCTACATTTTAAATTTACCTCCCCCTCTAATGCAACATGGTTTTGCCAAGGTGCAAAGTTACTCTTTTTCTTTACTTTGCTCCTAACTCAAAATCAGGCCCAATATGAGCAACTGGGACATTGGGCTTAGTGGTCCAGTCATATTTAGATCCTGGTTCTGGTTTCTCAAAATATCTGAGGGTCAAAATTCCACTTGATTCTTTATGGTTCTAATTTGTTATATTTTAGTGTTATTTTCTAATGGTAGTGTCTTAGGGCCTAGGTCACCAAGCGGTGATCCGCATTATGGGGATTATCGTGCTTGGCCCTAGACTAAAGGGACCTGACCCTGCTAGTGCTCTGCTTCTATGTGGCTGGCCACTCTATTGGGACCAGTCACCCATGTCCAGAAGGAGGTCACTGGATTGGAGCAGAGGTACGCAGTGGAAAGTAATTGTAGCCACTTTGTCTAGAAAAGGTATATTTGCAGGGATGGAGGGGTATTATGCCTAGGGCTCAATGGGCTCTTAATGTGGCTCTGGTTGTATGTATTTAGAAGCTGTGAAAGCTAGCATCGCAAGCAGACAAGTCATAGGGCCTGATTCATTAAGGATCTTAAATGAAGAGGTATCTTATTTCAGTCTCCTGGACAAAACCATGTTACAATGCAAGGGGTGCAAACTAGGTTTCTGTTTTGCACATAAGTTAAATACTGACTGTGTTTTCATGTAGCACACAAATACTTGATACTTATTTGTACATTGAAATTTAAAGTTGATATTTGTGTACTACATGAAAAAACAGTCATTATTTAACTTATGTGCAAAACAGAAAACTAGTTTGCACCCCTTGCATTGTAACATGGTTTAGTCCAGGAGACTGAAATAAGATACCTCTTCATTTAAGATCCTTAATGAATCAGGCCCATAGTGATTTAGGAGATCAATGGCTTCTGACAGAAGAGGATGTTGGAAATAAAATGGGTAAATATAAGAAAAGAAAGTAGGTTAAAATGGAAGATATGATACTAAAAAGTAAATTATGTTTTTTTTGTCACCATTTCACCTTTAATAGTCCCAGTATATTGATTTAGTCACTCTATTGGAGATATAAATTTTGTTTAAATGATAGGAAGTATGTGATTGACTCTTGCTCCAATAATAATGCGCTTCAATGACCTTACTGACATGTTTTCGATGTATATAGAAAAAATTGGATGAGTGACATTGTCATCGATCTGTCCTCAATCAGCATTTTATTGCAGCTGTCCACTGGTGAGCAATTTGGCTTTTGTCGGTGTGTTCCCCATAATCTGTCTTAGTGACACCAACTTATTTTTTCAGAATTTATTTCTTCATTTTTCTGCATGGGTGTCAGCGGACCAATTGAACTTTATACATCTGACAAATAAAAGTTTTCACAATCTCTGTGAATTATTTTGCTCCATGGCAAAACAAGTTTAGTGGTTTATACATTGTAGGAAGCTCAACAACATTTTTGTCATTCTGTTCATTTGGACTTAATAAAACAGAGATAGACCTATTGCTCCTGTAAAGGTATTTGGCACAAGGGAATAATTCTGCCCTTAGCTTCGGTTTCACATTTTATGTCCCCATCTGTTACAGTTCATGTCTGGGGAATATTGGATTTTCCTGTAAGTGTTGTGCACTGTAATGAATCACAATTTCTATTTGCTATAGTTAATTTTTAACCCTTTTAAGTGTCAGGGAGGCTTTACTATGTTTCATACGAGGACCCTTTATCTATCTTAAATTGTTGATGATCCTATACTCTTTAAAGAACAACACTCCTCTAACTTTAACAATCAGAATTGACCGAAAGGGAAAAACCCCTGTCTAACATTAGTCCATACTCGCCAATTGCATGCGGTGCAAGATGTCAAGTCTGTAATGTTAAACAACCAAGTCTAATAACAAAACTCTATTGGTAACTCAGTTACATGTAACCAGGGGTATATCATCATCATTTGATGCCCCTAATTCTGCAGCGCTGTACAGAGAACTCACTCACATCAGTCCCTGCCCCATTGGGGATTATAATCTAAATTTCCTAACACACACACACACACACACACAGACTCTCAGACTAGGAAACCGGAAGCCGGAGCACCCGGCGGAAACCCACTCAAACATGGGGAGAACATACAAACTGTACAAAGATAAGGCCATGGTCCTGAATTGAACTCATGACCCCAGTACTGTAAGGGAGAAGTGCTAACCACTTAGCCACCGTGCTGCCCATATCTGCAATATAAAAAACAATGGCCACATATATATGTATAATTCAAATTATTTATAAGATGTTTGAATGTAAGGATATAAAATAAACCTTTTACATACTGTATTTCCTTAAATTGATGAAGAAAGCAGATTTTTATGCAGTGGTAATCTCTATGTGTGCAGTCTATTTCATTTTAATTGGAAAATACATAGTTGATTTGTAAATCGCATCCCAGGAGCAAGATTTCATGGAAACTGCAGGAACACCTTCATTCTGTTTGACAGTAGTGCACAATAGACAAGCAAAATGCTTCAGTGTCAAACAAAAATTACAATGTGGTCTTGGTGTGCTGGTGAGAGGGTTGACTGACTAAAGACAAAGTTATTTTTGTATATTTTTATTTTTATGTCTTGGTTTTTTTTTAACAATCAGTGAGTCACAAAAGATTCTGGAGGGTCTCAAATACTGCTAACAAATTTTAATCCAGTATAATCTTAGTCTAATAGCCGACATGTAACTTGCTTCTGCATTAACATACATTTAACAATTTCTGGATGCAATATTGATACCTGACATGGGTCTAATAAGGACTACAGATCTGTGAGTATGTGGAAATACCTGGCTGCCATCTTTATATGAAATACTTAAACTTTCATTTGTAATGTGGGACTTGGAAATGGTGCTTTCATAAACATCAGTTTTATCAGTGGGGTTAAGTGGATATACGTAAGCATATAAATAAATCTATTTTAAGAAAGGGGGGTAGTATTATAAATCCTGCACATTTGTTTTTAAATCTTAATAAAATGTATTATTTATTATTAAGTCATTAAGGAGAGCAAAGCATAAAAAAGGAGTAACTTTGCACCTGGGCAAAACCATGCTGCATTGGAGGGGGAGATATATTTAAAATGTGGGGACATATTTATAGTTGGAATAGGTCATGTCCTAGATCAACTTTTAAGTGTAAAAATAAAGTATTTGTGTGCTAGATAAAAAAAAAAACAGTCTGTATTTAACTTATGCGCAAAATAATAAACTCATTTATTCCCCTTGCAATGTAACATGGTTTGTTCCGGAGAACATTTACTCTTTTTTTCAATTACTTTCCTTGACTCAGCACTATCATGTCTATTCAAAACTTTTATTTAAGTATTTTAACAAACTGATCAGTCGATACAATATGCAACTTAATTTGCCTTATAAGGAGGCTTGATACAAGTAATGCATTAATTTGTTATGTACCATCATGATTACAGACTTTTATTTGCTAAATATTTGTACACATTGCCCGCTCTGTGTGGCATAAACATGAATAAAATGGACCAAGTTTTTTGGGGTGCTCACCTTAAGTCCAATGTGTTGAGAAATTCTTGAAACAAATCATGATCTCTACAAAATACCCAATATGGTGCATTCTAAAGAAAACACTTTAATATGCATGAAACTCATCTCTATACTTTTAGTCACGTTTTGCGAGGACTTAGACAAACCTGACGTCGGGATACCAAGTGTGCTCACATGATCTGTTTTTGGTGTCCATATGCAGTATAATCGTATAGTTTTTGCCCCTTAATGCAGTCTACACTAGAACATTAGTTTCTGTTGGGTATTTTTCTTTGAATTTAAAAGTTTGAAATGTGTAAGACTAGAACCTTTGTTTAACAGCCAACTGCTAGATGTTTGAAAGCAGCATGCAGAAGTGTGGATAGCTGTAAAACACCCCCAAAAAGTACTCATACCCGCTCTGTACCATATTAGCTCAACGTTCATCTCTTCCGCGGCGCTGCGGAAACCTTGTGGCGCCTAACAAATAAACAATAATAAAAATAATCTCTATTCATTGGACAGCAACAAAATATATGTGCGAAATGCGCCAGTATATATATATATAGAGTAAAGTTCATGTATCCAAAATGTTCATATAGTTTTAACCAAGGTGCCTGAATATGGCAAAGGTCTACAGTAAATGATCGATAAGAAACTAGCATTTTTACATTATTAGATACTTATGTCTAGAAGTGTTGATGCCACCTGGATTAATACACCGGTATTGTCGAGTTTTTAAGAGTGCTAAAGCACATTATTTTGGATAACTGTAAATTCATTGTAGTGCAACTAATCCTCTGTGAACAAGGTACCCAGCTGTCAGCTCTCATTTTCTGACGACGAGAATGACAGTTGCCTGTTATAAAAGAATAGCAAGTGGGAAGCTAAAATAAAGTCTAAATAAAGTTAGAGATGAAGATTTATTTGCAACCATGACATCCTGGGGGAAATAATAGAGTGTATATCAGGGGAATGAATGACACACACACATCCTCAGCCAGCTGAAAATTGCTAATCTTGTCAAATCTAAGAAAAAATGAACACGATCAATTCATTTTAATCACCAAATACATTTCACTGGGTTTCAGTGTGCATCTGCTGAATGTCCTCTGTTTACTTAAAAATAAGTGAGCAATGATTCTTGCTCAGAGGGCTGCTGCTGTTATTACCATATATATTTGCTACTGCAGGTGTAAACATATGTATAGTGCCATATGGGAGTACAAAATAACAGAACAAAAATCCTCTATATACCATAAAACACACACATCAAATGTATGGTCTTTTCCAGACAAAAGCAACGTGGAGAAGGTCCCTGCTGGTATTTTGTCTGCCTTACAACATGAATTCTGTCATTGGAAGGTGACAGCTGTTGCAAGGAAGACTGGGAATGACAATGATGAGATCAGGGAGATTTTCATTAGTTTGATGGAAATAAGACATTTTTTAAATTATAGAGATGAAAAACAAAACATGATGTAACAATCATACGATATTTGAATCTCACAGCCCACTTGGCTTATATTACACGGACAGTAATTTTCTATTAAAGAATTACAAACGGCATTTATTTTAAATCAAAAATGGTCATCTTTAATTTGCTGTATTGAGCATGCAAAGCGGTAAATGTACTTGGTACATGACAGGAGTCACATACAATTTACCCACACAACAGAGACAATCGGTCTTCCGCTATCTTATGTATAAGTTGTTCCCTTACACCTATTCCTCATCATCATCCTCACCATTTATTTATATAGCGCCACTGATTCCGCAGCGCTGTACAGAGAACTCACTCACATCTGTCCCTGCCCCATTGGAGCTTACAGTCTACATTCCCTAACATTATTGTTATTATTATTATTATTATGATTACCATTTATATATACACACATCGAGAGAGAACCTCTTAGATTGTAAGCTCTTTTGGGCAGGGCCATTTTTACCTTCTGTTCCATTCCATTATATGTTATTTATTTGTGTCACGATCCCTTCAGTGTACAATGCTACAAATTTTGTTGGCACATTATGAAGTATAATAATAATAATAACAAGTAGATAATTGTGCTGATTTATTATGCACACATATGAAACCTCTCAGCAACGCCGTTACCTGGGGATATAAAAGGACTATTATTGCTGTGGTTAAAACCTCTTACCAAAAGTGGGTTTCTTAAGAATGATTCTTGCCAAAATAACATTGGCCATGGGAAGAATTAAGCTGATTTATAGTAGGTGTAAAGCTATAGGGAGAGTGCTGATCTATGGAAAAAGGTTAGCAATAAAGTTTAATCATTAAAGAGAAAATTGTGCTTACAATGTTAGAAGAACAGAGGATATCTGAGGTAGTCACAGTAAGTGTTCATGTACCTATTAGATGCATGCTCAGCAAGTCACAGCCGTCCAATACAGGGATCAATGCATTGTTCTCCTGTCACCCAGTTTTGCCGGAGGAGTCCTGAAGAAGCCATTATAGTGAGGCAGAGATCACAAAGGGGAAGGAAAGTAACTGTTTAAAGGAATGGATCAATCCATTTACTGAGCTGCATTCACAGCACTAACATTTTACATAGAGCATGTGTCATATTTGTACCTGATCCCTCATGATACTTACTTGATCTCAGATCTCCTGCTGTTTTTGCTCTCAGGGCCTGTACACATGCCATACTCATCCAGTACCCATGTGTCTTGAATGAAAAATGCATATAAATGCAACAAATTAATTTCCATGCCACCGTTCGCATATTTAGTGCATTGGGTTGCTCTTTGTCCAATACTACTTGTATTTCACATATATATTTATACTTATTTGTGCACGAAGTCTGCTCATTCATTCATCATCATCATCATCATCATCAGCTATTTAAATAGCCCCACAAATTCCGCAGAGCTGTACACAGAGGCTGGTTGGCACCCTTTAGCCCGGGGGCAAGCACACAGCACTGGCCCATAAGTGTGGCCCATCCTTCAAGGGTGGTTTTCGGTACAATATATATTTATCAATATAAATAGAGGCTATTTTAGTGTTACTTAACACAGCGATACTTTATTATAAATGATAAATCTTAAACAATGAAAACAAATAATGTAAAAAAAATACAAAACTGACTTTATATTGCATTTTATTTTATTTGTTCCTTCTTCTTACGGCACTTTATTTATTTATTTTTTTGCACATACCTGGCTGATTATAATGGGTATAAATCATATACCAATAAATTATATAATAATGTTCTATTACAGTACTGAACATAGGGAGAGATTTATCAAAATGCAAAAAGCCCTTTTGCTTTAAAAACTTGGGGGTATATTTACTAAACTGCAGGTTTGAAATAAGTGGAGATGTTGCCTTTAGCAACCAATCAGATTCTAGCTGTCATTTTGTAGAATGTACTAAATAAATGATAACTCGAATCTGATCGGTTGCTATAGGCGACATCTCCACTTTTTCAAACCTGCAGGTTAGTAAATATACCCACTGATGTTTTTGCCAGCAAAAGGGCTTGTTTTTTGCTTAGCACTATATACTAAAAGGGTTATTATTTGTTTTAGGGTTAACCTAAAACAAATAATATGAGGAGGGTGCTACTGGGAGGAGGAGGAGCAGAGCACTAGGTGTCAATCTGACACCATGGCCCAGAGCTGGATTAAGGCTTTGGGGGGCCTAGAGTGCTTTAGCCAGGGGGACCCATGGTTATTATTTTACACAAATACACAGACAATACTGTGTGCACTACTGTTAGGTGCACGCAGCTCTGCCTTCACGGGTAGTTTAGTGTGAAGCAAGACATACCTCCCAACGGTGCTTCCAGTCAGACCAAATCCTGACTAATTGAGAGAGTCACCCAAATTCGGGATTGCCCCACCAGATTCAGGACAGTTGGCAGACTGTCTTGCTCTTTCCTACCTGTTCTTGTCACTTTCACTACCTGTGGCTGCTGGTGTTTTTAAATTAGTTGCTGCTTGTCTGGATCCTGGAATGTTGGGGGCCCTAATGGAAAACAATGGGTACATGAAAGTTAGAAAACTTCAACCTGCTGATGTTAAATCAAAATAGCACCCACGTTTTATAATTAGGCCTCCCTCCAGCCACAACATTAAAATAATAGTATTCACATTTAATAAATAGATCTATTTCCCTCCCTCCAAAAAGCAATAATTTACATAGCATTTACGTTTAACAAATATAACCATTTCCCGCAACAATCACAGGAATTAAATAATTCATAATCACATTTAATAAATAGACCTCAATTCATAGGCCCCACTATTAAATTAAAATGCTTCACCATCACCCCACAAATAAAATAGCACCCAATAATTAGCCCCCACCTGCACTCCTCAATTAAATTAATAACCTACCTCCCACATTATATTAAGACATAATGTGGGAGGTAGGCAGACACACTGGCCCCTTCTAACACACACATACATTGATATACTGGCCCCTTCTCACACACACACATACATTGATATACTGGCCCCTTCTCACACACACATACATTCATATACTGGCCCTTTCTCACACACACATACATTGATATACTGGCCCCTTCTCACACACACATACATTCATATACTGGCCCCTTCTTACACACACATACATTCATATACTGGCCCCTTCTCACACACACATACATTCATATACTGGCCCCTTCTCACACACACATACATTCATATACTGGCCCTTTCTCACACACACATACATTCATATACTGGCCCCTTCTCACACACACATACATTCATATACTGGCCCCTTCTCACACACACATACATTCATATACTGGCCCCGTCACACACACACATACATTCATATACTGGCCCCTTCTCACACACACATACACATACATTTAACACATTTGACTCCCTCACTTAAATAACACATTTGCCATTCTTGTCTCTGTGGTAACAGATTTTCCAACCTATTATCTTTGGTAACACAGCGCTAACCCTTTCCCTCTTCCTTCCCTTGAGGTCAGTCTGTTGCTGTCCCAGTAAGACCCAATACCCATGGACAGATACAGGGGGACCCAGGATAATTGTGGTATTGCTGTCCCAGTATCCCAGGTCTCTGTGTTTCTGCTCTTCTTCTTGAGGGCCAGAAAAAATAGCCTTGTGGGCCAAATGTTTTGCACCAGTATATTATATACTTACAAGTTTAGTGTTTTTACTTGTTATTTATCGAGGCAAAACTTATCAACCAGTCAAATTGATAGATATTTCAACTTTGCACAATCGCTCAAATTTTTTGGTGTATTTTTTTCTATTGACCATTGACTAACTTTTTAGACTTAACAGAGCTATCATTGTCTACTCTACAATTATTATTGTTTATACAGCATCAACATACTCTTCCGCACAGTACTCATGAGGTTATAACACCTGGGTATAAAAAGGGAGTTTATTGCTATTAAGTACCGAAGCCTTAAAGATATTAACCGTGCCTCTAATGTTGTGCCGGCATTTTCTGAAAAAGAAAGAGGAACGAATGTTCTTTGACGTCTATGTTTTATGCTATCTTCCATCTTCCTATGTAAGAGCTATGTGGATGTAGAACATAAAAATATTGGTCTGATTTTGAGGTCAAGGGAAAGCTGGTTAAGTTATATTTCTGAATGACAGCTTGGTGACAAGACTAAGGGAAGCATCAGATTGGAGATAGTGATGCACTGCGACAGCAAGGACAATGATATATACTAAAAAGAACAACAGGAAGGTTTTTAAGATAATGCACTGTCTGGAAAAGAACTGCTGACGTTTTCTTAGAGATCTGTGCCATTGAGATTTTATATAGTTCGGCAGAGCAGAGCCAAAAAAAAGGCTGCGAGGTAATATCTCCCTTCAGACAGTTTGCAGCAGTTGCCTATTCAATCTTCATTTAGCTACAATCTGTATATTGTCTTTGTGTTGGAAGTACAATGTTTAAAGTGAGCCTGGTGTCCAAAAATATGTGGTTATAGGATTATGGTGAGTTTGTGATGTCAGAAATTCAGGAAAGTATATTCCCTAGAAAATGATCTTTACTATCGAATCTGGTAGAACAGCGTAAGATCATCATTACAAATTATGAAGCTGAGCCCACATTTCACCACTTTATAAATATTTTAATTAGACTGATTTTTCTATTTGTGCTGCATATTATATCTAAATCTCTGTTTTTCAGTGTTGCTGTTAAGTTTTGAATGCATTCACCATTGTTTCAGTACAACAGAACTTTCTTCCGATTAGCCTTGAGTTTTCAATCACTTCTGCTACAGAATATGACCTCTTGTTCGAGTATACGTTTGTCTTTGAAATATACTTCCATCCTCAACTTTGTTAAATCCCTTAATGTTTTTCCAAGAGCAGGGCTAAGCATTCACAAGGACTAGTGTGAACAATCTATATTATTTTTTAGACATTCCTGCTTCTGTCAAACTGTGCTCTCCTACTCACAAAATAGCAGGGCGGATTTAGTGTGACGCCTTTTCTCAAAGGCAAGAACACATGCTTGCGCATATCAATTTAAAAATACTTTCCATTGCTGTCTTTAAGCTATACAACTGGGTTATAACTTTGAAATGAATAACATTTTCTAGCTGGTAGCCTTCATGGGTATATTAGACTAATGACTTTATGGGGCATATTCAATTAAGTCTAAAAATTGCGGATACACGCTTCCACTGACAACACGTTACAGCAACATTGCAGATTTTCATGTGCACCCCATAGGGTTGAGAAGGGAAATCCACGATCTTGCGGTACCGTATTGTCACTTTACACGCTCAGCCGTGCCTAGTTGAATATGCCCCTATATATGTTAATTTCTATGTATATAATATTTAAACATGTAACCCACAGTCCTGGAAGTCTGGATGGTTGTCTGGAATTGAATCCACAAACTAAGGTTGATTACATTTGAAAGCATGGGCATTTGAGATGCATGCAAATATTAAACCCAGGAGAATTGTGCCACAAACAGGTGGTGGTCCAGAGGTTAACAAAAAGATGGAGCATCCTGGACATAGGGGTCTGTTTATCAAATAGCAATTATATGCTTATCACAGGAATAGAAAATCTTTCTTGCCGCTATTTATCAATACATTTTTTCAGGGGAAGCTTTGTCAGAGGCTCCGGTGAAGGCCATCACCCACAAAAGTCTTCACTAGTCAGCGGACTTTGATAAATAGAGAGAAGGCCTATATCCAATGAAAACTCCTATTTTTGATGGATTTAGGGATTTTCTCTCTTTGATAAATAGACCCCATAACCTTGTTTGCTACAAAAGAGACGGAACCAAGCAAGTGTACAGTTTCTGTTAAGTGAATACAAAGGACACTTCAGAACAGTAGACACAATAGAACAAATGTGGACATATCCCCTTTTATGTGTCTTTCTGCCGCTTGCCATCATTACCAGAGAATTCATTTTTACAAGCAGTACTGGGCAAGGGAATGTTAAAGTTCTTATAGGAGCTCTTGCTGACATTGATGACCTATAACTATTGGTCTGTTCCTGGATTCACAGATTAAAGCAGCACAATGTATAGTAGAGTTTCCATTGTCCACTGTGGAACATGAACTGGGTTCTCTATGGTCATTGTCTGGCAATTGTATTATTTTGCCTTTGGAAGATATTCATTTTAAGTTGTTTAGAATTAAGACAAATTTGTGTTGTCTATAAGTACAGCTAAGCAAATCCTCCAAAACCTTACCTTACATACTTACATAGATCCCAAGAGATGGTCTTCATTTTCTTCAGAGGAAGCTGAACCACCTCCTTATTCAAGATCAAACCAAAGGCCAAAAACCAAGTACAGTTACATTGGCAGATGGTGGTTCAGACAGAACACCTGAGCTACACAGAAGTAGATAAAATACCTCCTAAATGTCTAAGATTGCATTCAACCAGAGCGGTATCAACATCCTGGCCAGAAAGTCCTGTTGCCAAATTTTAACATCATTTCCAAATATATTTTGTTAGATATTATGACTAACCAACGATCTGATGCAGTCCTGCAGGCCATAATCTTTCTCTCTCTAGTGATCTCTGTGATACCTCTAGCTGGTGCTTGCATGGAAGCATAAGAGAAAATGGAAATTACTCTTCTTTGTAATTATGCTATTTTAATTATGTATTTAACAAGTGCCAACATATTATTCAATGCTGTATATTGGGGGAATAGTGATACAAATGTATTACATACATGACATGAAACAAAAGGTATTGATGGTCACACAGAAAGACATAAGCCAGCAGAATAGTGTAAGGTAGAACTATTATCAGCCACCAGTATAAAGCAGCCACTGATAACTGGCATGTCTTTGCCGTTACTGGTTAGGTGGTCTGGCTGGAATCAGGAGAGATAGTGGAGACATGAAATGAAATTAGGTGTTGTAGGAATATTAACAGTCAGCTGCTGGCAACTAGGTTGTACTTCACTATTTATATTACCGAACCTCCATATTCTTGTGTTTCCATGTAGCCCACCATGAATAAAGCTCATGTATATTCTTTGTAATTCACTGGGTTAAGGAGGGGAGAGAGGGGTATTTAACCACACTAGCATCTGTCCTTGTCTATAGTGAGCTTATTTCATGGAAAACACAATTACTGGTGTATGTAATTTTAATTTTTTTGCCCACTTTATCCCAGCATGTTTAACGCACATAGATGAGTTTTATGAGCCTCACATGTATTTTTAAACTTTTTCTATTTGCTTGGTGCCAACTGTTGGTAGATAATAAGAAAATAAATAGCAATGAAATTCATTTAGGATGTCTTATCCATACCTGCATAAAGTGGTGTGTATGTTCAATGCAGAGTTTGATTAACTTAACTACAACACATGCAATGCTGCGGTGTATATCATTTAAACATAATGCCAAATTATTTGGAACGTAAAATAATAGAATGGATTTTAAAGTTTCTATGCCAGTAACTTTTACTGTATTATTGCCTTTATGTGTCATCTATATTTATATGGCGCTACAGTGTATCTACCGGTATAAGATTGCCTTTACTAAATCATATAGCTTAATTGGGTATATAAATGGTGATATTTACACAGAGTTATAAAATTGTTCTAAAGGATTGCTGCATTGCTTTCTGCTGTGGAACATATAGGGAACAGCTATAGAAGTATTTGTCAACATGAAAGCAACAAGTTGGGCCATGATTAGTCATGATAGTGACATTACATCAATGTGTTTTTGTACAAAACATTTTATTTATGTTTTTGAACAAACAACATAGCACTGGTTTTCTAAGTATTAAGTAGTTTATTTATGTGAGACAGTTATGTTTGCTGTTGGCTATATTTTGATTCCATTCACATGTCATCATGAAAATTATGTGATCCTTAGCAAATCATTTCTGTTCTCCTGCCTCTTCATATCAGCATCAAAGCAAATAAGAATATTGCCGCTGTCCATCTATCCCCTGTGAGATCTGTCATTAACACCATCCCAAATTACTGTAATTAGCAGACCGTCAATGGTGAGTATATCAAGTGTGGCAATGCAGAAAGTTCATCTTCTTATTTATCAGATATTGGAAGGGATTTCAGAACATCCTGAAGTTGTAGTTTAATAGCTAGCAATAGCCAGATATAATGTTTCCTATTTCGTGGCTCACCAAAGTGTAACCATACCCTTGTACACAAGAAGCCCAACGTACAATGTTTGATCTTCTAGCATTATTTAAAGTTGATAATGTCTCTAGATTTTGTATTTGCTTAAGCTGGGTGCATACTACCGGAACCTTCTCCAGTAACTATTTTGCTAAAAACTGAAAGTCCGATCAGCATGCCGATTCATGCGTACACACTTACACAATTTACCTTCAGATCTGTGCTCTTCATCTGTCATAACCATCTGCTCTATAAACTCTATGGAGATCTGCCTACACTGCTGGTCGTGAGTGCATACACACTGCAGAACTGGCACATCGTTCCATCGTTTATAGAGATATATAGTCCATTTATCAAATCAAATCAAACGATACAATGTGCTTTGGAATGATAAAACATGGTCCTTGAAGTGTACACACTAATGTGATATCGGACTTAACGATCATTTATTGTGTAATTGGCCCGATAATTGGGTGAAAAACCTGCAGTGTACATCCAGCCTTAGTTCATTATATATTCTACTTTAATGTTGGTAAAGTCAATGCAGACAATTTCTGTTGTCGTACAAATGTTCAATGAATTTGGGGAATTGTATTCCATCAAATCACATAAAAAAATCAATGTAATTTGTTGGTTCCAGTGAATTATACAAAATCATCCATAACTGTGGATTATGGACAATAATTACTGCAAAAATACATTTCATGTGTGAAATGTTTTCTTTTATTGTTGAGCTAGTTTATAAATGCAAACAAAATTTGCACCAAATATGACTGTTTTTATAACCTGTGTTTTTTTTATATAGTGAAACTATATTATTGCTTCTTGTTCATTGCTTTATTTTTTGTGCTTACAGTAGAAATATATATTTACTTTGCAAGTGTTTTAAAGGTGTAAGTGATTGTTTTAATGAGGCATCATATTGTCTTAGGACCTGAGTCATTAAAGAGAGCAAAAAAAAAGAGTAACTTTGCGCCTTGACAAAACCATGTTGCATTAGAGGGAGAGGTAAATTAAAACTGTGGGGACAGATTTTTAGTTGGGGTAGGGCATGTCCTAGATCAACTTTAAATTTCAGCGTAAAAATAAAGCTATCAAGTATTTGTGTGTTACATGAAAAAGCAGCCATTTCCTTACATGCAAAATAATATACTATTTTTTGCCCCGTTCATTATAACACTGATTGCCCAGGATCAAATTTACTCCTTTTTTGCCTTGCTCTCCTTAATGACTCAGCTCTATGTCTGCAGGTTTCCCTGATAGATTTTGAAACCAACAAACTTCTTATCATATTGTAGACCACAGTAACAATAGTGACGAAGAGATGATGAGAGAAGGAAACAAAACGAAGACATACGCTGTCATTTTGAAGCCAGGGAACTGTAGATCTGTTTTGAGAGATCAGTGACTGTGAAGATACCGGGTTTATCTGGCCCAGTGCTACCCAGTACCTTCTAGGATTCGTATGGTCACTCAGGCAAAATGCAGTTATAAAAATACAACAGTATATTTATTGTCATACAAATCACACTAAAATATTATGTCCACACAGTAAATAAATGCCAGGCAGATTTACCACATCATCTGTCCCTTACCCCAATAACTTAAGGAGATATAGTCACCTGCTGTCCAGACTTCATGACCCATGGATCCCTCTCAGCTGCATATATAGATTTGAGTTAGAAAACGACAATTCAAAACTCCATCTTGCACCTTCCTGAATGAAATCCAAGCATGAGCACCCCTCCCCCCTGGAGTTGTTCCTTATATATCACAGGTCTAATTTCCACAGTCTTTCCCCTCCCTGGGCAAACCCCTGCGTCTATTCTACTTAACCATTGGTCAGTGCTGGACTAAAGGGGGGGGGGGGGGGGGGTTGGACAGGGGAGTGAAGATGAGCTGTCCTTTCAGAGAACCTCCCCTGTTAGATGGCCTGTCTTGACTAGCCTGGTGAGAACAATGGACACTAATTAGTTTTCCTACTCAGGCACATGGCAACCTGATCCCTACCCATAATCCCCCTGGCTTTACTTTAAATACAATGAATAGCAACCTTACTTCAAGTTATCAATATACAATAAACAATATACATATGTACACTGAACTACAATGTCCCCTTAGCCACATGTTATTGGACAATGCAGTTATAGTCTGGTGAGCTGGGGAAACAAAAGAAGGCTATAAAAAGTATTTGCTATAATTCACATATCACACTCGTTTTGTCACATTCCTCCCCTACTTTTTTTAGCCCTTGTTTCCCAGTGGCTCCCTAGCCCCAAGTAATCATTTCTTACAAGTCCAAAGTTTCTGGCCTGCTGTGGTTTCTCCTGGGTCTGATGGTAAGGTAGATAGCAGTACACAGTTCCTCTTTCTCCCACCAGGGTCCCATGGCTGCAGGCATATCTTCCCACCCAGCTGGAGTGGGGGTTTATGCTGTCCTGTGTCATAAGATGAGTCAACAATAAAACTGGGCCACTCCGGTGCACACATCCATGGTAGGAGAGTTGTAGTCCACCATCCCTTGGGTGCCTTGTCCACCCTTAATTGCCCAACTGAAAATAGTCCCTTGGCCTGTCCTTTGTTTCTGGAGGCCATGCTCCCCTCCCCCACATATCCGAGGGAAAACTGCCAAGTGGCAGGAAAACTTTCTGGCACCTTGTCCGTTTGTTTCTGGCAAAGACCCAATCCCCCCTCCCCCAAACACTCAAGAGACAACTGCCCAGTGGCAGGCAAGCGTGGGGGCTCCATTAATTCTTCGCTTATGGGGAATCCTCTGTCCCCCTCCCAAACCACATGTGGGTGCCCCTGTAAGTATGTTGGTGTGCATCTCCCCTCCCCTGCTACCACATCCAACTGTTGCACTACTTCCCTCGCCTCTGGCGCATCGGGGTAGTGTGAATCCTCATTGGACACAGACTTGTCCTCCTGGCAGCAAAACAAAGTGGATGGTCCAGTGCAGGCCTCTGGTATTGGGTCCTGGATTCCCAGATTTGGAGCTGGAGTGCGATGCATCAAAGCTGGTGGGGCTGGTGAATCTTGCTGTACTGGTGCCCTCTCAGACACCCACTCAGTCAACATCTCCTCATCTGCCAGTTCTGCATAGGGGAAGGCATAAGTGTAATTTTCCCAGGGCCCCATGGTAGTGGCCTCTGACATGACAATTCCTTTATCCTCTCCCATTAATTCTGTCCTACAGTCTGTAAACATGATTTCTGCTGAGATCATATGTTGTGCAAGTTTATGATTCTCTTCTGTCACAATTGGGTAAAGCTGTACATCACTTGCCCCGGAGAGCACACATGCGGTATCCGGCGTTACTTCATTAAACAAATTCTTTTCAGGCACAACAGGGATGGATAACTGATCTTTTCTGTAATTCTGTTCTAACTCAGACACAGTCTCAGGTTCCAATAACACTGGCAAATTATCAGAAGATGCTGCTACATGGTACTTACTTGGTAGCTCTTTTCGATCCAAGTCACCAAATGGGAGAATTTCTCCTAATCCTTTCTGAGTAGTCGGAGGTACAACATCCTCACCAAGCAGTTCTTCTCCAGTCTCCCCCAAGATAGTAGCTTGGGCAACTGTATTTAATCCACTGGGATGGACCTCCCCCTGATTAACAGACTGGGCAGCCATCTTTTTAGAGTGTGACAAAAGATATTCCAATTGGCATTTTTCAGTATTCACTCGATAACACTGATCCTGCCACATTTCAGTGTCTGTAAATCCTTGCCGCCATACCTCATCCTCTGCTTCTTCAAAACTCTGTTGCAGACATTGCATTTGTTCCCAGAGAGGTATGTGGGGACCTAAAGTGAGCATCCATTTTCTATAAACACTAAAGGCATTGATGGGATTCTCCTGATCTTTTAACAAACGTTTCAGGATATCCATGTGCGTGCAGTACAGGTAAGGTACACCCCGGATCTGGCATTCCACTATCAGCTCCTCCATACTCATTGTCTCTAGTGGATCTGTAGAATCTGCTAATGGGACAGATTCTATTAATACATTTGCAGGGGATTCATCAGGCATGTCCCTGTGCTGTAATAGTCCATTTACGTCTTGTTTGAATTGCTGATTATTGTTGTATCTGGATTCTCCCTTGGCCAGATTCTGCATAATACAAATAACTTCATGTGTAAAATCATCCCATGCTGGTTCATCCCGAAAATTACAGGCACTTGCCTCCTCTTTCAACATTAGGAACACATCCAACAGGTTCTCCAATTTCTCCTGTAGACTGGCTCCTTCCCACATAATAATCTTTGGGCACTCCTCATCCCAATAATCCAAAATGTGCTGCATTGTGGTGGGGTGGTGCAACACATCCATATCCCCATCCTGCAGACACTGCCACAGTCCTTCATCCCAGTACGCCTTTCTCCTGGGTGTACTGGACTGCTTCATCCCTTCCTTTGGGAACTTTTGCAACACTGGGCTGTGACCTGCTCTCTTGTTCCTAGAGCTCACACCCATTTTACTTCCAGGGATCACCTCACTGTGATTTCCTCTCTTTGAGACACGGTTCCATCTTCCGCTCTCCTCTGGCGGGGTGCGCTTCCCCTTATCAAATCGGCACTTAGACGGCATCTTCCCTCGCCTAAAGCCCACAACGCTTTTCGTGACACTTTCTACCTTAAAGCCTTTAGGAGTAAGTTCAGGATAATGTGGTAACTGGTTTCTAGTGCTAACTGCTTTGCAGAGCCCTGGAATGTATCACGATACAGTTCCCCTGCAGCTCTACCCAGATAGGACCTGGGACTGAGTGACCCCACTGCTTGCCACCAAAAATGTGAAGATACCGGGTTTATCTGGCCCAGTGCTACCCAGTACCTTCTAGGATTCGTATGGTCACTCAGGCAAAATGCAGTTATAAAAATACAACAGTATATTTATTGTCATACAAATCACACTAAAATATTATGTCCACACAGTAAATAAATGCCAGGCAGATTTACCACATCATCTGTCCCTTACCCCAATAACTTAAGGAGATATAGTCACCTGCTGTCCAGACTTCATGACCCATGGATCCCTCTCAGCTGCATATATAGATTTGAGTTAGAAAACGACAATTCAAAACTCCATCTTGCACCTTCCTGAATGAAATCCAAGCATGAGCACCCCTCCCCCCTGGAGTTGTTCCTTATATATCACAGGTCTAATTTCCACAGTCTTTCCCCTCCCTGGGCAAACCCCTGCGTCTATTCTACTTAACCATTGGTCAGTGCTGGACTAAAGGGGGGGGGGGGTTGGACAGGGGAGTGAAGATGAGCTGTCCTTCCAGAGAACCTCCCCTGTTAGATGGCCTGTCTTGACTAGCCTGGTGAGAACAATGGACACTAATTAGTTTTCCTACTCAGGCACATGGCAACCTGATCCCTACCCATAATCCCCCTGGCTTTACTTTAAATACAATGAATAGCAACCTTACTTCAAGTTATCAATATACAATAAACAATATACATATGTACACTGAACTACAATGTCCCCTTAGCCACATGTTATTGGACAATGCAGTTATAGTCTGGTGAGCTGGGGAAACAAAAGAAGGCTATAAAAAGTATTTGCTATAATTCACATATCACACTCGTTTTGTCACAGTGACCATACAGTATATTAAGTCAAACACTGTCTTGCAGATGCGGCTCAAAACATCATTTTGGAAGCCAAAGAAAAAAAAAACAAAAGGATAAAAAAAATCTCAATTAAAAAAGGGATTAAATAAGGACTGTAAGGTCTCTGTGATTTAAATAATGCATATCAGCATGACACTCTCCTGAAAAGTTTAAGTTGTGAAAACAGGTATATGATTTGTTTGAAGTTTGTGAATATGATTTCTGATATTCTCATAACTTGGCAGGAGTTTTTATAGTTGTATTGATCTATAGATTCTGGCTTGTTAATACATTTTGAGTTAGCGATCGAGTTTAACAATATTTCAACTCAACATCTGAGTCCATAAGTGAGGTCACAGCTGAAGAGTTACACTGAAATAATGATTGACGATAAAGCATACACTATCAGCTGTATCTTACTTCTTTCCATTCCATTATAAATCACTATGCAGTAATTAGTATGCACAGAACACATCTTCCATGCATTATTTTATACTCCATGGAGCCGATTCAATTAGCCGCAGCTGTGGTACAGCATGATGTGGCAGGTAATGATCTTTACTCACTTTTGCTCCTATATGTACAAATACCGGCAAGCTGCCATATTGAAATCATGGTCTCTGTCACCATTTTAAATGGCTTTGACCACCATGATGGCACTATTGCTGTTGATGTTTCTTGCTTAATATGTCCATACAGTATAACTTTCTGTCCATCACTAGAACATTACCTGCTGTAAAGTCTTTGTTATTTTGTGGAATTCCTCAAAGCACGTCATGTTGGCTGTGTTCTCCTCTCTTTGGGCCTGATTCATTAAGGACTTAAATGCCGATACATGCCATATTTTGCGTAAAATTGTTTTGCACATGCCCAGAAGCAAACCATACGCCAGAGAACGCAGCCACGTCCAATTCATCTTCAAGCGCAAAAGGACCCTTCCCACAGCCTACAATGTGAGGGGCGGAATGGGAAGGGGAATGAGCATATGCACTTAGTGCACAGTAAGGGTGTGCCAAGCTCGAGCACACACAGCAGTGTCCAATTCAAGCTTTGGGCATCTCTAGGGTGTGTGTTTTTCTGTTGTATCACTTGCTCCAGCTACAGGTCAGGCGTAGATGCTGTGTGACAGTGATGAAGGTCGCATACGGAAGCTAGAACATGTGTTTGCTTCCTGACTTACATGCTTTTTAAAAAAAAATGTGCAATATGTTCATTTTGCATCCCTTAAAGAGTCAGGCCCTTTGTGTGTTGTAAAACGAGGGTTATGCCTCAGATTCCACGCAGAATTCAAGGCCTGAATTTGTGGTCTGTGGAGATCTGTAATATGAATATGGAGGAAAGCACAGAGAATTCATCTTAAGGGTTAAACATCTGGGCAATATCAAAACAAAAGTTTTAGCTGCCAATAATCTTAGCAAGACTGCAGTTTTCAAGTTACTTAAAGGCAATCTTTACATGCTTGAAAAAGAAGTGAGACTGACTGAGAAGTGACCAGTCCATCCAGTGCCCCAAGCAACAAACTAATTGCACTACTTTGTGAAAATATATTTTATTTTAGGACTTCTTGTACTGCAGTATACTTTGTTGTAGGCGTAAGAAATGTTACGTTTACTTTAGCCCCCAGATACCACTTGAAGATGGCCATTTTTTTTTATTTTCTATCACAAGAGCTCCTTTGCAATCTTATCATACGGGTACGGTCTTAGTTCAGCTTTTCCATTTCAAAGCGACTCCAAGTTCCACTGTGCACTGAGCTGGTAGAATGTTAAACACCCGTATAACCACTCACAGTTGGTCAGAACCCATTTACTGTACAGTGCTGACCACTAACAGACTTGGTTTAAATGCTATTGTTTGGCCACATATTTTCCTTCAAACGCAATGATCGAGCACCATACTTTCAGATATAATCATTAGCAACAGCTAGATTATATTATGGTGGTTACAACAAACACAGCATAAATAACAATATAAACATACACAGTATGTCATCTGTGTTAAAAGCTCTACCATCTAATACTCAAAGTATAACTAGCCCAGGTGTACTTGAGGCCAATGACCAAAGGAATCCATTAACGTAAAACATGAAGTAGAGAAAAGGACACAACACAATAGCCTGGTTACAACATCCTATACCAGCTAAAGCACTTAGCAGTAGGAGTTATGGGTCCTGTACTCCCAGCTCCATGTTATAGAAAGAACACACTCCAAAAACATACTAGTAGGTTAATTGGCTGATATCTAAATTGATCCTAGTCTCTCTCTCTCTCTGTGTCTGTCTGTCTGTGTGTGTAGGGAATTTAGACTGTAAGTTCCAATGGGGCAGGGACTGAAGTGAATGAGTTCTCTGTACAGCGCTGCAGAATCAGTGACGCTATATAAATAAATGGTGATGATGATGATCTAAAACTTGCAAAATAGCCATATGAATTATGGGGCAGGAAGATGTGTGAAACGGACTGGAACCATTTAATGCTAAAAGCTGAACTTTGTAAAAATTCTAATGTTTTTGCTTCACATTCATCTAAAAATAAGGCACATTTAAACTAGTTGTAAATGAGGTATATTTTTCCTATATCGGCAGAATATTTTTTTTTAAATGTATTTTTAAACATTGACTACATTCTGTTTTGAAGGTTTGTGACCAACTGCAGCTGATAATCCTTCAGCTGTGAGCTAATGCTCAACTGATTTAAAAAGTAAATACAATTTGTCAGTCTGCAAGAAATGAATAGAACATGACTTTATCATGTGAAGAGAGAATAAACCGGTACACACTTCTGAAATTCTACTAACAATGTTATCCCAATTGTTTAACTGAATACATGGAAATACTGTACTTACCTTTTGTGATTTTTCAATTCAAATTCCAACTTGCTTTTCCATGCTTGTTGCTGATTAACCGCACAGTGTAAACCTCTAATAAATCTTGTTATAGCTATATCTGTAGTTAACTTAGCACATAACTAAATAAAGCAGCTTGTTAATAGAAACCCCAGCTATATTCTCAGGAGTGTCCCAAAGTTAAAAGTCTTGTATATGGGGAATTAGCAAATTGTGCTTGGCTACCTTTACAAAATAATTTCTGGAGGATTGCGCAAGTAACAGCTAGATGCCGAAGGAGGCGTGTCCTGCTTCACCCACTCGGCGTGTCTGACTCCACCCATGGACATATCTAGTGCTGCCCAGGAGCGTGTTCAGCACCACTGCTGTCCATAACAAATAGACTTTCCCATGCTGTGCATGGGGAAGTTTCGCCAAAGGCCCCCGACGAAGGCTACTGCCGGCGATAGTCTTCACTGGTCAGGGAGCTTAGAAAAATAGGAAATATCCATAAATCTGGCAAAAACTCCGGATCTGGAGCCTGATTCATTAAGGATCTTAACTTAAGAAACTTCTTATTTCAGTATCCTGGACAAAACCATGTTACAATGCAAGGGGTGCAAATTAATATTCTGTTTTGCACATAAGTTAAATACTGACTGTTTTTTCATGTAGCACACAAATATCAACTTTAAATTTCAGTGTACAAATAAGCTATCAAGTATTTGTGTGCTACATGAAAAAACAGTCAGAATTTAACTTATGTGCAAAACAGAATAGTAATTTGCACGCCTTGCATTGTAACATGGTTTTGTCCAGGAGACTGAAATAAGAAGTTTCTCAAGTTAAGATCCTTAATGAATCAGGCCCCTAGAGTTTGTTTTTTTTATTATTGAAAAATAGACCCCTAAGTCACAAAACTGCAACATAGTATATAGACATGTGTTTACTACAACTTATACTGTATATAATAATGACTAAACATAGTTTTGTGTTTTAGGTACCAAAAGTTAGTTTCCAATGAATACATAAATTTGCATATATTTATTAACAAATGTAACACAGGCAGAATGTGTTTTACACAGTCATCCACTGCTGATAATAAATATGGAGCATATTTACTTTTTCCTATTAAGGAACATAAGGAGGATCTGTGTTGAGTAAGCATACCTCATGCGTGCAGTGAGAAAGAGCAATGTTTATGTATATTAATTTTGTACAAAAAATGTAAGAAAATAAATGGCAACCCATTGAAGCAAAGAAAACTATTAACTGAATTCATTAAAAAGTGATTAAGCCAAAGTTGTGTGCTGAAAACCACATGATCAAACTGCAACTTTATTTGAGTGAAGTAACAATAAATTAAAACCACTTTGTTTTGGAACCCCTTGGCTAAAAACTGAACATTCTTTATAAGGTTATAATGTTTAATAAGTACATGAACTTTAACAAGTCAGTTTATTGCTGTTATTAACAATATTACAGACTCTGGTACTTCCTTCCTTCCTTCCACGTCTCTTTCACATGTCTGGTTCCTGGGCACTGCATGTATTCTATTTAGGCTCGGCTGGCTGACATAGTCTTTCACATCTACAGTATTAGCTATCTCCATGCCGATCAGTCTTTTAACATATGTGTTCAGGGACAATAACAGTAAAGATAAGATGGAGATTACCTGTAAAGAGCCTTTATCCAGGACTCTTCATGTAGAACTCTGACTTTGTATGTCATGTAAAGTTAAGTATACTCGAACCTAACATTACACTTCATTTTACTTGAATAAATTGTCCCAATATGATTAGATGTATTCAGGAGCTGTTGGAAAATTTTAGCCTGGGGGGCGAGACTCTGCTCAACAGCCTATTAGGAGCATTTTAAAGGGGACAAAATGCAGGAAGCCTTGTAACCCAGCCCAAGGTAGCCCACTATGTGACCTGCCCAGGCGTCCTGGGTGTACTGTTTTGTTATGATACATCTCTACTCTACAGTACTGTGGAACAATGGTTGCCATGGATTCTACAGACAACTAAAGTAAAGATTATACAGTAGGTTTCTGAAATCTCCCATCGGTAAAAATGAACATTTCTTGGAAAGTTAAAGATTTAAAAATGAATAAATACAGCCATGATAGTACCAAAACCCAGCCATTCTTTCCATAGTTATTTATTAGATGCTGGAATAATAAGATTTTAAATTGATGCAGGGATATCACATCTTCTGTCCACTGTTGCCCTTGATTGATGCAATTTCCTCCGAGTTACATGGTGACATCACCCTAGATATCATTGTTGGTGAATCATAAGCAACTTGGTCATTGAAGTTCCTGTCAAACGAGCCCCAAAAATCACCCTCTCTTTCAGAGTCACTGGGGTTTCCTATCCGTGCTAGCCATATTTGTGGGCAACCTGTATTTTTCTACATGACCCTGATCATCCTGGGATGCTGTTTGGTTAATGAACACATGAGCCAGACCTCTGTGGAAGCCTTTGACTTCAATATGCCTGATGTCCCTCATTTACCCATGTGTTCATTTTTCCTGCCCACAACCTTGTAGTAACTAAATAAAAACTTGGTATTTGTTTAGTTGTCTAACTAAATACATTTCAGTGTTCAATTAGATTTGATTTCATTTTATATATGAGAAAATATAATTTGACGTTGGCTCCGCTTTAAATATCAAAGTCTTCAGTATAAAAGGCCAAAAAAGTCATTACACGTTTGGTTAAAACCTCTGAAGGATTGCTCAAAGCACTGTTATTCCTGTTATTCCTGGAAATGACCCAAAATCAAAGCGTGCAGAGCTAGAATATCATTCTGTATTGTGGAAATATATATACACAGTATGTGAGAGCTATAGATATATGTACATATATATTTGAATACAAGGTACCTCAGCTCTGGGGGTCATGGGTTTGTCCCTGATCATGACCCTACCTATCTGTCTATCTATTTAAAAATATATATATATATATATATATATATATATATCTATACTGCATTAGTGGAACTACCATTGTTGCAGCAGCAAGTGCAGTGCGCCAGGCACCAGGGCCCATGGAGATACTGGGACCTGCTGCATGGGGAACTAGTGAGCTGTGTGTCTCACTCCCAGGAGAGTGTGCAATCTCCAGGATCTGCCTACTTCACTAGGAGGTGCCCACTTCCTAGTGAAGTGGGCAGAATTAGGTGCCAAACGCCGCAATTCCCGGTGAATCGCAGTGTTTGGCCCTGCCCCCTAATGTCAAATGACACGTTTGCGTCATTACGTCATGGGGGCGGGTCCAAAATGACGCGCATTTTGGAGCCCTGTCCCCCATCACGCCCACCTCCCCCGGCAGGCTCCCGGAAACCAACTTTCTAAAGTTGGTAAGTATGCTGTAATATATACCTTCTGTTTACTGGAGACAACATGGTATCAACAAGATCTGATGACTTTTTCAGTCTTTGTGTGTTTTGCTGAATGCACCAAAACCACATTAAATATATTTTTTTAAAAACTACCCATTATGTTAATGTACAAATGTCACAGCATACTGCACACACCCAGATATGAAAAGCCAAAGTGAGGTTCTTTGGGAAACTATGGTGCTGTTTACCAACATAAGAGCATTTGCACAGTGCAATAAGCCACAATCACACACATTCATTGAACTATCTTGCACTATTGCCATGAAAGCTAATTGCTGGTTCCTTTCTGTGCAAATGTGCACCTATGTTAGTGAGGAGACTCCCACTGTGTGCTACTTCTCTTAATTTCCACATTACGTTAGATCTCCAGGGCATCTCTTTCATTACTTAGCTTCCCTAGTGACATTAGAAGTCTAGCGTAACTACATTTATTATTTTCTAATGTGGAAACATACAATACCATGCATGCTTCATACAAATTTTAAGCTGAAGGCTTTGAACAGTGATTGCTTGGTTAGTCTCTAACTGAAAAACTTCCCCTAACAGCTAGGATCCACTGACTGTAAAGACGTCCGGTGACAGCTATGGTCCAACACATTCGGTATGTGCTAAACTGTGTAGCATTATATATATAAACTTCTATCTGTAGGTGCCAGGTGCAGGTAATATGTCATGAATGTATATATATATATATATATATATATATATATATATGTGTGTGTGTGTGTGTGACTGAGAAGATACAAGAGCCTCATTTTAAATCATGCAACAATATAAAACAGTTATACTTTATTAAATTAAAATATTAGCATTTGGCTTACTGTAATTATAGATTTGCTCCAATATTAAAGTCCGGTTGTTTAAAAAGCAGACAGCACTGGCCCATTAGTAGCGGCCCATCCTTAAGGGTGGTTTTTGCTACAATATATATTTATCAATATAAAAAGAGCCTATTTTAGTGTTACTTAATCCAGCGATACTTTATCATAATAAATTACAAATCGTAAATAACAAAATAAATAATGCAACAAAAAAATAAGACCTCACTTTATATTGCATTTTATTTTATATGTTCCCTCTCCCTACACAACTTTTTTTTTAACATACCTGGCTGATTATAATGGGTTTATCACATTGCAAAAAAACCTGATGTTTTTGCTTCACCCTATACACTAATAGGGTTATTTGTTTTAGGTTTAACCTAAGCCAAATAATATTAGGGGTGGTACTGGAAGGAGGAGTATAACACTAGGGGCTAGATTTACTAAGCTGCGAGTTTGAAAAAGTGGGGATGTTGCCTATAGCAACCAATCAGATTCTAGCTTTCATTTATTTAGTACATTCTACAAAATGACAGCTAGAATCTGATTGGTTGCTATAGGCAACATCCCCACTTTTTCAAACCCGCAGCTTAGTAAATCTAGCCCTAGGTGTCAATCTGACACCCTGGCCCAGAGCTGGATTAAGACGCTGGGGGGCCTGGGGCACTTTAGACAAGGGGCCCCTATGATGTAACATGGTTATCATTTTAGACAAATACAAAGGTAATACTGTGTGCACTACAGTTAGGTACACACAGTCCTGCCTTCACAAGTAGTACAGTGTGAAGCAGGACATACCTCTCAACTATCCTAAGCGAGACAATCACCCAAATTTGGGAGTGTCCCACCAGATACAGGACAGTTGGCAGACTGTCCTGTTCCCTCCTACCTGTTATTGTCACTTTAACCACTTGTGACTGCTGGTTTCTTAACTGATTTGCTGCTTGTCTGGATGCTGGAATGTTGGATGCCCTATTTGGGAAAAAAAATGTGTACATAAAATGTAGAAAACTCCAAACAGTCCCGGTGATAAATTAATAGCACCCACGTTTTATAATAGATCTATTTCCCGCTAACCAACCCTAACATTAAATAGCAAACACATTTAATATATAAACCTATTTCTCTTCCTCTAAACAGCTTCACCAATAAATTAAATTGCCCCACCATCACCCCACAAATAAAGTAGCACTAAATAAATAACTAGCCCCCCCTGTCCCTCACACATTATATTGACATGCTGCCCCTTCCCTCACACATTATAATGAAATGCTCCACACACACACACACACACACACACACACACACTATATTCAAATGCCCCACACACACATGCTGTGTTTACATCACACACACACTGTATTGACATCACACACACTGTATTGACATCACACACACACTATATTGACATCTCACACATATGCTGTATTGACATCACACACACACACACTGGATTGACATCTCACACACGCTATATTGACATCTCTCACAAACGTTGTATTGACATCTCACACACATGCTATATTGACAGCACACACACTTTATGGACAGTACACACACGCTATATTGACAGCACACACGTGCTATATTGACAGCACACACTATATTGACAGCCCACACGCTGTATGAACAGCACACACACACACTATATTGACAGCACACACACACTATATTGACAGCACACACACGCTATATTGACAGCCCACACGCTGTATGAACAGCACACACACACACACTATATTGACAGCACACACACACTATATTGACAGCACACACACTGTATTCACGACAAACACACTATTTTGACAGCACACACACACCACTTACCTTGTTCTGTCGGCGCGCGCGCTGATCTTCACACATGAGACGGCACCTGTCCCGTGGTGCGCGTTCCATGTCACACCGGGTCATATAATTGGCCACACAAGGGGAGGGAGGAGAGAGGGAGAGGGGGTGCAGATCCACAGCCAATGATGGAAGGTGGCTGGTACCAGAGGAGGGTCCAGCCACAAAGTAATAGACTTAGGCCATTTTTGTGTCCGGACCTGGGGGCATCTGCCCCCCTGCCCCCCGCCCAGTCCGCCCCTGTTAACTCATCCATTATATTTTATACTGTACACTAATAAAGCAGGCAGCAAAAGAAACACTGCAATCATTTTAGTCTAAGGCATTGTAGTTTACAATGCAGAGCATTGTGGAAAATGGCAGTATAAATTTAATCAGTTCATTGCTATAGGATATAATAGTCATTATTTCTCTGCAAACAAGATGCCAAAGCTTGTGCTGGCAGTCTGAGTTACCGAATCACAGAAAATAAATGATCGACCTCTTTTTTTTTGTGCCAACACATAATAAGATACAGAAAGAATATGGCCCACTTGCCTATGATCTATTGACAATGAGAGGAAAACCTGGCGCTGCTCGCTGCTACAGGAAATGTAATGTTTTTTAATGAATGAGTACACGTTGTTACATTGAGACATCTATCATGAATTCTACTATTTAACCTATAAAGAGTAGAAACATTTTGTACCTTAATGACAAGAAATCTTAAATTAGAAATAACTATAGACCTTGAAATACTGTGAGCATTATTTAGGCCAACTGTGTAGAATAAACCCGATGCTGTAACCCATAGCAACCAAACAGACAATAGTCAAATATTAATGAAATAAATTTGATACAAATGTTAAAAAAAAGTAAAATCTATTGGCAATAAAAATGCTTTATTAATATGATAAAACATATTTACATTCATTATCTTCTGCTATTGCCATCCTGAGATGGCGATAACACAAGAAGGATTGTGGCGGTCCCTGTACCACCCCCACCCATGTTAAATAGGCTTCCCCATGTTTTGCGGCAATGAATGATGGAGGAGTGCTATTGTACTGTTAAGGAATAGAGCCCATAATATTGATAGCAGTAGTTGGTCAGCATATTTAACTGTTGAATAGATTATAGTCAATATACCTGTATTTATCCCAAACAGTTTTTAATTGAATTTACTGTTGTTTTGTCCGTCCCAACTGGTTTGCGTTGGCTCCAAACATGTAATATTCTTTAAGCAAAATAATTTTTCTAACATGACTCCTGAGCTTTCCTCCCACAAATAGAAACCAGTTTTCATAACTCTGTTCAGTGATCAGATGGCCAGATACACAATCGCTCATGTTCCACTCTGCCAAGTCATACGTACATATTTAAATTAAAACAAGAAATGATTTTTATCTTGCCATTTCTCTACTATAAGCATGGTTATAGCAGGCTGCTATTGAAGCTAAACATATTAGTGTCTGGCTTTATATTCATACCTGTAATGTGTAAAAAGTATTCCTTGAATATTTTTTTTTTTTAAACACATAATTTACATTTTTCAGCAATCTATCAAGTAATTTGTAATTATACAACCAGAGAAGATGATGTTGATTATATTATTGTGATCCCATCCACATGACTAACCTCTTAAAGCTTTCCCATGTGGAGGTTGCGTATGCTTTATAATTAAACATATTTGTCATGGAAAATGAAAGCTGCTCAAGAATCTCACATGTTTGCTCAAAGTACCACCGACATATTAAGTGACTTGTCCGAGGCTGTCTGAAACGTGTCTCTTAAAGGCTGGCAAGCAGTGCTGTTAAAGTGTGGCTGGAGAGAGGAGGGTTGAGCATAAGGAAATTGGATATAACTAAGGAACAGAAAGCTTAGATTCCAAGTCTTCAGTCATCTGCACTGCAGAATGGGCATACAATTGAAAGCTTCCTCTTATCTATGCTTTCAATTTCTTTGGGGAAAAAAGAGAACCTCTTAGTCAGGTCAGGCATAATTTACTTTCTATTTTAAGTTAGACATACATCTCTCTTGAGTGAAAAGAGGTAGTTGCACTATAAGTAATAGCGCTCACTCAGTGCTGGATTACAACAACAATCTGTAGAAATGGTCTGGTGTCATACAAAGAATGCTCTTGAAACATTCTAGCATTCCAAATCCATTCTACCATTGAAATATACTGCAGTTTCCATTCACTCAGGGATAGTCCATTAAGTCTATATTTTGACTAACTACTTAGCTTTTCCAAATGCCTTTTATGTATTTATGCTTATTTTTGTTTTTCAGTAGGTTTTCTAAAACCCGTTATGTGAAAGATAATACAAAGCCGTTGTTGTCATTGCTGTAAACTGGCAGAAACATTTTCCCCTGCCTCTCTTAGGCATAGTTAATGTCTCTCCTTGCGTTTCACTGCAATTAGTGTAAACTGCTCTGGCCTGTTATTTGTTTCTTAGGCTATACATCATTTTCCATAACAAGCGCACAACTTTAATCAATGTTAATAAGTGTGATGATGACAACGTAGTGCAGAAGGTGAATATTACTCAAAAGAGTTATTGCACAATATTATCCCTTATGAATTCTCATGCAACAGTCAGCTCAGCCCTTGCTTCCTTTTAAAGGCCTTGATGGAGTGCCAAAAGTGCCATTGTCTTCACCCCGGACACTATTTCTACGGCCTAAAACAGTCACAGCCTTCACATAAAACAAACACATTACTTGCTTTGTACTTATCAGATCCAATATAACATAGATGTCACCTAATTTATATCATACTGCATTGCAATCACAAGATTTAAGCATTACAAATCGTACTAATTGTTCATAAGAAAAAGCTGTGTTTGGATTAAGTTTTCCTTTTACTTAAAAATAATTTCCATATTAAGCTTTGTCCATCTGGCCACTATAAAAGTTTAACTGTGGTTTTCTGATATCAACACTGTAGTTTAGTATGCGTCCCACTGAATGATAAAAACGATACCAGAGTGAAGTTCATAATATATGAATGAAGCCCCTTAAAGACAAACTATAACATTTTAGTGGTACACATTGTTTGTGGCTTGTTGTAGGAGTATGTTCATTTTTTTCTTGAAGTTTGCTGAGACCCAAGGGCTTGTTTAATAGTGGAACAAAGGTAATAGTGTATTTATTTACGGTGGTCACACGCGTTTCTCTTAATTTACAGTGTTGGGAGCTATGAACTTACACAATGAACAGAAATTATAAGAGCACTCCTGTGTTAGCTGCCTAACCCTCAAATAATGGAGATAACCACTATACACCTATTAGAGACCAAAACAAAAAGCTAAACGTGGGTGAAAATGGCGCTTACATATCACACATACAAGACGGTCTTCATAAGCAATCCTGTAAATGTTCCACATCCAATGGAAATGTTCCCTTTTTGAAAGCCAAATAAGTCAGGTCTGTTACATTTCACTCTGCTCCTTTCCAATGAATCAATGCGTGATCACCTTGAGAAATAATATGTTGAATTTTTCAATAGGACACTCCCAATTTTCTTACGCCCCAATTTCACACTTACATTAACAACTCCCAAAAAGCATATGGTATCCAGAAGAAAAAACGGGAGACTGCATAACATAAAACACTTATTAATTAAACTTGCTATAAAACTATTCCTTGCACTCACAGGGAATGCCTTAAAAAGGCTTTTTGCATAAGTCGAAATGCATTGGTTAAAGTGGGAGAATGTCCTATCAGACTTATGTTCTATTGATGCTGAAAAGAGCAAAAGGAGAGCTCGTTCAGAGCAACAACCATGACACTTTATCTGCTGTCAGCTCTCCTGGCTTCTGGTGGGAGAAATAGCTACTCTTGACTTAGGGGTTATTGTTTAGCATATATGTGTTTTTCAATCACTGTAAGTGCAAAGGAATAGTTTTATCGCAATCTCCCGGGTGAAAGCTTCCTCATCCATGAACCGCTACAGATTGGCAACCGTTTTCTATTAGTGTGCTGGCTAAAATTTAGTCAAGACCGGGTGTGCCAGTTGTGTGTGTATGTATGTGTGTGTGTATGTGTGTATTCCCCAAATGATATTATGCAAAATTAGTGCCCCCAGTTCATATTATGCAACACATGTGTCCCCAATTCATAATATGCCACACATAAGTGCCCCCAATTTACATTATGCCACACATAAGCACCCCCACTTCATATTATGCCACATAGCAATGCCCCCAATTCATATTATGCTACAGTAATGCCCAGTGCTCATTATGCCACACATAAGTGCCCAAATTCATATTATGTCACACATAAGCACCCCCAATCAATATTATGCCACACATAAGTACCTTCAATTAATATTATGAAATAAAACCAGAGAAAAAACAAGCCTGCGCTCGGTATATCCCACATTATATATGGTACCGGCTGCTTGCCAATAAGCCCGCGCTCGGTATATCCCATATTGTATGTGCTACCAGCTGCATGGCAATATAAATGCCCATATATGTATACAAAACAAAAGGACAGTTGTCAGCTCTTATCCTTTACTCTGCATAAAAAAAAAAAAAAATTTAACAATATATTTTTACCATTTTTTTTAACATTTATATCTTTAAAAAAAATGTAAAAAAATAAATACATTTTATTTTCCTAGTGGAACCCTATTCTACTGCGCAAATGTGAACTGGCAAAGCATGTGCTGTTGGACCCAAAATTCTGGCAAACCTGTAAGACTACTCTTACCGCTGACATCCGGTATCACCTAGCAACTGAGCAACACTCAGATTCTTCTGCAATATTTTCTTAGTAAATTGTGGCAATAGATTTGTACTATAAATACTGTTTATAAAAAAAAATAGCTAAAATATTTTCCATCGTTTGTCAGATAGTAAAACCTTTGTTTCCAATGAATTTTCTCTCCTGTTTTGTTCCTGTGTGTTGCATCCCATTACAGGTTCAGTATCAGCAGTTTTCTGTGCACTACATACACAAATCATACCTTGTATTACTATTTGGTTTCTTTATAACCTAAGACTAAAATGCACAGTAGTTTGCAGAAAGTGGTGCAATAGCAGAGGATGTTCAATTACCTTTGTCAACCAAGTCTGAAATGTACAGTAGTTACCAGGAGGTGACGTAATAGCGGAAATGTTTCACATTTTTTCATTTATTTATTAAATTAAACTAGGGGGGATAGTTGACAAAAAAATGTCGTACCTCTCTGTATAACTGCTGGTCTTCCAATAAGAATGATGCCCCATTTCTAGGCAAAACCCTGGAAGGAGACAACAAATTAGTAATTTATGTTAGATATAGTGCTGTGCACTTAGTACACTATGCAAAACAAAAGTTGATATATTAGTTGGCCCACCCATATGAGAGCAGCTATACACTAGCAACTTAAAAATGAAAATATAGGACATTTTGTTTTTTTACCAAATGTGGATAACTTAAAAGTACTTTAGCAGAAATGTACATGATTTAAAAGAACGAGTTATGGTTTATTATTTGATGTGAATCAATAAATCACAAATTGGTTAATATTCAAATACAATCTCAACACTTTGTGTCAGTACTTCCTAGTGAATTGACAGAATGGGTACAAAATGGCAGCCTTCACTGTGAGTAGATGCAGGGGCGCCAAGATGAGGGGCTGGGTACAATTTACCCAGTCCCGGGCCTGCCTGGGGGGCCCAGGGGCCCTCTGGCGCTCTATAGTTAAAAAAAAAAAAGATTTGTGCCGCAATTGTCATCCGCAAATGGGGGGGGACTAGCTACCTTCCAAAAACTCCTAATAATATTCATCCCCCCTCCCCTATGTGTGCCCTGACAGTGAGAGCCACGGGGTCACATGGGACATACACCACGTGACAGGTGCCATCCCATGTGAGATGTGCTGAGGATTGAACAATGGTAAGGGAAGGGGGGAATGTTAATATAGAGTGTGTATATTATGTTAATATAGTGTGTGTGGAGGGGGGGTAGCATGTTAATAAAGTGTATGGGGGGAATTCAATTGGCCGCGTTACTGCCAAAAGTAACGCGGCCTGAGCACTACTACTGATATTGCGGCAATAGTGCGCACAATTACTGGCTCAGGTAGCCACGAGCAGAAATCAGGGTTATAGTTACCATATTAACGGTAATAGAATTAACGCCGCATTGAGCGCTGCCGAATTGAATTCCCCCCTATGTGTGTTATGTTAATATAGTGTGTGTGAGGGGAGAGCAGTATGTTAATATAATATGTGAGGGAAGGGTGGGTCTTAATATAGTGTGGAGGTAGGCTATTTAATGGTGGAGTGCAGGTGGGAGCTAATTATTTAATGGGGACTATTTTATTTGTGGGGTGATGGGGCAATTTAATTTATTGGTGGGGATATTTAATTTAATAGTGGGGCCTATTAATTTAAGGTGAGGTGACGGGACCTTTAATTTAATGCTGGGGTGGTTTAGGGGCTATTAATTGAATATGGGGGTGATTTTGGGGAGGAGATTTATTTATTACATTTGAATATGAATTATTTAATGCCGGGTTGGTTTGGGGAAATGGTTATATTTGTTAAAGGAAAATGCTATTTAATTTATTGCTGGAGCTGTTTGGAGGGAGAGAAAAAAGGTAATATATTAAATGCATTTATAGATAAATATATTATCCCTCCCTTAGGATGTAAGCTCGTATGAGCAGGGCCCCCTCCCCTCCTGTCTCCATACCTGTTCTTCCGCTCCGTGTTTACTGCATATGACTAGCCGGAGTTTCTGAAGTACTGGTACTTTTTGTTCATTGTTCTGTATGGTTTCACCCTGTATAGTCTACTGCGGATACCTTGTGGCGCCTAACAAATAAATGACAATAATAATAATAATAATAATAATAATAAATGGGAATACTATTAATATAATGTTGGGGGTGGTTGGAGGGAAATAGGTCTATTTATTAAATGTGTTTGCTATTATTTTAATGCCAGAGCTGGTTGGGGGCAATAGATCTATTTAGCAAATGTAAATATTATTATTTTAATGTTCGGGATGAAAGGAGACATAATTCTAAAACGTGGGTGCTACTGATTTAACACCAGGGCTGGTTGGAGTTTTCTAAATCTCACGTCCCCATTTTTTTTTCCAAATTTGGCATCCAACATTCCAGGATTCAGACAAGCAGCAACTGAGCTAAAGTAACCAGCAGCTACAGGTGGTGAAAGTGACAAGAACAGGTAGGAGAGAGCAGGACAGTCTGCCAACTGTCCTGAATCTGGTTAGACAGTCCCGAATTTGGGTAACTGTATCACTTAGTCAGGATTTGGTCTGACTGCAAGATCAGTTGGGAGGTATGTCCCGCTTCACCGTGTACTGCTCATGAAGGCAGAACTGCGTGCACCTAACAATAGTGCATACAGTATTGCATGTGTATTGTATAAAGCTTGTCTAAAATTATAACAATGTTACAACATTGGGGCCCCCTGTCTAAAGTGCCCCATGGCCACACCCCCAACATATGACCATGCCCATTTGGCGGCATACAGCTCCCTTGCTTCTCACCTGTGGAGGGGAGGGGGGGGGGAAGTTGCTGTACTGATGCCCCAAATTCCTCTTGACAGCCCTGAGTAGATGATGCGCACCATTTATAGGTTGGGCAAGAAATGAAAATAAAATCACATTGTTGGTCTAATTGTTCAAATATAAGGTCTTCTCTAGTCTTCAAAATAAATACAAAGTCTCAAATAATCTTTTAAGAAATATCAGCTAAGTTATCCGACCTTCACTGCTAAATAACATTTTCACAAGATTGAACATTGTTAATTCATTTGTTTAATCAAATGTAAACAACTTTGAGCCAAGAAAACTTTTGTTTTTGTGTTCTAGCAGTCATGTTTGGAAATGCATCAACTTGTTTATTTTGAAAACATATTTTAATACTCATTCTGATGCATATTACTTAGCAAGATATACAACAGTAGCTTTCAAATTAACTCATTTAAATTAGATTATTTTATAAAGGTTTTACCTTAATCAATTTATACCTAGGGGTTTGTTCCCATCACCCCATACCTCACCCGGTTTTTAAAGCTTGAGATGCATCAGTCTCTATTTCTTTTTTAAATTTTGATTTTATGTGATAGATACAGCTTTCTTTAAGTAACATATTTGGGAGGTGGAAGAGATAAGTAGATTGGGGGTCCTGTCTGCTTCACGTGTACTGTGACCCACGATTTCTGGTCGTGGCCATGGTTACAAAGACCTGTGTCAGATCTCTCCTTGCTGACAGCACTATTGGTCCAGTGGGGAAAACAAACCGTACATAACACAGGGACATGTAAAGTAAGCAAAATATACGCACATGTGAAAACAAGGAGTAAGGAGGATTGTTATATACAGTAATATAGACACCTGTGCTGACTGGAATATAATGTGTGCACCACTGCTGGCTGTTGGTATTCATTGAATAACTTTGCTGGGTTGCTATATTGTATAACCATATAGGCACCAAGGGAAAGATGCCTAAGTTTATGGGATGTCCGAGAGACTCCCGAATTTTGGGCAGTTCGCTTGGACTCCCGGTGCCATGCGAGGTGAATTGTGCCAAATAGGCCTGAATCGCAGCACTACACACCCCAAGCACTTGACACTTGAACCCCCTCTGGGGGATTCTGGAGGGGAGAAGGGTAAAGTTGGCAGGTGTGGCTCTGGGGGTATCTAATATAAATCTCCTTTATTCCGGAAGCTTCCACATGTTTATTGATCATGTAGAGATTCCTGTAACAACCACCACTTTATGGATACTTTACCAACTGCAACTGTTACTCTCACGTCTGCATAATCAGTGTATACATGTGAAGACCTACAAAGTATTTGGTGGTCACAACTCTGGTTCATAGAACATGGTCTTATGGGGGTCACCTTAAGCCTTTCCCGATGTGACATGTGACCTCATGGTAGCATTGTGATTAGCATTGCTGCCTCACAGCTCTAGGGTCATGGGTTCCACCCATAGTTCAAAGGCATAATGGTAGGTTAAATGGCTTCTCACAAAATTGTATGCTAATTTTGAGCGTGTGTGGTAGGGAACATATATATTGTAAGCTCCACTTGGGCAGGCACTGATATGAATGATTAAATATGGTTTGTAAGAGATATATAAGCACTACATAGCATAAGCATACATAGGCACTGATAAATAATTGATATATAAATATATCATTGCACAGTACCTCTCCACAGTTTAATAAGTCAGTGACCTGATACACAGTCCACTTGTACACAATGTACATATGTTTATGTAAAAAAAAATAGATTTGTGATACTAAAAAGATTTTGTTAACATATAGAACAAACAAACAATGTTTTTTTTTGCACAAACTGATAAAAAGTATATCTAAAATAGCAGCTAAAATACTTGCTATGTTAATGGAAATGGTAAAAGGCACTTGTAAATGTTCTTGGAGTTTTTTCCCATATAATGCAGACCACAAAATCAATTTTCTCTAATGCTGCTATTTGGAATCTCATCAATTGTCAAAAAAAAAAAATACTTCCGAACTTATTTGTATTTTGGAGCACATTAAAATCTCATCAATAAAAACTCTCTAATAATTTAGACCATACCACTCGCAACAAAGTGTGCCAAAAAATGAACAATACAAGTAAGATTATTAGGGGGAATTCAATTCCCCACAAAGTACCGCCGTGTTATAGATATTACCGTTATTACGGTAATATTAACCCGGCTTTCTGCCCACAGCTCAGGGAGCGGCGAGCAAAAAAACGGCCTTGGAACTACTGTAATAACGGTAATTACGGTAATAGTTTTAGCACGGTAATAACGGTAATTACGGTAATTACAGTAATAGTTTTAGCACGGCGGTACTAATTCCCCCCTCTTTGTAAGGAAAAGAGTTTATTTGCTTAAGATTAGGAACTAGGAGATTTAGGGGAAAAATGGTCAGATCTTGTGGTAAGTATTGAGTGCACACCTCCCTCAATGCTGATTTAATTTTTCCCTGTGGCTGGATTACACCAGAATCTCACTACTTTTTATTGTATAACTACTTTGGAAAACTCATTCCATCCGTAGCTCTACAATAGAGCCCTATGGAAGCTCTTACATAGGGGGCTATTAATGGATGGGAGTACGCTTCTGTTGATGCAGACTCACTGCAAGTAAAATGAGTAGACTGTGGAGCATCCTAGGACCTTATGTCCGGTAGCAGGGAGTGCATATGTATTATTTAATATTGTAATGTGGGTTCACTTTGACTTATTTGATGTGTCCAGATGTCGTTAACATATATATGAGAAATACTGCTCCTTAATTAACCACAAATCTGGACATTACATTGTATGACATCTATTTTCACGTGGATCTGTGTTGATCTCACATAAATTGTCAGTCTGTTTGTTATTATATCGGGTCAAGAGTGATCCTAAAGATTATTTTAGGAAGCGATATTATAAAAATTAATGTGGAACATTGTGCATATATTTTCTGATCATTTTATATCATTGGACTATTTTAGTGTGGGACCTTTTATAGAGATTTCTTAATGGGTGATATAAGTCAGCTGGCCACTGACTAATAAAGGTTCAAGTTGACATTCTCATTTATGTTTATGTGATCACAAATACATATTGTTCCAATTATTTTTGCATATTTTGGTGGTATTTGTCTATGCTGAAGTTTAATTGTAGAGTTCATGAGTTCTATTTATATATTGTGCATGAGTTTTAACAAATGTTTAATACATTTGTGTAATCAATTACCCATATGTTTCTTTGAAGTTTAATAGCTGCAGTTGCAATCTTTGATATTTTCCTATAGTTTTTGTGTTTGGGGTGTACAGAAACCCTAGCAAGTGATAGCCTTGTGCTATTGTCATACCCAGCGCTAAAGAAAAACTCTTTGGTGATTGCTATTCACTTTGACTATTCACTTCTAATAACAGGGCTATATGTCAGGCTATATATTAATTTAAAATGTAATACAGATGTAGTACTCATTTTTCATACCTGTAATTTCAATCCATTGTTTTTTAATTTGGTGTTTAAATCACTGGGGATTATTTACTAAAAATTGTAAAAGTGCAAATGTGCAGTAGCCTGTAGTGATCAATCAGGCTTTTACATCCATTATCTAACCAGATCAATCACAGCGATTTGCTGACTGGTCACTATGGGTTACTGCACATTTGTTGCAACTTCTCTCACTACTTCTTTGTAGTTTGATTATTATTGCTTTGTTAGACTTATTACTTGCCTTATGTGTTGGTTGTGTTCTTTGTGTGTGCATCTCTTGTTAAAGGAGATGTCCATGTGATTAGTTGACGTGTCCTTCACCTGTCTATCACTACTGTATCGGATCAGGAGTGTGTCCCAGATAACAGGTTTTTTGGAGTGCATCTATTTGTAAGGAATTAATCTATAAACGGTATTCCTGTAAGATTCATGATGAAAGTCCTGCAGATTTTGTTTTGTACAATAATCATTTCTTTAGTTTTCATCTTTGAAAACTATTTTTCAAGTGTTGATAGATGGCAGAGGTAAACACAAGCATTTCTCAGAGCCCTATCTGCCTGGTCTCTTTCTTTATATATGCACCATCACCTCTTTAATCCTCCACCCATGGCGGCAATAGACATTTTGATTGACAATGATGGTTTTTTAGACATACAGTTGTTTGTAATGATTTAGCTCAGCAATTCCTTCCAACATCTTCTTCAGCGTGCTTCTGACAGGGTCTGTTTTTAAGAATGGGATCTTGAAACCAGGAAGGGATGCTTAATGTCCATCTATGTATTTTGTCAAATGTATCAGGCAGTTCCTTTATATTTCTTACACAGATGGGTCATAACTAGTGAGCAAAAGGTTGTCAAAATATTCTGTGATATCTGTGCTGCAGAATTTTCTGTAAGACGGTCCCAGAGAAAACATAATGTAACTGAGTGCAGTTGGTACCCATGGAAAAGTTCATTGGGAAAGAGAGTAAAATTGGCACATATATATATATATATATATATAAGCCTTAGCAACAGCTCACATGATAAAAACTATAGAGGGACTGTAATTGCGCGTGATATGATTGCTGGTTTTAATAAGTTGTCAGGTCTACTGTATGAAATAGTCGAAAGTGCTATTTCAAAAGTCGCATTACCGCCTTAGGTGAGCCTGACAGAATAAGTATAGGCTTGGGGTACATTATGGAAATGCTTTTAAAAAAATACAATTAGGATGCATTAATGTAGATGTTTTTTTTTTTTTTGGTGCACATGTTTTTTGAAATTTTCATATTGTTTGTCAAAAGCATATGGCATTTTCAGAATATTACTTCATTTGTTAATATTGTAACAAACCAAAGGTTGCCAGTTTGAAGTCCCTTCTTTGCCTTTGGCATCAGAAACAAAATGTTCCCTTTAGAAATGCAAGCTCCTGTAAAGAATTAATTATGATTCAATTGAGGTGTAGAAAAATAATTTTATATTCAATCATTTTTTTTGTTTTTCTTGTTTGTTTTTTTTTGTTCCTAACAGCAAATATTGTTGTGAAAGGAAAGTTTTGGCTTGCGAAAAAAGAAAACGTTCTATATGGAATCCTGGAGTTTATACAACAATCTTTTTTTTTTTTATGGAAATTTTACATTTATTAAAAGGTAACAATATTAACCCTGTCATCGTCAACTGTGAGATAATAGTTGAAAGAGTAGAACCATATAAAGCAATAAGTTGTAATACGCATATGAGTAAGATCTGAGAAAAAAATTGGATATTGATACTATTGTAGTTCATATAGATGAACATGAGGGAAAATTAAAGTCTAAACTGTGGTTTGCTTAAGGAAATGGTTTGGTCATAATTCAAATGTTCATGTCATGTGTGCTATGTTTTTGTACATAAAAATCAGGCAACTTAGAATCCTGTAGGGGGTAGGGGGGCGGGGTTTTATTTCAATTTTTTTTTTTTTTTTAAAGAATAAAGCGAAAATTAAAATTTTTGGGCAGGGTCACAATCAAGCAAGCAACCGTCTTATCGATCACCCTCTCTGTTATGCTTTACAGAAGGTTTCTATCAGTCAGGGTTAGCACTTACCTTCCTAAGGTGAGGAGTCTAATGAACTCCCTGGTCTTCACCAAGAACCGCCACAAGATGCAATGGATTTTTCTTTCAGAGGTCCACAGGTTGCGGCCCTTAGATTAGCCCACTGACGTGATAGGTAATCAACGGATGGTAGTAGTAGACCGAAGGCTGGACCAGGGAAATGTTGACTCTATTTTAGTGGGTCCACTAGTGCGCTAGGCCTGTGTGGGTTAGGTATGTGTGCACTGATAATGCGGGTTCCTCCACCTAGTAAGCCTAGAAATAAGTTATACTTATCTGTACATAGCCGCAGGTTGTCGTGGTGTGGTGTTTCTGTGGTAGTCCATGTAATGTGGTTCGATTGGTGGGGTCGTGATCCGTATAATTAGTAGGTTCCGTCTATGCCAGGCTATGGTAGGTAGAAGTGGGTAGAAGTGTTGTTAGAGAAATATATCAGGGGTAAGGGGTGGAAAAGGAAGTGGGGTGGTAAGGGAAAATAAATAGGGAATTATTTGGGGAAAGAGAAGAGGGTGGTGAACAGAATGTAGGTGGAGAATAGTGGGGAAGAGGGGGCTTTCCCTTAGTGGGGGAACACGGCTCAGGTGGTTTAAGGGTAGGGGGTAGTAAATGGAGGGATAGAGACAGGATGAAATGGATTGTGGTAGTATTGGATCAATATATGGACAAAGAATTGAAGGGATAAATAGGGGTAGGGCGATTTGTGCACTAAAAGCAGGGTCAGATACAATGGAGCACAGTCAGTAGAAGGGATATCCAGAAGCCATGGTCAGTATGGATAGCCTGGTCAGATACACTGGAGCACAGTCGGTAGAAGGGATATCCAGAAGCCGTGGGTAGCATGGATAGCCGGGTCGGATATGCTGGAGTGCGATAGCAGAAGGTATATCCAGAATCAGGGTCTAAACAAGCCAAAGATCCTACACAGGAAACCAGAAGAATACATCAGGTAAGAACACAATGAGAGCCAGATGCTATGTAGAAAACCTGTTACTCTGACACAGGCAGTGTGTCAGAGCGCATTTGAAATAGCAGAGATTATTTAAAATTCCCTGGACATGGTTGCATGACTGCAGCGAACTGCGCCGTCCGTCCAGATGTTGACAGTGCGGGAGGCAGTGATCGGGAACAGGAACGTGAAGCAGGTACGTTTTTAACAGTTCCACAGCTGTAACACTTCATAAGATGCTGAAGGAGCTTGGTAACAGGTTAATGAAGGTACTAATCACAATCAATAGATGGTTTATGCATCACTGAGAGCAGAAAAAGAAGTCCTGGGAAAGGTTTTCCTTTCCAGTACTTCTAAATTTGCCCTTAAGGGCTCCCTTATCACATACAGATGCAAGGACATCCACTGACATATCACCATGTGCCTTTTGCAATTGCACTTGCTGTCTGGGTAGTAGGAAGAGTGAGCAGGAGGGAAGCAAGATGCAGGCCAGATATCATGTATGAAACCCAAACATAATAGTTAAATAAACATTAAGCACGCCCACTGTTGGTAGTGGTTAGTAGACAGTATATGAGAGTACCTGATGACCATGTCTTGTGAGCATGACTTACAAACAACAACCTAAGAGAGTGCTCTTTGCATTCATAGGTCTGCAGGTTTCAGCCCTGGAAGTTCACCCCTTATTGGTACTACTGGGGCAATGTTCAACTGTCCAATGGGTGTCCCACTACTAGGGGGAGTGAAGGGTAGGGGAGGGGAGCTTTGGGGGTAAAAATCCATTTCCATGGAAATCACCTGTTACAAAACCATTTTGTACATGATATGGAAATTATACTCTCAGTGGCCACTTTATTGGGTTCACCTTCCTAGTACTGGGTAGGACTTCCCTTTCCGCCCAAAACAGTCTGAATTATTCATGGCATTTAGTAAGAAATCCTGGTCCATGTTGACATAGCATCATGAGGTTGAGCAACATCTCAGGATGGATCCATGTATTCATGTTGTTTACTCCAACTTCTGACCCTGCTAACAGCATGTCGCAAAAGAGCTTTGACAGACTAGGAAACATTCTTCTAATCTTCAACTCTCCAGCTTTGATGAGCCTGTGCCATTCTCATCTGACCTCTCTCATTAACAATGAGGGCTTGCCCACAGAACAGACGCTCACTGGATGTTTTTTCTTTTGGGTGCCATTCTTCGTAAACTTTAGAGAATGTTGTGTGTGATACTCTGAAGATAATGGCAGTTTCTGACATAGTCAAATCATCCCATCTGGCATCAACAATCATTCCATGGTCAAAGCACTTAGATCACATTTACCCACATTCTGGTGTTTGGTCTGAACAGCAACTGATCCTCTTGACCAGGTCTGCATGATTTTATGCATTCAGTTGATGAGTAGTCAGTTGTTAATGAGCCAGTGTACCTAGTAAAGTGTCCACTCAGTCTATACATATTTATATTTAACAGCAGAATAAATTGTTTCTAAGGTCAATATGACTTTCTGTAAACAGAATTGTATATTCTCTCTATCATGTTCCTGAAATCTAGAAAATAAAAATATTGTTTCTTAGTGTTTATAATGAAGTTGCTTTTGAGTTTTTTTTTCCTCCCTTTTTTTACTATATACACTTTTGCATAATGTAACATCTTGTTAATAACAATGAACAGCGTTCTGCTAGATGATCTTTGACCTCCCGTCTGTGTTTAGCAGATGTAACTGTCAAATGATAAGACAGAAAAAATATATAATAGCAGGTTTTTTTCTTTAAAGCACTGTTGCCAAATAAATCTAAAACACAACTTGAGAGTAGGTAGCAAACCTTTGCAATTTAATCAGTATCTGGTGGATTTTGTTTTTTGTTGTTTTTTTTAAAAAAAAAATCAAACTCCTAAGAAGACAACTTTACAATTTAGCGGTTTCACTTTTTATAGTTAATGTATTAATTTAGTGTGTATTATAACTTGTGACACTGTGAAGCACGTATGGTGGTAAATCACAACCTTACAGGTCATTTAAGTTAATAGTCCATTAGAGTACTTATGGCATAACACTTGCCTGCGTATAAGGCACCTTAAAGCTAACCAATATGAGAATACTGTATGTCCATTAAAGAGAGACTGCCTCCACCAGGAAAACTCTTTCACCCACTGTATGTATCTTAGGATAATTGCTTTTTAAGTAGGTCCTTTAGTTTTGTGAATCTGAGTCATTTGATTCTTCCTATAAAATGTATTATTTTAACATTTAAAATAATGCTGATTTTTTTTGTGACATTGCTAAAAATGTAATGTTGTAGCTAAATACTAGCATTTCATATAGTAGTATTGTGAACTATTATTTTCTGTTTTAAAAGGATCAAAAATCTCATGCACACAATTTGATAAGCACACATCAGTCGTTTATTTGAAACCTAGGGTTCATCCAGACAGTGATGTCCATGATATACTTTTTTGTTTTTTTTCTTTCTGGAGTCCAATCCTTAGTACTTTCTTAAAGAGGTAAAAACTGATTCCTTTACTGGTCCACCAAGGATATTCTCTAATATGACATCACTTAAAGATGTGGTAGGAGATTGAATGCATTATAGGTTCTGCAATGGCAAACACACACTTAAAGGTTCAAACGGCTCCATATGATAACCTTGTTTATTGCGTGTTAGGGCAATGTCCTCTCCTTTAAAATAATGGGATCTTCTACAGCTGAAACTAACCTTCATTGGAGCCCTCCGAGACACCAACTCTAAGTAACCCTTTGTGTCAAGATCACAGCTTCTCCACCCTGTGGCTTAAATTATAGAAATTAAAATTGAAAAAGGACATCATTAAGATATATATATATGTATCTATATATATATATATATAAAATCTGGTTATTCACGATGTGTATAAGTCAAGTGGTCTTATTACATCGTAAATTATTACAATTACATCGAGGAAGTTAAGAGGCAGTTGATGATTAAGTGTTTCAGAATTTTAACATTTCACCCTACTAATATCTTTAGAAGTGGTAATATTATCTCCTTGGGTTTACATAATTCATGGATTGATACCAAAGCTAACTTTCTAAAACAGGATTACCCAAAAATTTCTATAATTTATGTTTTACCTAAGGTCCATAAAAGCCTGGTCAGTCCCTCGGGGAGACCAATTCTTTCCTCTTGTGGCTCCTTGTGTCTTCCCCTTTCTCAGTTTGTTGATTTTTTTGTTCATAAGTTACTTTCAATTATTTGCGATTCTTCTGATTTATTGAAACTTTTGTCTAGTCTAAGGGATGCTCACAATTTTTGTATCTTGCTAAAGATGGTTGTTTCTAGTCTATTACAAGCATTCTGCAAATGGCAGGCGCGACCGATGTGAGGGATGTTGTGTCCTCTAGGCCACTGTAGGACGGAGCCCCACCATAGACTTTTTGTTGTTGCTCAGTGATGTTATTTTACATAAAAACAATTTTTTTAACATTCTTTTTATTTACAGTTGCAAGACACTGTGATGGGATCCAACATGGCCCATTTGTATGCTAATTTATTTATTTATTCATTATGAGAACATGCACATTTTGGGTGATTTCTTTCGGGGGGCTGTAACCACTGTGTATAGAAATCTGACATATAAAAACACTTGGTTACAAACAGATAACATTCACACCAAATCCTTGAAGAGGGTCGTACCATTCTCTCAAATGATAAGAGTGACTTGTATTACATCAGATAAAGGATGTATCCTTGTGCCATAAATTAAATGGGGGATTGCTTCCTGCAAAGAGCATATAATCATGGTGAGATTAAATAGGCCATTCTCCAATGTTTACAATTGGACAGGGAATAGCTATTAGGTATCCATAATACCAGTAACAAAATTGATTGTATGACTTAATACATTCAATATTAGTTCCAAGAAGTCACGCAAAGCTTTTTACCAACTTTGGCATATATTACGTTTGGATCCTATTCTTGGATCTGATTTAGTTTCACCGGCTATATTCTGCTATAAACAGAGCCATAATTTAAATAAAGTTCTAGTCTGCAATGATGTCATAGAAAAAAACCTTAACGGTTGGCTTGCCCTTAAACCGGGTGTATTGAAATGCACAGGATGTGTTAACTGACAATTCTTACTGACTGGTGATAAATTTGTCACCCTTACTATAGGTGAATCATTCAATATTTTTCAACGACTGACATGTGAAAGCAAATTCATAGTGTATGTCATAATATACTCTTGCAACAAATATGTCGGCAAAACTTTGCGGATATTAAAAGAGAGAAAGGCAATGCAAAGATCCTCGATTAAAAAAAGTCATGCAATAGATGGACACCAAAACCAGACTGGCGGCACGTCATTTTGTACAGTTTTATTAAAAAATTATCAATTTCCGTTTCATGTCAATTGAACAGCTTCTGCGAGGTGGTGATCATGACAAATTGTTATTACAGAAGAAGCTCGTTGGATTCATCCTTTGACCTCAATAACACCGTATAGTGTTAAAGAGGAATTCATTTTATCTAGTTTCCTATAACAACTTTGTATGATAATGTTTAAGTGAAGTATCTATTTTGCCTTGTTTTTCACTAAGTTTATATATGATAATGTATTGACCAGGGCTAAGTTATATTTAGCATGGTACAATATTTTTTTCTTGATTGATAAGGTATAATAGGATTGTACCCATATTTGATAGATTTTGAATATATAAGCCTTGTTTTTCAGGTATATATTTAGTTAGTCAGTAAGTCTATGTTTAATATATTCATCTTATCTATTTCTTTGAATCCTTCTTTGATCACTATTTGGAGGATCTATGTATATTTTAATTATTTTATTTATTGTGTTTCCATACCTTGATGTTGTTTGTTTATCCATTTTTGTACTTTCTCCTTTTTAATACATTTATAGGGCATTTATATGCTTTTTGTTTATATTACAGTGAGTGCTCCTTTTCTACACAAGTCTTATTGATTTTGTGATCGCACTTTGTAGTCTCTTTGCTCTTTATTGATATCGGGTTTGCCAATCATGTGATGTTGTGTGTATGTATATATCATAGTCAGAGGCAGACCTAGCGAGTTGTGGGCTGCGGGCCCTGGTGCAGGGTAGCGGGTAGGAGGGAACCAGGGCCAACAACTCACTAGTTCCCCGAGCAGCGAGCCCCATTATCTCCAGTTCCGCCACTAATCGTAGCCAGTCTTGTAGCAGCACTGTGTCACGAACTGCGGAGTAGTCACTAGCCGGTATTTGTGCTGTTGAGCAGGGAGGCGTGGAGTCTAATGCACCCCCAGCGTTCACCAGGGACTCCCGCAAAGGAGTTAGGGCTTCGCTGCAAGAGGGTGCGCAGATCGCGGTTCTCTGAGACAGCCATCAGCATAGTAACAGGAGTGGATAGGCGTAGTCAATCAAACCAGGTAAGAACCAGCCGAGTAGCGAGGTACAACAGGGAGATCAAAAGAATGGTCAGAGTGAGCCAGGAGTCAGGAAACTGGAACAAGCAGCAAAGTACCAAAACTTAATCCAAAGGGAAGTCAAGGAGATAGCCGGGACACAACAGGAGCAGATACAGGATAAGAAACAAGGTGCTGAAGCAGGTGAGTGAACCAATAATCTGGCATCCTAGTGGTGGCAGAGGTTGCTTAATATAGACAACAGTGAGCCCTGATAGGTGCGCCAAGAATTGGCGGTCAGGTATGCTGACCGCCAACAGGTGATGCAGAGAAGTGTCCGGTTGCCTAGCAATGGGACGCAATGTCCTTCTACGCATGCGCTTGCAGCATGCCCCAAATAGGAAACAGGAAGTATCCCATTGCTAGGCAACGGGACACGGTGATCAGGGCAAGACAGGTGGCCGTCTCCAGCACTTAGTGTCAGTGCGGAGACGGCGCCCTTCTCTCTGATAGGTTGCCTGTTGCTAGGTAGCCACAGAGATCAAGGAAGTGCAATACCAATTAACCTCTATCATGTAGGATTTGAGCGTCCACTGGGTCAGTTTATGTAAAGAATTTTGTTTATAATTTTTTTATTTTATTTTATTTTATTTATTTTTATATGTTTGTTAACCTTGTATTGGCTCTTTGGAGATGTTTGATGTTTCTAATTATCACACAGGTGTGTAGAGGAGGTATGTATTTGTTTCTGTTTAGGTGCCATTTTTTATTTTATATGCTGTCTTGTTGCTTTTATTAGATGTTTGTCAGCCCTCGAGAAAGGTGCCAGAGGGGCACCAAAATGACCGTTGGGGATATTTATACTGACATACATTACTATGGGCTTTACTCCATGTTATCATCTCAAGATGAATATGCTGTTTATATGCTGCTAAGTTTACATATTTAACATCTTTAAAAGAATGCCATGATGCAGAATTGTTTTTCACATGGAGTGCTGTTCTCCAGGTATTACTTGAAGTTTATTTGCAAATTTATTTGACCAGACACCCACGTATATATATATATATATATATATATATATATATATATATATATAGTCACAATAGCCCAATGTGCCAGTAGGCAAGCTGAATAGAATGCCAGCCCATTAAATATTATACATTTTCAACCATGTGTTCACTTTACTATCAGGTGACAGGAACATGAATCTTTTACATCTAAGCTGCAGGGATAATATGGGACAGTGATGATTGGGTAAAAACCTGCTTCCATTCCGATTGATAAGATTAACATCTTTCCTTTTTTTGTTTCATGCACTTAAAATCCGTTTAAATAGTGCATAATTAAACTAAACTGCATTATAAACTTTAATTAAAATAAATACATATATATATTCTACAAATTACTATTGCATTTAATGTGAATTTTGTGATTAAGTAACCCAGGAGATTAATAAATCTTCTAATATCAACAAGAAAAATTAGAAAGATTATTTTTAGAACATAAACAGAATGTTTGAATCGATATCTTCTTAGTCTTATATGTTCGTTATGCTAGAAAATCAGCCATACTCTGGTGATTAGCATCCACTCCAAACTCAAGATGCAGTGGGGTTTTGAAATTACCATAGGAATTAATGTAATCTTTTTAAAGGACTTAAAATATGGTAATAAACATACAACGTGCTAGCACCTGCAGCTCAAGGTACCAAAGTTATTAGAGATGGATATAATTATATTTTTTTTACAGCAGGGATCTAGAAAACAAATTGTCATGAATATGGATGAGCTGATTCTTAATTTACGATTCTATTAACTAAAGAAACTTTTGCTTAATGTTTCAGTAAATTTCAAGTTGTTTTCTATCTATTTTAATACACTTTGTTGTTCATTACATCAACATGAAACACTTGGGTTTTGGCAAAACTCGGAAAAGAAATTTGATATATACATTACTTTGAGTTTCCTCTCTACTGAGGAATTTCATCAACTTATTATATGTCAAGTCACACAAAAGCATATTAATATTTCATCAACTTAAATTCATCAAAAGGGTAGTTTACTTAATTTCCAAATTCAGATTAGCTTCATCGTGAAAGATAACATATCTTTTGTATCCCATAAACAAAAGTTAGAGAGACAAGATGCATGTTTAATATATATTAATTAATGAGCAATTTTTGGAATGTTGCTGTCAAAATGTAAGGGCAGCTGATCCTAAGCATAGCACTGCCTTTCAGTGTTACCATTGTACTGTGTCATCTGTGCCAAGCGGAGCAATCAGTTATAATAAGGACAGTAGGGGCTGTAGCCCAGGACCAACAGCAGGTATTTACTTACATACAAGAGCATGAATTCTACCAAGGGGTAGAATCCCTCAGTAGGTTTACTGACCCACATATGATAGTCAGCTTGTGTGACTTAGACACCTACACAAATTACTGCACTCTGTTTATAATTTTTTTCTACTTTACCATAGATCTATTCTTAGTTGGATCATCATGCATGGAAAGAGTGAGGATTGTATTATTAATCCTGGTTGCAGAGTAACAAGCAATGTTCTGCTTTAAGCTTTTATGCAGGACCGCCTGGCCCTTGCTGTAGGCAGATGGACATTTAAGGTTTAGTTTATGAGTGGATATTATGACTTGTTCTATTGTGGAGGTCTCTCAGCCAGTGGTCAAACAGCTGGGACCAAGAGTAATAAATTAGCCTCTCATCATCCCAAGCTTGTGTTATCTTCAAGAGTTACTAGTGAATAGATTCCAGGCTGAAAATAAAGAATTGTATGATTTCCTAAAGGCATTGTCCAGAAGTCCCTCTCTACACACACACACACACACACACACACACACACAAATACCCAGACACAGTCAAATCACATCGGTTCTGTGGTTTAGAAGCAATAAAAAGCTTCTAGAAGCTTCCTATGTGATGCCTGCATGAAAACAACTATAACATTTTTATGGATATCTGCCTATGTTTTAGTGAACTTTGGCTTCAACAAAATGGACTCTGTCATTGTTTCTTATTTCCTGGCTCTAGTGTATGGTTTTTACTTATCTTTTGTCTCTACTGTTTCTGTGACTTTAGTAAATGCAGTAAAAGTAGGTAATTTGTGCTCTTCCACAGTTTTTTGGCTGCTGAGAGTTATGTGACGCTCTGGGTGACTGACTGTAACAATAGTTGTTATCTTTATTTAATTGGATGTAATGGGAGTATTAGTATTAATTTAAAAGTTGTAGGTGGTCAAGATTTATTAATTTAAAGGAGGTAAATATTAATGTGTTTTTTTTTACTTACTGCATTTGTTGTCTTCAACATATTATTATCTACTATATAAATGCCTAGTGGCGTGTGTGAAAAAAAAAACCAAGCTGCAGCGCCACCTGCTGGGCAGAGTTATACACTGACCTATATATATCTTGAAGGAAAAGTGACAGTTGGGAGTGGTTGGTGGTTGCCGGGGGTGACAGTGGGGAGTTTTTAACACCTTAAGTAGCTTGATGAAGGATGTGGCGATGAAGATGAAGGATGAGGTGATGGAGAAAAATGATGAGGTGGTGACATGTGGACAAAACCACGTTAAAAAAGGGCGCTTGCGTCGGAAAGTAACGCTCTTCCCCTGAGGAGGCCTGGGCTAGGCCCAAATGCATGACAAGAACCTTTTTAACACCTTAAGTAGCTTGATTTGACTAGAATGCATGATTATCATGCACGGGTTAACTTGTTATATTTATATACATTGTATTTTTCTAATTATATTATTATTGTGGCAAGTGTTTTGTTTTTCTTTGTTTGAAAATCAAACATTTAGAAGCCCCACTCTAGAAATCCTGCATTTGCATTTGATAAGTGTAGCAATATTTGTAAAATGCATCTGTGAATGTGTTGCTCAACTAACATGAAGTGATGGTGGTCCCATACTTAGGGTACCCTCAGGAGGGATTTACATTTTTGAGGTGTTGGGTTCATTTTGGCTCTATACTGTAACTTCTAAGCCAGGCAGAGGCAGCATAGCACAAAATAAATGGGCTAGGTATAGTTATAGTGTTATTCTATGGGCAGCCCAGTCAATTTGTATAAGAACCCTATTAGGTCCCAGAATAATGTGAAAACAAGCACGTACTTAAGGTGGTCAAGGATATACAAGGATAAGTAGTCCAACAGTGGTCTTCTTACATGTAATCTTATCACAGCATTGGATATTTACTCACAAAAAACAAGAGAAAACAATAATATAGTGTAGTATGTTATTCTACAAATGTCCTTCACCAAAAGGAACCCACCAGGTCCCCAAGATGGAGATGATTCTTATTATATAGACCAACCTCCCCTTCTTAAAATTATGCAGAATCTTAACACACCCATTCACCACATGAAGGTGCAGAAAGTCTCCCCTTTAGGGTTTGCTTACTAGAAAGTTTATTTTACTCCATATGTTGTTTTAATTGTACAGTATACTTCCATCTCTGATGCTTCTTTCAATGTGTCACTCCCATATTAAGACATATAAGCATGAAAACAAATCCTAAAATACATTTAGTGCATTATCATTTATTACAAATTCTAAAACTAAGGTAAAAAAAACAATAAAATAAATCCCCAATGGTGGGTGTGGGTGCCCCTACCAGAAGAGCAGGCTACAAAGAAGAGATGATATAGTTGGCAATATAAATCTATCCTTCTTTTAATTGGAATAACAATCAGCTCAGGTCTTTGAGGGGTCTCCATAATAACCCAACGCGTTTAGCATAATGTAGTCATGGTTCTCCACATGTCAAATAGTAATCCCATATCTAAAAAATAAAAGGTTTTTCTCTAGAATGGTGTATAATAGACCCCATACTTGTATACCATTTTTTGGGAAACCTCTGCCATTTTTAGTGATAGTTTTCTAGACTTCTGACACTGAGGTGATTAAGATGCATGAACGCCACAGATCACCCACTGGTAAAATGAACATATCTGTTTTGACAGATGCCTTTAAGTTGTGTGCTATAAACCCATTGCAGATCCAGGAAGGTGATTTTGCTCTTGAAATTGTCATATTAATGGTGTATTCTAATTCTAATAATGTACGAGGCAAGTTTGCTCTCCTTCCAAAACAACATTGTTAATAGGACTCCTTAGTGCTTGCTCCGCTGAAGTACATTTGTCAGCATGTTTTAGACTGCATTCATCTGTTACCTTGGATGTCACCGGAGCTGTGGAAACAGACAATGCCTACTAGACAAAATTCTGTTCCTTATAAAATTATCATTGAAAAGGAATAGAATTCATTAAGCTTTTACAGAGAATGGAAATAATACATTTCCACATCCGCTTTCTTTAACTGAATTCTGATAGTTTAATTGTCCAGGTAAAAAGTGACATTTAGCTGCCCTTCACTGTTCTTTGGCATCACCCTAATAGAGTAATTTTATACTAAGCTGCGGGACAGCCAGTTTAACCCTTAATCGTGATACCTGACATAGGCCACCTACCCACTGGCATTTTATTTGCGTTTAAAAACGCAAGTGAAACTGCATGTCAAACATTTGACATGAAGTTGTTAAGTAGCGCTTTTACTTGCATAAGGGTGGTCATTGGAGGATACACTTTTACGCTTTAATTTGCATTAAACGTAAACTCAAGGCACCTGAATGCAATTTAAAAAAAATAGTAGTTATTGTGACACTGTAAACAATGGATTTCATTGTCTGATCCATATTCAAATGCATTGTGCTAACACCAGCGGGTATGAGGACTACCCTTTGTTTTCATGTCTGCATTTATTTTTGTCCGCTTTGTATGTCCTATTTTACCCACTATCCGCACATCGGAGTACTGTGATGCCTTACAAACCAACGCTAATAATAAATAATAATAATAATAATAAGGGTATGTTCCCCTAATTGAGACTTGAAACCTAACAAATTGGTCATTGTCACTGATTCATTAATATTCCTACCGTTTCTCGGTGCTGCACAATCGGAAATCAGAAAAGCTAGGAACCCATCACAAAAAATGAAGATGTTTATAGATTATTTAGTGCCCAAAGATAAAATATTATTAGATCTCCCAAGTATCTGTGAGTAGCTCTTCATTTCACAAAGGTTGTTCTGTACGATATTTCATTGTCGGAACAAAATGATCTTTTATTAAAATGCCAATAGTGCACAATATTCTTTTAAAATGTTTTCAACAGCATATTCTATTACATAGTGTTAAATAAATAATAAGCTTACTGTATAAATAGTTGTTTTATAGCTTTAACAAGGACTTTTTACGTTATTTTTGGTAGAACCAGTAATAACACTTTAATGAATGGATTTGCTGAATATTGATAATTGTTCTGCAAAACATACAGCTAGTATTAACGGTATAACCAGGACAAGTTTAATTTGACAGGCATCTGGTTAAACCCTTCTTCATCTCTGGATATTCCTGTTTCTCACAAGATAAAATTGTTGCTATATAGATAGAGGGACTTCAAAGTCAAAAACTCCTGCATTGCTGTCATGTTCTACAATATGTAGCTGAAGAATCCTACATCAAAGCAACTAAAGATGCTGAAGGATGTATTTGTTGGGACATATAGCTTAATAGTTATTTTAAGTCTCTGGGGCATATTTAATGAAGGTGACACATCGCGGCTACGCATGTAACGTGTCAATACGGTAGCGTAACATCGCGGATTTCCCTTCGCCACCCTATGTGAGCCAAAAGGAAATCCGCAATGTTGCGGTAACGCGGAGTGCCTTCTGGTCTGTTCCGTAGGAACTTCACGCTTAATTGAATATGTTCCTCTGTGTTAACAAGCTAAACTATAAAAGCATTTTTACACACATATTAATATTGAGTTATGAAGTTTAGTTAAATAGTTTTAAATGGATTTTTATTACATTTATTAGTGGTTTTGCAAGAAAAACAATACTCTCTAAATCACACTAGTACAGGCATGACCAGTCTGTGACTCTCCAGGTGTTGTGAAACTACAAGCCCCAGCATGCTTTGTCAGTAGATAGCCAGCCAACAACTGCCAAGGTATTCTGGGACTTGTAGTGTAGTTTCAATACACCTGGAGAGCCACATGTTGGCCAGGCCTTCACTAGTATGGGGATCTTGCTATTGTTAAGGTGTAACTGTCCACAGTACTCACTTGTACTGTGGACCTCAGTTGGAGAACTGCACGATCCACCGCAGTGAAACAGGATTGGTTTGAGTGAATTAAATGACAGTCAGATCCTGAGGGAACAGTCACAGCGCCCATCCAGTTAGGGGCTGTTTTGAATCGTAGCTTAAGATCCCTCCTCTCTTTAAGCTCTACAGCTGTAGTAAAGGTGGATAAACCCTTTATCAAGGCTTTAGCATATGGAGGAGATTATGTTCACTATAAGATGTAGGCATACACAGTTTCAGCTTTAAGCCAAAAGACTTTTATGAATGGAGGCTATACAAGGGGGGAGGGGGTGTTACACCTTTGATAGGTGTACAATGTTTTGTATTTCTTTGCCGAATAATAACATTTTAAATGTAATTTCATTATTTTGTACCTTGCAAGAATGCAATTTATAGTTTAATGGACTTTTTAGTCCATTATTAATAATGCATCTAATGTTGCTTAGTGACTTTTTGTGAATATAAATTCTCCATATTGGTTTAGAAATATTAGCACAAATCAAAGATGTGTCACGGTTTCTGAAAGAGACCTTAAAGGTTATTTCAATAGTTCTGTTTTATATTTCTTTTTATGTATTTCTAACTCAGAAGCATATGTTTTATATTCCTTAGCTATATCTCTTTTTAGAGGGGATTAAACGTGCTTTTACATGTAGAGGCTTTATTCAGTTCCTGAAAGCAGTTTGTTGCCCTTTCTGTCCCTAATTGTGAGAAAAAGACGTGTTGATAACTTTGATTGACAGAAAGGACAGTTTTTATACTCAAACTTTAATCTGCACAGTTTGTTCATTTTCATATTTATGCTTTCTCTGCTTAATACCCGAGATGGGCAGTGGAGCGAAACGCAACCTGCAAATATGAATGATAATCACACACAGTTTATCTGCATACTGTAAAGATTTCTTGAAAATCAGTTCTAGAAAGGCCGTCCTGCTTAGCGCTTGCTTATAGAACTTGTCACTTAAGGAGTATTTAGAAGGTCTAAAACTGTTAGTGTGGAATTAATCCCTGTAGCTCTATTAGAACATCTGGTTAAATAAATTCAGGGATGTGAAAAATCCACTGCTTAGCTTTTCAGACCAATGAACAAAATAAGACAAAACCGGCATTAAAATAACACCAATGTACAAGGTATTCAATAGAAAAACAAATGCACGCAACTTTTTGTTAGACCAAGTTTTCTGTACTAGTTTAAAATGGCACTAAGTAGCTAAAGCCTTTAAAAAATTGCATGTCCTTGTTTGTCAGAATTATAGTCTGCCGGCTTTAGTGCTGGCAGTCAATTCCAAATTTCCTAGTGATTGGTATTTTCAGTGTCATACAACATTCTAGAATTGGTAACTATAGAGGAATACTTAGTTTATGAATGATTGTCGCTCTCTTTCCTGGCACCTTATGGAAGGCCGCATTTTCTACATACAACAGTTTCGGCAGCAATTTGATTATACTGTCCGATGACACGACGATCCTCACCTTTCTGTACATTTTGGTGCATCATTACCTCCTTAAATATACATGAATAGATCTTGCAATGCCAATGTTTGTTCTGTACCTGATCTCGGCCTTTCATATAATTGTTTTTGGTGGGTATGACCAAAGGGGAGTTTTGGGGGCCCACTCAGTGCCAACTACGTATTCAATTGGGCTAATAGCTAGCCTTAGAATATGATAAGAATACCATATATAGTTGACTTAGCATAAACATATTGACCTGAATGTTTGTTTTTAGTATATGGTTTAGTGGAAAATAGAGAATAGAACACTGTGACTTGATAGCAGTTGAATGAGTGATGGTGCTGCTACCAGGGTCCCAAGAAAGGGGGGATATTGGGCAGCACGGTGGCTAAGTAGTTAGCACTTCTGCCTTACAGCACTGGGGTCATGAGTTCAATTCCCAACCATGGCCTTATCTGTGAGGAGTTTGTATGTTCTCCCTGTGTTTTCGTGGGTTTCCTCCAGGTGCTTTGATTTCCTCCCACACTCCAAAAACATACTGGTAGGTTAATTGGCTGCTAACAAATTGACCCTAGTCTGTGTGTCTGTCTGTCCCTGTCTGTGTGTGTGTGTCTGTGTGTGTGTGTATGTTAGGGAATTTAGACTGTAAACCCAATGGGGCAGGGACTGATGTGAGTGAGTTCTCTGTACAGCGCTGCGGAATTAGTGGCGCTATAAAAGTAAATGGTAATAATAATAATATTACTTTTCTGCTGTAGATTTTAGGATTAGGGGCTATTAATCCTGGTGTCCTACAGTAAGGGGTTGCTTTATAGACAAAAACACAGAAAAGGAGACCTACATGATGTTCTCTTGCACACTCACCAGAGCGTCCAGCTCGTTGTGGATATTAGCTTGTTCAATGCTTTAACGTAAGTGACATTTGCCATAAAGTATTGTCTGATAATGCAAAACATGAAGGGTTACTCTGTTGACCTTTTGTCTGAAACATTTATGATGATAAGTGGTCTTCTAATAAAGGATATTTTTAATCATTGATCACCTTTCACTTTGATTCCATATTTGCTAAATAGAACATTTGAGGCTTTTTTTCATGTGCTGGTGATTATTTCCTGGAAACTATTTACTAACTTCCTTACCATCTTCATCCATTGACATCTCCATTTACTACACCTAAAGTATGGTGGTGCCCATCGCTCTATGGAAAAATGTTGATGATCCTGTACCTAATGGAGTACCCCAAATTATGATCCCGTTTTGTTTATTTTCTTTAACTTAGGTATTTGTATGTGTAGAAATTGTATGCTTGGCTTGTGGAATACAGTATACTTAAGGACACAAATATGGGATTTGGATGCTGACTGTCACATTAGCTTGCAGATTCATTCGGTTATTGTTTTGACTTCTGACTGGAACTGGTATGACAAACATACAATATTTCTACAGATGCCACAGTGATAGAGGGAATATTGCTTTGGATGCCTGGAAGTGGGATTGTAAACATAGACAAGCGTAATAGGGGCATTTAAGCTGTCAGCTTGCAAAGTAATGTGTCAGTCATCTTTACTTAAGTATACAAGAATTGTGTCTTTGGGTTATATTGAACAATTTATATTACACCACTTGCAGTGTTTTATCTCATGTCTATCTTTTGTCATAGATTTGTCTTTATTATTCTTACTATATAGTTCAGAATATGTATGGATACTTACACATTTATACAGATGTAAAATGTTTAACCTAATGATGCATCTTCATTATAGCTGGTACACGTATACGTAAATGAACGATTATTATATTCTTTTATTCATAAAGCAGCAACATATTATACAGCACATTGAGTGGCTCATGATACATATAACATACAATGACATGAAACAGAAAGTAAATGTGGCTCTGTCCAAACAAGCTTACAATCTAAGAGATGTAAGGAATACATGATACGTAATGTAGCAAAATAACAATTGTCACTTATAGTTGAGATACATGTTCAGGGGTGAAGGCACTGTGAGAGTTCTTGACTCCAGGCTATTGATTATGGCAGGTGCCATGCTAGTTCCCGAATCCAGGCAGTTGGTGATTACTACCTTTGATCTAGTGCTCCAAACAGTTGATAATTACAGGTACATAGCCATGGGCAGTTGGATTTGGTGGATATAGACATTATGCTGGTTCCTGGCTCTGGGCAGTTGGAGTTGGTGGATATAGACATTATGCTGGTTCCTGGCTCTGGGCAGTTGGAGTTGGTGGATATAGACATTATGCTGGTTCCTGGCTCTGGGCAGTTGGAGTTGGTGGATAGAGACATTATGCTGGTTCCTGGCACTGGGCAGTTGGAGTTGTTGGATATAGACATTATGCTGGTTTCTGGCTCTGGGCAGTTGGAGTTGGTGGATATAGACATTATGGGGGTCCCTGGCTCTGTGCAGTTGGAGTTGGTGGATATAGACATTATGCTGGTTCCTGGCTCTGGGCAGTTGGAGTTGGTGGATATAGACATTATGCTGGTTCCTGGCTCTGGGCAGTTGGAGTTGGTGGATATAGACATTATGCTGGTTCCTGGCTCTGGGCAGTTGGAGTTGGTGGATAGAGGCATTATGCTGGTTCCTGGCTCTAGGCAGTTAGAGTTGGTGGATATAAACATTATGCTGGTTCCTGGCTCTGGGCAGTTGGAGTTGGTGGATAGAGGCATTATGCTGGTGTCTGGCTCTGGGCAGTTGGAGTTGGTGGATAGAGGCATTATGCTGGTTCCTGGCTCTGGGCAGTTGGAGTTGGTGGATAGAGGCATTATGCTAGTTCCTGGCTCTGGTCAGTTGGACTTGGTGGATATAGGCATTATGCTGGTTCCTGGCTCCAGTGGGATATCTTCCACAGCACATCTCTGGCAGAGCATCACCTCTTGGCCAAAGTCAGTCACACTCGCCCTCAGCTCCCAGGGTAGCCTCTTTTATCATAAACCCCCTTTTGGAACTCCTGCCCAGGGGAGTTGCAAAAGGTCTCAATTGGTGGGCTTCTCACACTATCCAGCCCCCTTCCCTACCTTCCCCAGGTGTCTTCCCTTAGGTAACCCTTGCTGGGTCCGGCTCCTGGCTGTCTGTAAAGCTCACTAGTGACAATAGGGAGCAAACAGAAGGAACAATGGTAGCTTAATTCACTCAACTTCTGAGTGTTCCCCGTGGAGGGGGAATTTAACCCCTAAAGTGCTTTTCTATGGAGATGTTACATTTCGATACAATAACCTTTATATTGAGACATTGGTCTGATTACAAACCAAATCTAAGCCACACCTCATAATAATGGACAAATGGTAATTACCTTAGCTAACACAAGCAAAATGCTGTCCTGTTATTTTCACACACACTATGGCACTATTCTTTATATTTCTAATACATACAATATTGCAGGAAATAGCAAGGCCAAAATGTACCTGACAACATGAAATAATAATAGACATAATACACTGATGATCTGGTGTATATACTTAGACTGGGCCAAGGATTAAAAAGTACATTAAACTGTAAGAAACGGGTGATGAATTAAAAGTCCTCAGTCCAGTAGCACCCTGTTTCGTGACACCCAGTATAACCAGCAAATTATTTAACTATGCGGCGAGAGACAGAATGTTTTGAACACTTTTATATAGTAGATGGATGGTGGCCTTAGAAGGACAAATGTCTATATAATGCAATTTTGCCCATCACTGTTGTGCCCATATAATATCTGGTTGGTTTAAAGTAATTGTAAAAAATATTATGGATTCATAGTTATGTTTTATGTAACCAGATCTTGTATTCTTCATCATTGGCTTTATCTGTGTGGAAATCTTAGGAAAAAGTTGTAAAGCTCTGGGCTCGGTCAGTTAGAATGACATTTTCTCTGGAAGCCAGTTCTCTGCTTTAAGCATAAGTAAATACTCTCTTTCATGCACAGCGCTGTATGCTCATTACGATGGCAAGATAAAATACCACTTTCCCTTTCCACTCAGGAGGAAAAAAAAACGTTTTTAAACTAAAAATGTTAAATGTGTACTTAAGTCTTAGTGGAGTGATGATAATTTGAGAATAGAAAGATACATTTTTAAGAGTCTCCTATAAACCCATTTTGGACTCATCTTATAATTGGGTAGAATACCTACTTCTGCCATTACACACAAATGATTGGTGACCTGTTTACACCCATACCATGAACTGTTTGTGAGAATGCAGCAGATGACAGTAATACATTCAGAGTATCTGCTAATCAGATACAAAACTCTTATTCTTCTGGTTCGTTATTAGACTTCTAGTCTCACATAAAAGGTGGAATATGAAGCATTAATGAATAGCATTAGGGGGTAAGGGATAACAGTCAGAATGATCTAATCGGAGGGTTGAACATTTTCATTGCTCTTTCTCATTATAGTGTTTTTTCAAAGCATTCTGGACCCAATCTATTGATATGCTTTATATTCTAGATAAAACCACACCGTATGCTTAGCACAGTCTTGTTACTGAAAATAGCATAAATACTAATCAGCACTGCAAAAAAAAAAAACCCCAAGCAAGCAAAAAGTAAATTCAATACTATATAGGCCAGTTGTAGACAACATAACATATTTAATTGCTTTCAGTGGACTATTGTTTCCTTCAGAGAAGCATAAAATAGCAGTTCAAAAAACCAGCACACTCAATAACTGTTAAATGATTCACGTTATTTACATGAAGCCACTGCGAGCACCAGCACATTGTACTCGCCCAGTTTAAGCCAAAGGGTTTGCTGGTCTCTGGGTCATAAGACAACATTGTCCAACCATCATCATGATCATTTATTTATTTATAAAGCGCCACTAATTTAACCATGCTGTACAGAGAACTCACTCACATCAGTTCCTGCCCCAGTGGAGCTTACAGTCTAAATTCCCTAACATACACACAGACAGACTAGGGTCAATTTGATAGGAGCCAATTAACCTTCTAATATGATTTTGGAGTGTGGGAGGAAACTGGAGCACCCGGAGGAAACCCACACAAGCATGGGCAGAACATACAAACTCCACACAGAATAAAGCAATTATCGGGAATTAAACTCATGACCCCAGTGCTGTGAGGCAGAAGTGCTAACCACTAAGCCACCGTGCTCGCCTTAAATTCATTTGCTGTTTTGATCTTGTTAAGTTCTTTGTTGTGAAGTTAAAATGAGTAAGCAATACAGGGTGAGGATTGGATCACTTCTAGTCTATCAAACAATTGAAGAACCTTTTGAGGGCCAGTGTATATTAAACACTGGTTTGAACCTTTTTACATTAGCATGTGTCAACGTTTCATTTGACGTAATCAATTTTTATTCTTTCGAAAAACTATTTTCTCCTGCTTTTCAAGCAATTGTTTAGAAGTGGCTAACAATTATGCTGTTATGATGCTTTTAAACGGTGAATTGTGGAAAACCAAATATACCCCATGGTCTAATTTTGATCCATTTCAACCAGTAATTGGCATGGAATCTTGCAGTCATTTTTCTCTGGCCTATTAACATAATTTGCATTTTTAATTGCACTTCATAATTACTTGGTGGAGTTAACAAAGAGCCTTATTTATTCAAGTGTTTACGAACAAAAAACCCAAATGTAACGAAAAGTAATTTGAAATTTATTGAGCTTGTTGAAACCCTTTTAAAGAGAGACTTGTTATCATAGCCACAGTTGGTTATCTGCATTTAATTTTCTATTCCAAATTCCTTATTCTATTTACTTTAGTAGAAATACATGTTTTGGGAAGCAATACATATTAACTTATACAGTACATGATCTTATTCTGATACCTTGTGGAAATGTCATTATTGTCAGTTTTTACATTTTTTGAAGCAAAATGTAATTTCTTGAATAATTCAAAAGCATTTTTTCCTTAATTTGTTAATGAAGAAGATGGATGGACAGAACAAAGATAAAATCCATCAATGCAGTTGCCGGACTGATTCACCAAATCTTTTACCTTGCCAATTGCATACTGTTACTTGAATACTCCAATTAGAAATAAATCACAAAAGAGAATTGCAGCAGCAAGTCCTGAATAATTTCATTGTCTCCTTATCTTCCCAGTAACAGGGGCATAAACTGTTTAAATGAAGGTGAAACAATAGGTAAAAAAGTATGACCATATTGTGTCTGTTAGAAGCTCAGCAAAGCAGATAACTTCACAGACAACTATATCACCATTTGCTATCAATTATATTGCCAGTGCATTGCACAAACTCCAATATTAGGCAAGAGCATAGGATGTGATCAACGCTGATGTTGATAGCCAAGCACAATAACATGGGAAAGCATAAATCTTTACAAGTAATACGTGATTATATACTCAAGAGCTGCAGACACTTGGCCATTCAATTTATTCTACAATCTATGTCTTCTTTCTCCTGCCACAGTTGTATTTAATTAAAACTATATATCAATTAGATTTTTGTTCACACACAGCCAGTATCTTTTTATACAGGTCAATACAATTTCCTTCCCAGTTTGGTTTTAGATCATTCCGATACAGTAGCTTCTACAAGCACAAGCACAGCACATGTCTAAAAAGCTGAGTACACACTACACGGTTTTCGTCCAATAATCCGCTCAATCAGCCGACATTCAACCGCTCGTTCAAAAGTCGGGTCAGTGTGTGCAGTGACACGATGGTCGAAAGTCTGCCCAAATGGACGATTGTCGCCTCATTTGGTTGGTCGTACCGTTTAATATTTTCGTTCCAATCTCGTTTCCGTTGTGTAATGTGTATAAACTTCCGACCGATCCACAACAGTGAGTACAAAATTACAGTCATTGCTCACGACAACATGGCTGTAAAAAGTCGCTAAAGGGACGTCCGCTCTTCCCTTTATCGTCCTAAACAAGGCTAGTGTGTATGCAGTCCATGGACCGAGCGATCGGACCAGCGATCGCATGTAAAATCGATCGGCATAAAAAGTTGGTGGAAAATTCTGTACTGTGTACCTAGCTTAAGCCATGCTTTCACTTCACCAATTCAATCCAAGCATGCGCTTGTGTGGTCTGTCGACTAGTGGTGACTCTCCACAGCTTTTCTATGGCCATCACTGCTTTTGGAGCTTCCGAGGTCTGTCTTGTGTAAACTCTTCTTTTTATTAATATGTGGCATACAAGTATAGTTAAAGTACATAACTATCCCAAAAATGTGTTCAAACTTAGTCAATGGATCTCTTATTTACATTATATTCTGCAGGGCACTAACAATTCAGGAAAAATCATAAACAGTAGAGAGATATAAACGGATGCAACTTATGTGTTTTCATTTACAAGTAATCTATAGATTTATATTGGCCTTGTGAGTGAGTGGGGCAGCAGCTAATACAATTTATTTTTAACATATTATTTTTAATTTTTTACTCTCTCTCCATCATCTTAACCCTCCATTTGAGGACAATAAGGCCTTGAAACCCTGTAGAGATGTGAGCCGAGCAAAGATCTATTACGTTGTTAATTCTCGTTGCAAACACAAGACGTGCAAACTGTTTATCATACAGTATTGGGAGAAATGTAGGCACGTTAAGGCGATTAGAATAGAATAAAACAGGAGAAGAGAGTGCACAAATTAGAGAGAGGTGATTACACGGTTGTCGAAGAGGGACAGTATTTTATATCGGCACTTCTTAGTCTAACTCACCACTTGGTGATCACTTGTCACAATTAAATTTGTCTCCATTGCAGAGACTAGAGTGGCTGAGCTTTTTAAATGGGCTTCAGTGCATTTTACGCTCCAGAAAAATGGCTGCTGCTTGTATAACTAAGTCAGTAATAGAGACACACATTAAAATAAAAGTTATTTCACCTGATGTTCTGGATAAACTATATATAGGAACTTCCCTTCAGCAGAAATGATGAACAAGGAGTTCTTCATTACTCAACAAGATTCTCAGCATGTATCGGGACACAGGCAAGTACTTTAATGAAAGATCCAGATTTCTGCATATTAAGAGGATCAGATCTTAGTCTATGTTCTGTGTGTATGTGTATGGTATGGGAGAGATGGGGGACATTGAGCCCTAATTTTAAATGCTGTTTTACACTATTTAGTAAAATACAAAGCAATATTAAGTGATATAACTTTATATGTGCTTGTATTTAATTAAATAATGTTAGTGTATCTATATGTATCTACCTCCCTTTCTCCCTCACTCTCTCTCACTCTCTCTCACTCTCTCTCTCTCTCTCTCTCTCTCTCTCTCTATATATATATATATATATACACACACACACACATAGACCAATCAGCCACAACATTGAAGCCACCTGGCTAATATTAAGTAGCTCCCCCTCATGTCGCCATAACAGCTCATCAGACAATGGACTCCACAAGACCTCTGCAGGTGTTCTATGGTATCTGGCTCCAAGATGTTGTAACTTTTCCTTATTTTAGAAAACGGTCACACTTTTCTTTCAGCATGCCTCCTACTTCAAGCTATGCCTTATTTTGAATATTATTTGGTGAAACTAATGAAGAATAAACTAACGCAATTATTTTGTTTCATCTGTATACTTAATTTTACCTCCTATGAACAGAACAATTTGTTGCACAAAAATTAAGATTCATTTAGGCTTTTTTGTATAAACCACATTTTGCTCCAACTTTCAACAAAATTGACCTCCTAGAGGCTCATTAATAAAGAAACAGAAAGGGAATGATGGATCTTGATTATGTTCTTTTAAAAAATGTTTAGATACGCTATACGTCCTTAGACCTTTTTTAATATTATAAATATGTTCAGATATTCTTATCTTCAAACGCCTTTTTGAACGGAAACATTGGTGGAAGGACGAATGAAGCTGGTATATCAGGATCGAATTAAACAAGTGGAAAACAATGTGATAGGGCAAGATTAGAATAGGGTTAGTTTTTATCATGGATGAAAAAACTTGTAAATTGACACCTCCACTGCAAAACCTCTGCAGAAGAGCTATAATCATAGAATGTATTTCTTGATGCTTTCAATTACAAGGCGGATGGGATAAATAAAAGTGGGCAGATGGATGTCATATACTGTGTGCAATATTCTAACAAGAAAAATTGAAGTTATATATGTGCCCCAAAGGTTGGTACCATTTTAACTATTAAAAGTTAGAACAGACAATAATAGAATTTAGATTGTTTTTTCGCTCCTAAGCAGATAATCAAAATATAAATAGCTGATGATGAGGAAAATTATAACAGTTCTAGCTGGTCTTGGGTAAAGTGTGTATGGATACTGTAAGAGGGAAGTATTATCAGCCACCATTATTAAAGCACCTCTTGCCGAATGGCAATTCTATTCCGGTACCGGTGGTGTGGTATGGTATAGTTTGAATGAGGAAACAGTGGCATGAAATATGAACTACTTATTGTAGAAATCTTAAGATGCGGTCAGCTGCTGAAAGCCATGCCTGGTCTTCACCTCTCTCCTCTAATGGTTCTGGAGAAGACTTTTGCTTTTGTGTTGTATCGGCAGTCTTATGGTTATTTGCTTGGGTAGCTGTGCGCTCAGTATTTTTCTTGGCATCATGCTTGCTGCTTGACACAGAGCCAGGACACTTGTTTTCTATGTTCAAAATAGTTGTGGCAGCAGTTGCTGCCAACATGGACGCCGTGGAGATCCCAGAATGAGGGACAGAGATGGCAACAGCAGCCAAACTGACACAACACTTCAGAAGATCATCCAAGAAACCCTGATCCCGTTCTCCACACCACTCCTAACATCCAACTGCCTTCACAAATCTGTAACGCTTTTACACTTGGGAGAAGATGACCATGTTAGAGACACGACACAGAACCAATCAAAAGTGCCGCTATCTACTGTTTCTGATAATAATAGTAATAATAATAATAATAATGTATATTTACTTTGCATTTCCAAAGTAGTCATCCCATATGAACAAAAAATAGGCAGGTATTGTAATTATGTATGAGATAATTACAATATAAGTGTCAATTTAAACAGATGTCTTATTTGTTGCAGCAATCCACAAATGCTTTGCCTTCTCATATTCACCTTCCCACGTACTGTACATTAAAAGAAATTGTGGACATCTGTCCTGTCAAAACTTGTCAAAAACAAAAATAAGTCCTCACAAATCTGTTATTCCTTAAGCTCTGCTAATAGTGCTGGATGGAAACTAAACTAAATGATGCTTTTATATGATAATTCACATGAAGTGTAGTTTTGGTTGCAATACTGCTTCAATTCAATACATACCAACTACTAGAAAAGGGCATAAACACTCTAAAATACTTTCATTGGCCCATATTTTACAGTTCTTTGAAGATGACTTGTGAATATTTATGTGACAAACATGTTGTTTGTATTAAAGTCCAGTTGTTCCTGAAAACACATAGGGGATGTTTAAAAAAAATGTTTCAAGTAGTTGTGTCGGAAAGAAGGAGCTTTCTGTTTTTTGTTTTCCAGTACAGTAATGAATAATCTGATATGTGTGTCCTTCCAAGTTTCCAAAGGGCAGCATGTTATTCTTAATTTTAAGATTGTAAATATAGAACCAAAACAATCATGTCACCCGTAGTCACTCATCCGATAAAGCCACCGCATGTTCTCACTTGCTCCAAAATTCTACCACACGACATTAAGACCTCCCACTTGCACCAAAATTCCTTCTTATGCCCTCAGACCTCCCACTTGGACCACAATTCCTTCTTATGCCCTCAGACCTCCCACTTGGACCACAATTCCTTCTCATGAATTCAGACCCCACTTGCCATAAAATGCTTCCATTTGCCCTCAGAACCAAACATTTTCCTAGGATTCTGTCCTCTTTTGCCTCTGGATAAACAGGATTATTGGGACATACATGATTGCTGGAAGCCAGAAAGCAGCTCACAAGAATGGATGCCGTAGATACTTCTCATGAGAAACATTAAAATCACAAATTAATGTGCAAGTTTTTAAATTATTCACTAAACCAAAGTTACTATACAATCTGGGTTAGAGCATATATCTAACTGTATCTATATTTCTAAACAACAAACTAGATTGCCATTACCAATTTTGCAAAATTGGTGTTTTGATTTTAACATTTGAAAGCAGTTTAAATAAAAGATAAACTTATATGCACTATATGCAAATATGTGCTTATTTGCATCATATTTAACATTTTTAGACTAATATTATGCAGAGATACCAGAAGTGTGAGTTTCATTACTTGTATACTAGCATAGATACTGCTGTAGATGTTGTTTTCGTGTTGTTTTATTTTTTCCTACCCAGTAGTTGTTTATTCGTTTTTAGTACATGTTTTTTTATTTTATATACGATTGTGTTCATATTTTCCACAATTTATTTCTTTAGAATACCAATTAAAAGTGAACGCCTCAATGGTCATTAATTCATATTCCCCAAATTATTATTAACTCTATCGCTCTCTGGTAGAAAATTAAGCATATATTAGAGTTTTTCACTAATGTTCTAAAATTCCAAATCACAGTTCTCTGAAAAACAGATACCCTTAGTTCTGCTCAGTTAAGGGGTTAAACATAAAATTACAGGATAAAATATAAAATATATTTGCAGATCATGTTGTTATTGTCAGTTATCCTATCTGTATACAAGGCACTACTGTATGTGTGATAGGATAGGGGGTGCCTTAGAAACAGAGGCCAGTGTAAAATAGAGTTCACTGTCAATTTTTTTACTGAAAAACTATTTAAATCGCAATTACTGGCATCTGAGTAGCATCTAGAGATTTTATTACACATTTCATCAGACTGCACATGCCTACTGTTTCTAATAACCAGAGACTATCCCTGTTTATAAAGATGTGTCCCTGGAAATGTCCCTATTTTTAATACTAAACAAACGACACAGTGACATTCTTTCTTTTCTGCATTTTAGATGCACTATTCCTAATGTATTCTTACATTCTGGGTTGTACAAGTCAATATTTATTGAATAATTATTTCTGTTATTATTATCATATTTTATTTATAGAGCCTTGACTTTCTATACAGCTCTGTACATTGAGGGGCAAAAAAAAAATTACAATGACATGAAAGAAAAGGTAAAGTTGACTTTGACCAAATGAGCTTACAATCCAAGAGGTTTGGGGAAAACATGATACCTAATATAGCGGAATAATAATTGTAGCTGCTGGGCGGGAAAGTGTGTATGATTATTGTAAGGCAGCAAACTTATCAGCCATCAATAATAAATCAGTCATTGGTAACTGATATTTCTGTGCAGCTATCGTTGGTGCTTCATGGGTGAAACAAGGAGAGACAGTGTTTGGTGGAGACATGAACCAGTCACTGTAAAAATCTAAAACAGTCAACTATAACTGTCCTTCACCATTTGTCCTTAACAATTTATTTTAAATGAACCTCCTTGTCTTTGCTGTGGTTATCTGTCAGCTTGGAGTGCCTGTGTGTGGTATGGTGTTATTCATTAGTATCTAGTTCAGTGCTAGAAATGGCGCCAGGACTTATTATTATTTTATTATTATTACCATTTATTTATATAGCGCCACTAATTCCACAGCGCTGTACAGAGAACTTACTCACATCAGTTCCTTCCCCATTGGAGCTTACAGTGCAAATTTCCTAACACACACACACAGACAGAGAGACACACAGAATAGGGTCAATTTGTTAGCAATCAATTAACCTACCAGTATGTTTTTGGAGTGTGGGAGGAAACCGGAGCACCCAGAGGAAACTCGCGCAAACACAGGGAGAACATACAAACTCATTAAGCTCCTCATGTTCAATGGCACCAACCGGGCAGCAGTGATCACCAAAGGAAGTATTGAGATGGCAACAGCAATGACTGTGGAACGAACACGTCCAGCAGCAGAATATAGATGGTATTCAGTAGATATTCTAAACTAGCCTGACCTTGGTGTACCAACACTCCTCAGCACTACCGTGTGATCCATACTTACCCACTCTCCTGCAATGTTCGGGAGACTCCCAAATTTTGGGAGAGCAGGTAATTCTCCTGCATCCCGCCCACTGTGGAGGGAAGGGGGGGGGGGGGCACAGTGAGCTCTTCATGGATGGAGTGAAAATGACACGATTCAGGGCGCCCCCTCCGGACTTGTTCTTCACTTGCCCTCCGTGATCTCCCAGAGGCGAGGAAGTAAAATTAGGTATGCATGGTGTGATTTCCCACTGCCTTCACACATTTTTCATCTTTCCAATTTTGTGGCACAGAGCTGATCTAAAGCACAGCACTGCTGAGTCCATTAAACGTGCGATGATGGGTCCTCCATAGTCTACTGATACAGTATCACGTGTCACATGCTTGGATAAACCTGCTCAACAACAAAGCGTTCCTTGAAATTATTTTTAAATATTGGCAACAATGCACATTGTTCTAGAAGGGCCGGCTGATAAGCAGCCTTCCCAGCTGTCACATATACATATATTAAAACCGATGAATGTGTGAATAATATATATATAGCATAAACTGTTATATAGTTTATATGCATATGTGATTATATTTGTAACTATATAAATATTAAAAATATATAATTCATATCAAAAGATTTTATTAGATTGTAAGCTCTCAATCATGTCTGGACCTCGCCCGTTATTTTCAAGCCTGAATTTATTTTGTCTACCTTATATGTCCCTGTTTTATGTATAGTTTATGTATTTTCTGTTGTACTTTCTGCTTCCCCACTGTACGACTCTGCGGAGTACTGTGATGATTATAATAATAATGTGAGTATTGTGTATGTGAGTAGTTAGTTATATTGAGATCAACATGTGTGCGTCTGACAAAAATGTTTTCATTGCTGTCTTAGCTTTTCTTTTGAGTTTGTATGCACCGAAATGACTGCAGTGAAGAGTTTAGATAGTCCACCTCCTGTGCAGGTGTATCGTCATGTCCTGCCAGACATTATCATCAGATGTCAGATAGAACTCTCCCACTGTGGCAAGGAGAATGGAAGTAATAATGGCATCCTTCGTTATAAAATTAGATTTTATATTCTGTTTAAATATGAATCTATACCCACCTTTTTAAAATAGTACAAGTCCTTTTCTTATATACAGTATATAACTTGTATTTAAGCTGCACCTCTTCTTTATTATGAACAGTAGCTCTTAAAAGCTAGTTCTCCGAGTGCTTTCATTCTTACTGAGAAGAGCGAACATGAGATTATGACTTTGTACTTGAGAAACCGTCTTTTGTTATCTACCTTGGAAAATCACTTTGCCTTTATTTTATCTTGTTCGACCCATTTGTAGCTAGTGTATAGTATTGTTCATCAACCAACAAAGAAACAGGCAAGCAAATCTATCAGGTTCTTTGTTAGAAGCTTTATAATAAGGCAAAAAGCTGTTCTGTGAATTGTGCTATGTGATTCTTTGTAAAAGGTGAATCTCTAACCTTCTGGACTCCAGACTTATAATAACATATAATAACACTACTGATGTCATGGACTTAGATTTAGTCGTAATTTGCATGAAATAACAAGTGGTTGTGATTCAGAAGCCTATTACTCTTAATTTAACATTTCAGTCAGAACTTATGATTAGCATTGGTTATAAGTAGGTTTACACCGAGACATTGAATATATGAAATTAAAGCTGATTTTATATAAAAAGATGTAATATAGCATTATAAATATATATGATTTTTACCCTGCATTAAAAGACTTTATGATGCTAGGTGTTGTATTTACATTGTAGCTTAGTACAGGCTACTCTGAGCCTGATTCATTTAGAAAAGTAAGGCAAAAAAATTATTGTTTTCTCCTGGACAAACCATGTTACAATGCAAGTTAGTTTACTATTTTGCACATAAGGAAAATACTGGCTGTTTTTTCATGTAGCACACATATACTTGATAGCTCTATTTTTACACTGACATTTGAAGTTGATCTAGGACATGTCCTACCCCAAATATAAATCTGTCCCCACATTTAAAATTTATCTCCCCATCCAATGCAGCATGGTTTTTGCCCAGGTGAAAAGTTACTTTTTTTTTTTTTGCTTTGTTTTCCTTAATGAATCAGGCCCTCTGTTATCAGACACTCAGAGGCTTCCTGCTCTGTCCTTCTATTGACAACTGCATACAGCCCGACATTTGTACATTGTGTCAGTGTTAGGAACAATGTGAGTGTCTGTACTCGATTAGCAAACAAAAGAGAGCAGGTTATATAGCTGCTAGGAAGAATCTTACCAGCTATATCTACCTGGTTTCATTTTTCCAGATTTAAAATACAGTACATAATAAAATACATCCATGTAGTTAATAAATTGTTTGAGCAATTATTGTTACAATCAGAATCATTGAGCATAACATTAAGAGTGGGCTTTATAGATAGGCTTGTATATTTATAAATCAGGTAAATCACACAATCGTAAAATACTTCCATGAATATGCACTCTCTGGGAATATGAAGCCAATCATGCATGACTGTTTGAATCCTGTTTGCACATGCAATCTTACAGAGAGTGAATGCTATAATGTGTGCTGTAATTGAAGTAAACTGACAAATAGGAGATAAGAATACCTATGAAGAATGGAGGGTTCTGATATCATAGCAATTATCTTCTGCTATATATTTTATCACTTGCCATGAAAAATTGGCCACTCATGCATGTAATGTCTGCATGGTAAAATTTAAACCTTCAGCATAATAGAACATTTTGTTTGGTTTCTTGCAAATGATGATCAAGAGCAGTAAAATAAAAATGAGATGTTCCCATTTTTCTGTTTTTGGGGGGAGGGGGGTAAAAATTACACATGTAAAGTATGTATGATAATTCTGATTGTGGTAATTTGTGATCATTTAAAGTCCATGTGATAGGCCATGGAGGGTAGTGACTCTGTTATTTTTTATTTAGCCCATTTGATTCTTGATGTCTTTAACATGGAAAATGCCACTTAGTGTATTAAGGATTAGCATTGTGTGAATATTAATGTATTTTTGTTTGAATTATGGTTTAGTGTATTCCAAAGTCACCCTTGATCATTTACCATTACTTTCTGCTAAACATAAAATGCAAAGTTACTTAAAATAAAAGAGCAGTTAATAAGCATATACAACATACTTGCCTATTTTTTAAATCTGTACTCCGGGTGATCAGAGTACAGTTCATGTGACAGAAGGTAGGAGGGGGTGTGATGATATAATTACGTCACTATAGCCCCGCCCTACTATAAAATACAGAAATTTAAGGTATTGAATAGCTCCCACTATTCAATGCCGTGAATGTCACCATTTTACATGGTTCGGGAGATTCGCCTACTCTTCCGGGAGTCCGGGAGGACTCCCTGAAATTCGGGAGAGTAGGCAAGTATATAAAGAGTATAGCAAGATATGCAATGGGCCTGATTCATTAAGGAAAGTAAAGCAAAAAAATGAATTTGTTTTCTCCCGGACAAACCCATGTTAAAATGCAATGGTTGCAAATTAGTTTATTATTTTACACATAAGATAAATAAAGACTGTTTTGTCATCTAGCACACAAATACTTGATAGCTTTATTTGTACACTGAAATTTAAAGTTGATCTAGAACATGCCCTACCCCAAATATAAACCTGCCATCACATTTTAAATTTGCCTCCCCCTCCAATGCAACATGGTTTTGCAAGTTACTAATTTTTTCTGCTTTACTCTCCTTAATGAATCAGGCCCAATATGTACAAACAGTATAAAAGTTTACAAAAACTATGAGGATTTGATCATGTTTTTTTCCCTATGCACACCAGGCTTCCATTACCACAAACTCAAGTCAAATCAATCAATTTACCCTATGAAATTTCATTTGAATCAATTTGAAATCCAGTCTATGTTCACAGATCATCCCATTGCATGGGGACACTTTTGATCCTATGCATTCAAACAGCTAATTAAATAAATCTGTGCAATTTAGTCAACCACATGAATGGCCAAATTTACCCTACCTGATCACTGGGTCAAACAACCAGATCTTCAGGTGTGAGGGCAACAGAGAACCTTACTGAGCATAAAATAGCTGAGAGCAGAGGGCAATGACATAAACACTTGAAATACATTGGCAAACATCTTAAGCCATTGTGTGACATAGGAACATTTATGTATACATTTGTAAAGTTTACAAGATGACTTTTAATTTACTTTTATTTCAGTGGCCCTCTAAATACCTCCATGGAAGCAGGTAGATTCCCTTTTCAAGGAAAGCAAGAAAACAAAATGCAAAAGGCTTAGAAAGAAAGATATCTTGCTAGTTGTAGAAAAAACAGAAAACATACTGTAATCCTTGTGGATATTACTCAATTCTTTGTTTATTTTTTTTTAGGGTGGAAAACGAAACATCATTTTGAGACTGTTTGGTGAGCTAATAATGATCATTAATAAGGGGCTGTGCACTTTGGGACACCCTCCTCCAATTAGTGCTTTAGTGGGCTCAGAAGTATGTCTAGCCATTCTGCTGAAATGATGAATATTTCCTCTTATCTTGCGTCCATCCAAACTTGTATCAGCTGACTCTGGTTGATTTATTATAACCGCCCTGAGTGGGTTCCCCCTATTCCAACTGCTACTTGATTCCTGGAGGAGGAGCAGAGTACTTTCACTGCAGTGGCCAAAACTAGAAGGGTAATTTGAAACCAGCACAGGGAGGAGGTGTGTAATGGATTTATCATTTTATTGAATTGAAGTTGCATTGATTGAATTAGGTGTTGCATTGATCACACACCTCCCGTCTATCACACAGAATACCATGGAAAGTCATGATGACTTAGAACTAGAAGCCCTGCTCCACCTCTTATGATTTATTGATCTGTCCTGTAGATCATCTTAGAGGAATTTTGGCCTAATCCTTCTTACATTTAACTCATGGATATTGGTGGACTTTCTTGCCTGAACACTCTGCTTTAGGTCTTGCCACAACATTTTGTTTGGATTAAGGTCTTGGTTTTGACTCGGTCATCCCAAAATGCAAAAGTTCTTCTGCTTAAATAATTTTTTTGAAGACTGACTTGTGGGTTTAGGATTGTCCACCTCCTCTTGAGTTTCAGTTCACAGAAGGATACCCTGACATTCTTCTGTACAATTTGTTGGTACAGTCCAGAATTCATAGTTACAACAATGATTGCAATCCTGGCCCCATGGCAGCAAAACAGCCCCAAACCATGAAAAAGTCTTCACCATTTTCACTGTTGGGGTGACATTCTTATGTTGAAATGCAGCATTTGGTTTTCTAAAAACCTTAACGTTTCACATTTAAGCCAAAACATATTAACTTAGAATCATATGTCCAGTGGTCCTCTGCTCATTCAGGTGGTCTATAGCAAACTTTAAATGGGCAGCAATGTTTTTGGAGAATAATGGCTACCTACATGCTAACCTTTCATACACACTTTTCTTGTTCAGTGTTTGCCTGATGGTAGACTCATGAACACTGACATTAGTCAGTACAAGAGAGTCCTGCAGATCCTTTGACGATATATTCTTTGTGAATATTATATGTCTTACTCTTGAATTATGTTGGACAAATGCTTCTGGGGAGAGTAACAAATGTTTTGAATTGTCTTCATTTGTACACTATCTGCCTAAGAGTGGATTGGTGAAGCACAAAGTCTTTTTTGTAACATGATCCAGGTTTGATGAGCATCAACAACTCTTTTTCTAAGGTCCTCTGTAATCTCCTTCGATCGAGATACAGTGTTCGCAAACCTGTGTAATGAAGACCAGTCTTTGGTAGTGAAGACTCAGATCTGTGTTTTTAAATAGAATATGGCCACCCATATTCACACCTGATTGTCATGCCATTGATTAACACTCCTCACTCTAATTATCCTCTTAACTGAACTGATAATCCTAGAGGTTCACATAATACTTCCCAGAAATCCATAAAAGAGCTCACAGACTTTCTAGCACCACTATAGCATGCCACATCCTCACCAAACACGTTATAACTTAATATAAAGACGTATTTACAAACAGCAAGCATTGTACACCTAGCCAAGTCAGTCTATTTCCTGGAGGATGGAGTCTATCTAGAATGGCAATAGTTTCTTAGCAAGTTGCTGCCTTTTACATATAAACTTGACTGGCTCTGTATTGTTTATATGTATCTTCAACATGTGTTTTTCTGCCGGTGTTTTCTTACGTATTTTGGTTTAATTTAATTTTCAAGGGGTCAATTTACAAATGCGAACTGAATCAGATTGCTGCTAATTTAAGCATCTCTTCCCTAAAGGAACCCTGGAAAAAAGATAAGAACATGGAATTTAAGAGGCCCTAACTGTTAAAAAATAATAATAATATTCTACCTACGCAGTTTCTAAACTGATCATCAATTTTTGATTTCCTTTAAACATTATGTCAAGTCTCCAGACTTTTGTTGAAAGTCATCAAGCTGTGTGCATCAAATTTGGCAGGTAATAGAACAGTTGAAGAGGATGAAAGATCTAAAGTATGGATTTAATTGATGATGCACATCTCTTACCAACAGCCAATACTCTCTATAATATGTTTTATATTAATTGTCATTATTTCCTTTTTTTTTTAATGTTGGAGCTGCATTAATGTTGAACAAGACAACAAGCAGTAGAAAACAATTCTTGCACACTGAAACTTTACTTCAAATAACTTGAAATAATGATTGTTCTCTCTTAAAGTACAACAAGCAGAGATAGCTCAAACAAGTCACATGTTACCATGGTTTCAGTGATCCTGTGTTTGCAAAGCAAAATGAATAAATAATTATAGGGATGCATAAATCGCTTCTGTCATTTCAGATTTGTCTTGGCCATAATGTTGTGTTCTAGTCAGAATGATTATACACCAGGTCTAGATGATCTTTAATTTATGATGAACATAAAATTATTTTAAAAGAATCTGGACTTTATCCCCAATTTGGATCATTTTATTCCCCAAAAGCGTTTACTTCATTTTCTGTTAATGAATTGAACCAGTATATTATAAAGCTTCTTGGAGATATAAGGCCTGAGTCATTTAGGAGAGCAAAATAAAAAAAGGAGTAAATGTTCTCCAGTACAAACCATGGTACAATGCAAGGGGTGCAAATTAGTTTATTATTTTGCACTTAAGGCAACTACTGACTGTTTTTTCATCTAGCACACAAATGCTTGATAGCTTTATTTTTATATTGAAATTTAAAGTTAATCTAGGAAACGGCTTAACTCAACAATAAATCTATCCCCACATTTTAAATTTACCTCCCTCTCCAATGCAACACGGTTTTGCCATGATCCAAGGTTACTCTTGCTTTGCTCTCCTTAATGACTCAGTCCCATCAGGTTCATACAGAGGGTTGATGTCAATCTAATGATTTTAATAATGATATGTATTTCATTATGTAATTTCACTGTTTACTGTAAATTATAATGAGTTTTTTCATCACATAAATGCACCAATCTGGTGGCTGAGTACTTTTATATGGTCACAGAAAGGTGACTTCTAATATATGTAATAATTTACAGCAAGATGTGCTTTGTTTTCGGGGGTAACGAAAGGAAATTCTAATGGTGTTGCAGTGGCTTCTTGGCTTCCCCAAGGCACTGTGTGAAACTCACATTCAGCCATGGGACAGTGATTGTATAGACCTCCCCTAGGCTGTATGTACTACCTTGGTAAAAGCTGGTGCCACTCATTCAACCAATGGGTAGTGATCACATAGACCTCCACTAGGCTGTATGTACTACCTTGGCAAAAGCTGGTGCCACGCATTCAGCCAAAGGGTAGTGATCGCATATACCTCCCTTAAGCTGTATGCACAGCCTTGGCAAACGCTGGTGCCACGCATTCAGCCAATGGGTAGTGATCACATAGACCTCCCCTAGGCTGTATGTACTACCTTGGTAAAAGCTGGTGCCACGCATTCAGCCAAAGGGTAGTGATCGCATAGACCTCCCTTAAGCTGTATGTACTACCTTGGTAAAAGCTGGTGCCACTCATTCAGCCAATGGGTAGTGATCACATAGACCTCCACTAGGCTGTATGTACTACTTTGGCAAAATCTGGTGCCACGCATTCAGCCAAAGGGTAGTGATCGCATATACCTCCCTTAAGCTGTATGCACAGCCTTGGCAAACACTGGTGCCACGCATTCAGCCAATGGGTAGTGATCACATAGACCTCCCCTAGGCTGTATGCACAGCCTTGGCAAACGCTGGTGCCACGCATTCAGCCAATGGGTAGTGATCACATAGACCTCCACTAGGCTGTATGTACTACCTTGGCAAAAGCTGGTGCCACGCATTCAGCCAAAGGGTAGTGATCGCATATACCTCCCTTAAGCTGTATGCACAGCCTTGGCAAACGCTGGTGCCACGCATTCAGCCAATGGGTAGTGATCACATAGACCTCCCCTAGGCTGTATGCACAGCCTTGGCAAACGCTGGTGCCACGCATTCAGCCAATGGGTAGTGATCACATAGACCTCCCCTAGGCTGTATGCACAGCCTTGGCAAATGCTGGTGCCACGCATTCAGCCAATGGGTAGTGATCACATAGACCTCCACTAGGCTGTATGTACAACCTTGGCAAAAGCTGGTGCCACGCATTCAGCCAAAGGGTAGTGATCGCATATACCTCCCTTAAGCTGTATGCACAGCCTTGGCAAACGCTGGTGCCACGCATTCAGCCAATGGGTAGTGATCACATAGACCTCCCCTAGGCTGTATGCACAGCCTTGGCAAATGCTGGTGCCACACATTCAGCCAATGGGTAGTGATCACATAGACCTCCCCTAGGCTGTATGTACTACCTTGGCAAAAGCTGGTGCCACGCATTCAGCCAAAGGGTAGTGATCGCATATACCTCCCTTAAGCTGTATGCACAGCCTTGGCAAACGCTGGTGCCACGCATTCAGCCAATGAGTAGTGATCACATAGACCTCCCCTAGGCTGTATGTACAACCTTGGCTAAAGCTGGTGCTATACATGCAGCCAAATGTGTTGTGCCACCCTCCCCCCCAATCTATAAAAAGGCTTAAATGTGACCTGAGCTGTGGACCTTAAATATATCTGGCCCATCCCCCTGTCCCCTTCCCTGGCTACCATGGTATAACCTTACAATGCACAAGTTCTAATGAACACTGAATTCATGCCCTCACAATTTACCATTTGTAAATGTATCATTTACAGACGTTTATTCATATTACTTACGTATTATATATAGATATGCCTGTTTGTGTATTATATATATGGCTTCTCAAAATCCTGGGAAATAAAGTCCATGCAGAAAAAAATCTGTACATATTGTAAACCGAAATTAACTAGACATGATTCATCTAAGTTTTCATCAAGGACACTATAATATGAATTTCTTAGTATTATAGTATAATGGAAAGATAGATTATCTATATGAGATTTAACTGTATAATATATATGATATATGCATGAAAAGTACAAAAAAATATTACTGAATGTCATTTTCTCTGATGAACCTGGAGCTGAATTAATTAAGATAAATTATGCTCTTGCTTTTTATAGCAATTAAATAATCTGGCTGTAATAAGAACAATTACAGTGGCAGCACTGATGTAAAATCTACACAAATGGGTTTTGTCACTTCCCTGTTCTTTGCAATATTTTAGAATTCTTCAAACAGACACTGTTATAGTCTTCAGAAGAAGAGCAATGTAGAGAAAAAATGTCTCAGCCACTTTATAATTGTTAGGGAAAGTTGTTTAAATTAATCAAGTTGTCCCCTTTGCCTGGTTATTCATTTTTCAGCCACACATTAAACATCTTCATAAAGCATCAGTCTGCATTCAATTACACCAAATAATGTGAGTTATTAGGGATTGAACTTCACCAACAAGACAGGAGTGTGCAAAATGTGACCCAAACGTCTTCTTTCTTTGCCAAACGAGTTTGAATAACACTGTTTAATGTGCAAGTTTTTCTTTTGTATTGTTATTTATTATAATGCTATGATCAGAGAGCGGTGATATCATCATTTATAAATGAAGAGTTGAGGGACAAAATGTCCCTTTGTGTTAAATGTACGTATTATTACCATATTTTCTTTTATTTAGGAAGTTTAAACACATTCAGCATATCTAAATAGGGGATGACCTATGTACACTGAATCACTTAATTGAGCTTTGTTTGTAAAATCTTAGAATCTAAAGCATATTGGAATTGGCAGTTACATACAACATAGTAAAAGTAATTGTCAACACTGTTTTGATGGAGGTGATAAATATAGAAAACTTTTTAAATATGATGTAGCCAAGGCCCCTGGCCTCATTACACAGTCTGTGCTTTTTAAAAATACATCTACCACACACGCACAACATCCAACACTACGCGACACTGTATTTGGGGGAGAACACACTTAAAACACATACCATACCTACCTCATCCCTGCATTTGCACAATTATTACCTGGATGTCTAACTGTGTCATGTGACTGCCACAGTGTTCCATAACATAATCAATAGGCTATTGGTTAGAAACCAAAATGTAACTTGAAAACCCTTGTCAGTGTGTGTGTGTATATTCTCTGTACAGCGCTGTGAAATTAGTGGCACTGTATAAATAAATGGTAATGATGATAATTTTTGACCATGTTCTGGGGTATTGAATAAATTGATAAAATTAAGGAGCCTTATGAGGCCTGAACTCCTATGAAAATGCCACTCAAAGAGAAGCAGGAGGTCTAACCTGATATTACAAGATGGGATTAATGGAAGTATTGTCCAACAAACTCACTGCCAAGATGCTGCTGCACAAGTGATTATTGTGGACAGGGTTGCAAATTTAACTACTATAATTCCTATCACTATGCCACAGAAGAATTGTCCACAGATGTACAAGATTGTTTAAAGTATTTAAGGTTATTTATGTGGCTCTAGCTACTAGTATTGCATGCAATATCTGCCATAGATTGCATTGTCATAGATGAGGAGCCGGTCATTATAAGCATAGGCAAATGGAGGGGGGGGAGGTTCCTAGTTCCAGGAAACCCCCCTCCAAGCCTTGGGCACTGTATAATTGAGGTGGCTGGAGCCTGCCCTGCTTCACATGGTTCTGTTTGAAAAGGGAGAGCTGCGTGCACCTAACAGTAGTGCACACAACATTGCCCATGTATATTATAGGGATAGGAAGAGTTGGAGAGCAGCCAAGCACTGGTCTTGAAACCCCCCTCTGCAAATCCTGCGTTTGCCCCTAATAAGTGCTATTTTATTACCCATTATATGCATACCCCTGTATGTAAGTTATTTGAGGCAAACTAAACTTTGTTTGTTTCAGTCAGTAGGACTACTGACTACTGATGACAGAAAGCTATCTTGAATGAATTAACAATATACAATTGTAACAGAAGTCTAGATCAATGGTGTTTGTGGTTCCAGCATTAATTATATTTACAATATTTATGCTATATAGTGTCCACTGCATTCATTGAAATGTTTGTGATATTGTGTAAAAAATTAGGTTAAATGCAATTTTACTTGCTGCCTTTGGTTGGTGTCACATCGGAGCTATTCACTTTGCCATTAAAGTACAGCATGTAAACGCTACCAAATTGAAATCTTTCATTTCTATGAATAGAAAGGAGAGGATGTCACATGAGCATTTTAATCACTAGAGCAGTTAAAACGTTGACAGCAGGGTTTTGGCAAAATGTTCGAAGTGCTCAGTAACAACACTCCAATCCATTATACTTTAACAGACCCTGTTTCTCAGAATGCTCTAAGTGCGCATCATAAGCTGTAAGCTATAACAAGGCTGTGCTTTAATAGAAATGGCATGAAAATTAGGCACAAGCGCTTGTGAAGCTGCAAAAGTGCTAGTTTGAAAAGTGTAATTCTTAAGCTGGCCCAATGCAGTGAAATTGATTGGATCATCAGTCGGCATATTGGAAATTCAGTCGGAAGATGAGTTATCGGCCTGTGTACGTGTTCATCTATAAACCACACTACCATGTTCTGATTCAGATGCTCACATTGTGCATGTATGGTTGGCTTTCATCCCATTGACCCATCCATATGAAGGGCCACTGATACTATTTCTCCACGCGTGTATACACGATTGGTCCTTGTGCTGTCAGCATTAATTTGTGGGTCCGAAGCAAACGTTTATCATTGGGAAGGTTGAAGTAGGTTGTTTGTGACACACAGCAGGATACTGCTCACCACTATATCTGTTATTAAATGCATTGTCCCTTTTCCTCCAGATGATTGTGTGCTGTGTAAGTATACCAACTATGTTCTTGAATCAGATGCTTGACTGTATGAGAACATATTTTTCTAAAGATTTGTTGTGAAATGCAATGGAGGCTAAAAAATTAAGTGTAATCCCAAAAGCAGACAAAGTGGAACGTCTTTGAGTATTTATATGGTTTAAAATAGTGTTTGGAAGCTCATAATCAGCTACAATGTCATTAATCCGCTTTATAAAATAAAAAAAAACAATGTCTGTAAGCAGTACCTGATGTGGTACAGTAACCTGCTTGTTTAATTATTATTTTTTTGCACCCCAAATGCCTTTTACTCTAGTCATTAGGATTAATCAAGCAGCAATTCTCCTCTGCTCCAAAGAGATGGAGGATGCTGGCATCAGCCTCTAACTGGAGCTACTGCATAATTCTTTTTAGAGCTTTTCTCAATATGTGGAAGATCTGTTCCTCTCCAATCATAATTACTACCATACTGCTGTGGTATATATCTCTAAATCCATTGTCGGAATGAAGACTTCTCCAGAGAACCCAGTGCTATAGTACAGTATGTTGCACACAACAATTCAATTAGAAGGTGTGCTATAAATGTATATAAATATGCAAGCATATATTAAAAGGCATAGCTATACAAAAAAACATTGTTACCTATAAACGCACTAGTAAAAAAAAATACAAAGTTCCTTCTCAGAGCACATCACCATTTGTATAGGACTAGATTGGTGCGTTTCAAATTCCACCAGCTGCAGCGATTTGTGGAGGGTAAGATAACTTGAACCTCATCTTTCTGAGGTAGCCATTCCCTTGAACATTGAATTTATTTGCTATATATAGGTGCATTCATTGGTTTGTCATGCAAATGGGAAAACCCTTCAGGTCAAAGCTGTAAATCATGCGGAGACCAGAGATGAAAACATTCTGCACAAATAGTTTCCAAACTATAATGTTATCAGCAACTCCCATTCATTCATAACCTGCTGGATTGGCAAATACAACAAGAATACTGTAGAGTATATATATATATATATATATATATATATATATATATATATGAGGCATTTGTGTACAGTATAGCTATATTGGGATAAGCCTACCTGCCAATGTCAAGGCATCTCCTGTAAGTGATATATATATATATATATATATATATATATATATACACATATATATATATATATACACTCACACACACACACATACTATGGAACAGTGAGAACATTAATTACCTGCGATAGGGAGAGTGGGAAATGAGTTAAGGAGGAGTGACAGATTTTTAGACTTTGTCCCGCTAGCCGCCTGCACAACCTGGACTTTGTCCTGACAGCAGTGTAGGAAAGCACATAAGATGAGCTACATGTAGCATGCAGGGGTGTATGCGGCATAGCAAGGTGAATGCAGCAGCCACAAGGTGGTCTATTCATACTTGCCAACTCTCCCGGAATGTCCTGGAGGCTCCCTAATTCCACGTATGACTCTCGGGAGAGTAGAGCAGTCTCCCACTTCCTAGTGAAGTGGGCAGAATTAGAGGCAAAATGACGCGATTCTCAGGGAATCACAGCATTCGCCGAGCCCCGTCCCACGCACGCTCACTTCCCCCCTGCATCTCCTGAATGCCAACCTCCTGCAGTTGCAAAGTATGGGTCTATTGTTGGTAAATGCTAGTCATACCCCCTTTACATTCAAAAATTTAGAACCCCCCCCTCTAGAAATACTGCCTTTACCATTTTATATTTAGTTCAGTTAAATGCTCTGCCAGCCTGGTGTCACTGTGACCCTGTGATATATATCTTATGCTACAATGACATGTGTTCATACCCAACCTTTCTCCCAATTCTGTGTCAATCGCCTTGTGTGATTTTTTTTTGATTTTATTTTAAGACTAGTCCTTACTTTCGCTCTAAATTCTCTACACCGCGGTGGAATGACAATATATATTTTTTCCAATAACACTTTATGATGTGTTTTCCACTGTGCTTTGTGATGATTCTACTTACTGTCTTTTTTTTACAAGACTGATCTGAAATATAATAGAAGTCTGTCAACAAAACTCATTATAACGAGACAAAATAGCTCCCTGTCCCACAGCTTTGCAGCCTGTGAATCCCAGATGGAAGTGGGAAAGTGGCTCACACTTGAAATTGTTTACCTGGGTTATCGGGGTCAGATATTTTGGGGCACGTTACTTCTTTCATGCTGCCCTTCCTCAAATTGCAAGGGAAGAACAGTGGAAAAAGCAATCCCATACTTGAGCACTCTTTCAGTGTTAGACATATCTGCAGACTGATTGAAAATTTGACAGTGGAAATGGATATATTTGTTCACTGTGCCTTTGCAGGCTGTTTTTGTTTTTTGGTCTAAATCTCTGGGTGGCTCTAGTTTTGAATTGTAACTTTTGCTGCATTTTTAGCAAGGAAAGGGAAAAATGGAAAAGTACTATAAATGTAAATGTAAAATATACAGCACATTCTGTCTTTTTGAAATTGTTGGTGTGAAAGAACCCAACAGTTCTTTATTTAAACAAGGTCTGCTTCAACCTTGATTGACTTGCAGTAAATTGCCTGGTATGAGAGGTAAAAGGAAGTTGATAGAAAAATGGCAATCAGCACCAAATGTATCCAGTGTGTGAATGACAGGTACCAGAGATGTGCTGGAGTAAGATAAATTTGCAAGAGTGGCCTCTCCTGACAGCTTCTGCGATGGGAAATTGTTCTTGTTAATTTATAGCTAAATCCTTGTCATTTATGGTCAAGAATCAACTAATTGCATAAACAAAATTAAGATTCCTTTCCGACATTTTGATACTTCTGTTGTCAGGCGTAATTATTATAATAAAATAAAACGTTTAGGAGATTTCTTATTATGGATGCAAATTGAAATCAACTCTCTGGAAGATTCCATGTCATTGAACATGAGCAACCTATTAATTTCAAAACAATATTCCTCTCACGGACTGCAAGATGCTTACTAACTAACATATCTTTCAGATCCCTCTTAGATTGTATTATGTTTGCGTCAAAATCCCGCCTACAACTTATTTCCTGGTTTATTACTGCAACTAATTAACTAAAATATTATTTTACAAGCAAACTATAAGTAGAAGGGTCGGCATTAAATTACATGAAATATAAGTGGTGTGTCCGGGTGTTTTCAAGCAATGGTATAAGAGGATCTGCTCTATTCCCTTCAAAAGAAGTAAAATGTCACAAAAAAAAGTGTATTTGAAACCTAACCTATGCAGTTCTGTACTCCAGTATTTTGCTAACATATTTATGCTGATTAACAATAGTACTGAGTAGCACAGTCCTGTGGGACCAAATCGGGTCTTCCCCTGTGGGCTTAGTGACAGTGATTTGGCAAGGGCGGGGCGAGCTCTGACATCATCACAGCCAGATTATGGGCAGGGGAGAGCAATTCAACAGATCAATACTTTGTCAAAGTTGCGTTCGCAGCTTGGATGGGGGTGTCAGCGCGTGAAGCTTTGACATATGTAGAGGCAATGCGCAGCCTTGGGGGGCCTAGAAGAAGCCTAGGAATCTTCTCTGCTGTCCAGGCACAGTGGAGTGCGTTGCTGCTTTGCAGTGTTAAGGTCACGGTTCAATTGCAACTTGGGGCTAGATTTACTAAACTGCGGGTTTGAAAAAGTGGAGATGTTGCCTATAGCAACCAATCAGATTTTAGCTGCCATTTTGTAGAATGTACTAAATAAATGATAGCTAGAATCTGATTGGTTGCTATAGGCAACATCTCCACTTTTTCAAACCCGCAGTTTAGTAAATATACCCCTTGAGCTGCTTACTGACTGTTTATTCTCCTTATGCTTGTGTGGATTACATCTTATAGCTCCTCCTTCCATGCTCTGAAAACAGAGGAACAAGTTAATTTAATTGACCCAAGAGTTGGTTTGATCCATATTTTTTTAAGCATTTTCTTTTTCATGTTATATAAATGCTCTCCCAAAAGTGTTCAGTCCACATTATACTCACTTTCTGTTTAAAAGAAGTGTAGTAGGAACGTTAATGATCAACTTCATAAACTATTAAACATAGTAGTGTCAATAGGATGTTATATATTTATTCATTATATATTTTAGTGAATTTCCCATATTTAGTTTTGTGAATTCATTTAAGACACCCAATGGCCAGAATTTCTGAACATTTCTAAATGAGGAACAGCTAGTAGTAGTCTGCAGTGGTGTAAACATCTCATGGACCACAAGTTACCTTCTGTAACCAATCATTTATTTAACATGCCATGGAACACAATGGAAGGAGCAGCAGGCTTTCTTCAGCAAACAAAGAACTAGTGGCTATTTTTAATTACTGCACTTGGTGCCAGGGGAACTTTTATTCAGTTCTCTGGAACACAGGATATGTCACAAACAAAGTTGTAAGATGCAGATAAACATTGTGGGCCTCAGTCATTAAGGAGAGCAAAGCATAAAAAAGGAGTAACATTTGCACCCGGGCAAAACCATGTTGCATTGGAGGGGGAGGTAAATTTAAAATGTGGGGACAGATTTATAGTTGGGGTAGGGCATGTCCTAGATCAACATTAAATTTCAGTGTAATAATAAAGCTATCAAGTATTTGTGTGCTAGATGAAAAAACAGCCAGTATTTAACTTATGTGCAAAATAATAAACTCATTTGCACCCCTTGACTTGTAACATGGTTTGTCCCAGAGAACATTTACTCCTTTTTTGCCTTAATGACTCAGGCCCTGTGTCTGTTTCAATGATAGTGGTGCAGGAAATTTAAAGCGTGACTATCATTGTAATAAAACATTGCAGTTATACAGTATTTATCTGCATATAGAAATGTTTAAAAGAGTTATGTTGGTTTTCTTCACAAGAAAATCACTTGCAGGAGAAACATTTCATTTATAGACAACTCTGCGTTTTTCATGTTCTCTGCTTAGTATGAGATCCTTACCTCCTACAGCTATCCCATAGCATGCCTTGCACTAATTGTTACCTATTTCGTAGGACGTCGTACTATTAAACGCCGCAAAGGCAACCAACAGCAAAAAGCAAATGCACAGAAAACATTTGAGGAGAAATGCACTGTTCCCAGTGGAGGCCTTCATTTCGTTACTTAGAAATGAGGTTGACTGGAGTAGGTCAAAGCTGTTCCTAGGAATATTTGCAAAGGCTCAAAAGTCTGTTTTAATCAGGAAGCAAAATAAATGAATATATATATATATATATATATATATATATATATATATATATATATATATATATATATTATTTTAGCATTAGGGTGTAAATATGCTATTTTTAGCATATTTTAGTGTGTTTGTTATAAGCTTTTTTTTATGCACATGCATCTAACTCCACATCGGGCTTTAAGGGTCTATTTTGTAAATACAAGTCTTTTCTTATCACCATTGACTTAATACACTAAAGCTGGGTACACACTGCACAGTTTTCATCCAATAATCGGCTAAATCAGCCGACATACGACCGCTCGTTCAAAAGTCGGGTCAGTGTGTGCAGTGACACGATGGTCGAAAGTCTGCCCAAATGGATGATTGTCGCCTCATTTGGTTGGTCGTACCATTTAATATTTTCGTTCCAATCTCGTTTCTGTTTTGTGTAGTGTTTATAAACTTCCGACCGATCCACAACAGTGAGTACGAAATTACAGTCATTGCTCATGACAACATTGCTGTAAAAAGTCGCTAAAGGGACATCCGCTCTTCCCTTTATCGTCCTAAACAAGGCTAGTGTGTATGCAGTCCATGGACCGAGTGATCAGAACATCGATCGCATGTAAAATCGCTCGACATAAAAAGTTGGTTGAAATTTCTGTAGTGTGTACCCAGCTTAACATACTATGGGGTCTATTTAACATTTGTGCTCAGTGGACTGCAGTAATATTCATTTTGTATCGCTGCATACAGCAGCTATACAAATAGTCCTTGCACTGTAGTTTATCAAGCTATGGCTCATTGGCGAGCCCTGGCAAATCCCCCCATCCTCCATCTAAACTAACTAGAAACCTCCTTCACTGACAGCCTAACGCAGCCAGCAAATGCAGATTAAGACCCCAGTGGTTACTGCGCATGCATGACTAAGAGAGACTCCCTAGGACTCCTTTAACAAGGTAAGCTAACGCCATGTCAAGATGGTGTTCATTTTTAACATGGAAGTCTGTTGGAGACTGCAGTGACCAGCGTTTGACAGATAAAGAAGCAGAAGTCTCTGATTTCTCCTGCTTTAACCCCATAGGCAAACCAAGGGGGGGGGGGGTCCTAGTGCCTGGAAACCCCCCTTCCAGCCTGGGGTACTGTATGCATGAGGTGGCTGGACCCTACCCCAGGACCAGCCACTTTGCAGATTGTGTGCAGATCGTTTCTGTCTGCACTGTTCACAGCCATCTCTCCCCAACAAGTATTGAAAGCAGCAAGAACAGGTAGGAGAGAGCAGGACAATCTGTCAACTGTTCTGACACATTCAGTCAAGACTTTGTCCTGATTGTAGGGACAGTTGGGAGGTATGTACCGCTTCACACGGCTCTGCTCTAATAGGGAGAGCTGTGTGCCCCTAACAGTAGTGCACGCAGAATTGCCCATGTATATGATGGGAATAGGAACAGTTGGAGAGCAGCCAAGTTCTGTCAAAAATTATAGCCACACCCCGAAGCATGCTGGTCACGCCCACTGGTGGTGTGGCATGGAAATCCCTCTCTACAAAACCTTGTTTGCCCCTGAACCCCATGATAAATTAAAAGAATAGCTGCGATGGTCATTCTCTGGAGAAAACAGCTGTTATCAGCAGATTTTTTTTCTCATTGCAGCTTAGTTAATTGACCCTTATATCTAATAGTATCTGTAACTGAATAAAGTCATATTCAGGGGACGTGACTGCATTCAAATCTCTTCATCTAATTGTACTGTCAGCGACCTGTAGAGATTTCAAACATTTGCTTCTAGGACATGATAAATCTATTCTCACTGTTTAATTCTAAAGTTGGCTGACGGCATGGCGTTGGGGACATTAATACATGCGTGTCTGCATATAAAACCCACACAGACAGTATATCTAATAGAGATGCTCACTGACCCCCGTGTTTTGGTTTTGGATCTGGATTAACTTCATGTTTTGGATCCCTATTTTTTCTAAAATCCCTATTTTTTTTTTCTAAAATCACATCATTTGGATCTTTTTTTGTTCCTACATTATTATTAACATCATAAACTTTAATTTCCAGTCATTTCCAGTCATTTTTTGTCAAGTGACAAGAACACTGCTACCCCTCATGTTTCTGTTTGAGCAATGGCACTGAGCATTGTCACTGGAGACTGGAGAGTGACAAGAACACTGCTACCCCTGTTTCTCTATGAGCAATGGCACTGGAGACTGGAGAGTGACAAGAACACTGCTACCCCTGTTTCTGTGTGAGCAATGGCACTGAGCAATGTCACTGGAGAATGGAGAGTGACAAGAACACTGCTACCCCTGTTTCTGTATGAGCAATGGCACTGGAGACTGGAGAGTGACAAGAACACTGCTACCCCTGTTTCTGTATGAGCAATGGCACTGAGCAATGTCACTGGAGAATGAAGAGTGACAAGAACACTGCTACTCCTGTTTCTGTGTGAGCAATGGTGCTGGATCTCCTGCTGAGGGAGGTACTTATGGAATCCAAAACCTGTGAGGTCCGACAATGCAACAATGACGTTTTTCCTCAATTCAGATCCGAGGACGCACGAAAGTAGCGAGCCAGATCGCTAGCCTAGTCGGATCACCTAAGTTCAAGTGGGTTCGGTTTTCAGAAAACCAAGCAGAAGCAACTCTACTATCTAATAGTGTACATTTTCCTGCTTAAGTTTGGGGTACAAAGGAGTCCAACTCTACCCTAGCCCTACCCTATTGTGTATAAAGTATAAAATGTAGTTTAAAAAATGCATGATTTGGTCACAATTCACAATTGATCACAATTTTCTGCCAAACACTTAGATTTTTATCCTAGCATTTCTTTTAGATATTATTTTCTCATTTCAAAAGTTTGGAGTGTGAAGATTTATTTAGCTTACTACATATTGCAATGATGACAAGAAAACTGTTCTTAGCAGCGTTCTGTAGAGATTTTATTCATATAACATTTTTACGTCTCCTTGTGAGTTGTGTGACATGTATTTTCTCCACGTACTGCATAATATCTAATTTGCATGGGCTGGAGTCAAAGAAAAGCCTTTTTTTTTTTTTACTAATAATTAAATGCAGATATCTTGATGCTTTTATATCGTAAAAAAAATCATAATATACAGAAGATGAAATCCAGAGGCTTACTTTATTGAGGAAACATCAATAACATTTTAGTGGAATGTAGTTGTTTTCATCTTTAGAGACTCCAACAGTTCTAGACAATTATGACCTTCAGAGCAGCTGGGTCATCTAGTTTTCATTGCTCTTTGCAAATACCCCCAACACCAAAGAGTAATGTACCCTCAAGTGTGGATAAGCAAAATCTGTTCATCAGGTATAAAATATTGCTGTGTTGTGACCTTACTTGGCCTTGTATCTGCTCTGGATGATGTGGTTTGTATAGTGAGCCAGGGAATTTCAGGCAAAACAGTCTGTCCTGGTTAGAAGAGTACAGAAAGGCAGTGTATCTAAGGAAAGGTAATGCATTGTTAAAAATAAATGAGGCCCCTTTTTCCACATGTCACGTTTACAACCTCTGATTTTCACTGCAGTGTTTATGAGCATAAAGATGCATTCAGAAAACACAATTAAATTAAAGGATTGCTAAGTATTGTATTTCTTGTGCCAGTTAACATTTTGACTGCTTTGATGACAATTAAAAAACAATGACATACAAAACTACAATGGAGGTATTACAAACTGTTCAGGTGCTAGAAGCTGACCCACATCGTTAAGTAAGTGTTGGGGGCATTTTGAAGTACATAAGGCTGCCAAATCTGTATTATTTCTATTACAGAAAATGACCCATACTGAGAAGGTTAAAACTAAATGATAATCATCATCATCATCATTTATTTATAGAGCGTCACTAATTCTGCAGCGCTGTACACATCAGTCCCTGCCCCATTGCAGCTTACAGTCTAAAATCCCTAATATAGACACACACTCACAGACAGACAGACAGACAGGGAGACAGACAGACAGAGAGGGAGAGACTACGGTCAATATTGATAGCAGCCAATTAACCTACCAGTATGTTTTTTCTTTGGCGTGTGGGAGGAAACCGGAGCACCCGGAGGAAACCCATGCAAACACAGGAAGAACATACAAACTCACCACAGATAAGGCCATGTTCGGGAATCAAACTCATGACCCCAGTGCTGTGAGACAGAAGTGCTAACCACTAGGCCACTGCATCTGCCCATAATGGTTGGAATTTGGCATCACCAGGCCCCATAACAAAATTTGGGCATGGGCCAAGCTGTGCTCTTCTACGCATGCACTGACCCTACACCTACACAGAATCACTCACAGGACCAGAAGAACAAAGCCGGGTCTCAGGAGGGTAGACTGACACTTCTAGGCTCCCCACCCTCTGGCCCCATAGCAGCTGCCAATAGTTCCACCACTGGATCTGAATTATCCAGGCTGGAGGAGAAATGCTTTTGGACATATTGCAAGACCTGTGACTATATTAAAATATTGCTAGTTTTATGCACAGTAAATTTAAGTGGTGCATTATCCTACAAATACAGAGGTTATTATGAAGTAGTCAAGGGCGGCATGAGTCAGTTAGTTTTACTTTAATTTAACTCCAAATTATGTTTCCCAGAGACCTTAAACTTTTCTAGGTCTGTAAAGTTGCTAACTTTAGCACATTTGTGGAACAAGGAGTGCTGACTTGTACATTCTGTAGGTCACAAACCTATAGCTATTCATCACCGCAACTTCAACTATTTTAAATTATCCAGAGGACAATGGCCAGCAACCAACAACATAATGTGAAATGTCTTACGTTCAAACTGATTTCCTTATAATCAAAATGCAATCTGTAAAGATGAAACATGTGCCAGCTGAACGCTTGTCTATTTGTATAGCGTCTACAGTTACATAATGATGTGAAACCTTATATTGTATATAGTTATCTTTTGTTATTACGTTTTCCCTTTTATAATATATATATTTTTTTGTCTATTAAATTCAAAGTTCAGGGAAGCGTAGGGGTTTTTCTGTGTAGCACATCCAGGTAGGGGGCTCAGAGTAAAAGTAAAATAGGCATTACATGCAATAACCTAGACTGCCAATAATATATCTCAAGGTAATTTATTCATTTATTCATAATATTAGATTTAGAGCAAGGTAGTACAACTTATAGCGTACAGTCATCCTTCAGTTATTTTGAGGTGCTTTTGACTTGAGTCAGAACAGAGTGTTCAGTCTTCAGCTCCTGGTCAGTTGCAATCTCAATTTAAAGTGGGCGTGGCTGGAATATTCTGTAGCCAATTAGATCATCAGAATGGTCACAGCAGCAGAAGATGAGTGTGTTGATCTTGTGGGAGTGATCTGTCCACTGATATAATTATGTTATTGAGGGCAGGGCTGCATTTGGCAGTGATATTGTCATACTGTGAGGAGGCGAATAGAGGCAAGTGCAAGCCACAAACTGAATTAGACAGTGGAAAGAGTCCCCCAACAGCACAGAGTAGTCATGGGAGGCTCCTATCAAATTGGTGCAGGAAATGTTTTCTGTCAAACGCACTTATATGAAGCATTCCTACATCCCACGTGTTTGTGGTTCCAGGTTCCTTTATATATAATCCAGACTCAAGCATATAAATATAGAAACATTTTCTCTCCTTATGAAAAACATTAATTTAAAAATGTCTCTAGGGTTGGTAACACGGAGCGCTGAATATACAGTATATGTATCTGTCAGTGAAAAGATTGTTTCGAGTGCCGTACACATGATTCATTAGGAATACCCGAAACATTTGGTCTGTTTAAGATCTGGGGTTATGCTAAATAAATAAATACTTTTAATGACAATGATTTTCTTTGCACTCAAGCAAGCAATAGTTAATATGGTTAATGGCACCTTTATATAAGTTAATGACACACACTTTATTCTGCTAAAGCTAGTAGTCATCGTGTAATAAAGGTCATGCTCTGTTCAGCCTGCAGTGTGTGCAGTCTTCCCACTCACACTTTTTACCACCTTAATATTCCAGACCTCTGGTGCTTTCCCTTCTTAAATCTGAAAATGATACCTATACATAAATGTTTTTGTGTGCATGATCATTACCTTCATGGCTGACCTTTAATCCCTGTTCCTCTTTCCCAGGTCGTCCCATCCCATCTACATCTTCGTCTAGCCTTCTACCATCTGCACAACTGCCCAGCTCCCATAATCCTCCTCCTGTTAGCTGCCAGATGCCGCTGCTTGACAGCAATACTTCTCATCAGATCATGGACACTAACCCTGATGAGGAGTTCTCTCCTAACTCATACCTACTCAGAGCATGCTCAGGCTCACAGCAGCCTTCCAGTGGTAAGAACCTTCTCTGGCACTTTAAGTGATTATGCATTAGCTGTTCTTTTGTTTATGTCTGACCCCAGAAATGTACTTAGCTAATCCTCATTATGCAGTATGTATGTTGTGTACGTGTAATGTATCTGCACTAATCTTCTTGCATAGCTTAATGACGCCAGTGTCTTACAGCTAAGAAATATTGTTCAGATAAAACAGGAGTGATCAATCTATATCTCACATTCACTGGTATTCTCCATCAGGGTTATTTAAATAACATGGACAAATACAACATAGTTTGTAGGGTCCATTTTACTAAATAAATGCACAGGTTTCCCTGGTTAAATATAAGCATAAGCTAAGGGAATGCATAGAATTTCTAGAGATACATTCAAGGTCACAATAGACAAGATGAGTATCATGTGCAAAGGGCTTGGTTGGTGATTATATTGTGGTGGCAGACAAGTATACAACGAGATGAGTATTATGTGAGGAGGTCTTGGTTGGTGATAATATTGTGGTAGCAGACCAGTATACAACTAGATGAGTATTATGTGAGGAGGTCTTGGTTGGTGATAATATTGTGGTGGCAGACCAGTGTACAACTAGATGAGTATTATGTGAGGAGGTCTTGGTTGGTGATTATATTGTGGTGGCAGACCAGTATACAACTAGATGAGTATTATGTGAGGAGGTCTTGGTTGGTGATTATATTGTGGTGGCAGACCAGTATACAACTAGATGAGTATTATGTGAGAAGGGCTTGGTTAGTGATAATATTGTGGTGGCAGACCAGTATACAACTAGATGAGTATTATGTGAGAAGGGCTTGGTTAGTGATAATATTGTGGTGGCAGACCAGTGTACAACTAGATGAGTATTATGTGAGGAGGTCTTGGTTGGTGATTATATTGTGGTGGCAGACCAGTATACAACTAGATGAGTATTATGTGAGGAGGTCTTGGTTGGTGATTATATTGTGGTGGCAGACCAGTATACAACTAGATGAGTATTATGTGAGAAGGGCTTGGTTAGTGATAATATTGTGGTGGCAGACCAGTATACAACTAGATGAGTATTATGTGAGAAGGGCTTGGTTAGTGATAATATTGTGGTGGCAGACCAGTATACAACTAGATGAGTATTATGTGAGAAGGGCTTGGTTAGTGATAATATTGTGGTGGCAGACCAGTGTACAACTAGATGAGTATTATGTGAGGAGGGCTTGGTTGGTGATTATATTGTGGTGGCAGACCAGTATACAACTAGATGAGTATTATGTGAGGAGTGTTTGGTTGGTGATTATATTGTGGTGGCAGACCAGTATACAACTAGATGAGTATTATGTGAGGAGGGCTTGGTTGGTGATTATATTGTGGTGGCAGACCAGTATACAACTAGATGAGTATTATGTGAGGAGGGCTTGGTTAGTGATAATATTGTGGTGGCAGACCAGTGTACAACTAGATGAGTATTATGTGAGGAGTGTTTGGTTGGTGATTATATTGTGGTGGCAGACCAGTATACAACTAGATGAGTATTATGTGAGGAGGGCTTGGTTGGTGATTATATTGTGGTGGCAGACCAGTATACAACTAGATGAGTATTATGTGAGGAGGGCTTGGTTGGTGATTATATTGTGGTGGCAGACCAGTATACAACTAGATGAGTATTATGTGAGGAGGTCTTGGTTGGTGATTATATTGTGGTGGCAGACCAGTATACAACTAGATGAGTATTATGTGAGGAGGGCTTGGTTGGTGATTATATTGTGGTGGCAGACCAGTATACAACTGGATGAGTATTATGTGAGGAGGGCTTGGTTGGTGATTATATTGTGGTGGCAGACCAGTATACAACTAGATGAGTATTATGTGAGGAAGTCTTGGTTGGTGATTATATTGTGGTGGCAGACCAGTATACAACTAGATGAATATACATGACTTCTCACAATTGGAAAGGAACTATCAGCACAAAAGAATTTGCCCAACTTTGCTTCCACTTTGCTATATCATTACCCCATTCCAATAGACCATGCTCTATGTAGAATATTGTATGAGGTAAGATCCTTTTCAGGACCCTTTTTCAAGAAAGATTAATTTTGCATGATTAATATACTGCAGCATTAATTCATCAGCAAATACTATTAATACAGAGTCTGGTGTATCCAAAGGAGTGCTATCAAATTTTAGCCCATGGGAAAAGCCTATTAGGAACATTTTAAAGGGGAAAAAAATGCAGGTAACCCCAGTGCCGTAACTATACATTTTGGTGCCCTGGGCGAGACAGACATCTAAGGAGGGGGGTGGGGGGAGGGGTAGGAGGAGAGAGAGAGAGATTTTAACTTACCAGAGTTTGATGCTTCAGCCGTTAAGTTCCGCTGTGAAACGCATGTACGTTCCACTGACAGGCAGTTCGGCATTTGGAACGCATTTGCATTAAACTCTGGTAAGTTAAAATCTCTCTCTCTCTCTTCAGCCCTTAAGCGGAACTTAAGGGCTGAAGGCAGGTAGCGGGCGGCTGCTGCGCCCCCTTGGCTTTGTGCCCTGGGCGACGGCACCGCCCGACCCACCCCCGTTGGAGCCCTGGTTATCCCAGCCCAAGGTAACCCGCTATGAGCCCAGCCTAGGGGGGCAGATGACCCCCAGCCCCCCCATCTCAATCTGTCCCTGTATGTATCAATATCTAAATGCTAATGATATAATTATACTACATTACATTATCTCTACAACATAATTGAGCTTAGACTGAAACCTCAGACATCTGCACTAAAATAGCTATTCTCACCCTTTTATTCTTTAGCTTGGACCCTAATTACCAGTCTCATTGATCTGAAACCCCAAAAGATGCTGTGGACAATAGAATATTTTGCATATTTGGCCAGCTGGACGCCCTGAACCACATGTTGTGCACTTCTGCACTAGAATACATGATATTATATTTGCATCCCTATTACTATTGGGCTGTTGGCAACATTATTATAAATAATGTGATATGCTATACATGTTTTAAATAGTAGGCGGTCACTGCATCTCATGCAGTTTGTAAAAACATATCAGGTGAGGCTTTGCTGTGGTCCAGCAGATATAATCTAGTATATCTAGGCTAAACTCTATTAGATAATGTTATGTTCATGGAGTACTACATAATGCCATATGTTTTCAGTAAACATAGTAACTGACAAGTTGTATTCTAGCCACTTCATGCAGCATTGAAGATAAATTCTCCCAGTATGCAAGTTTAATGCTTATGCGTCTAATTCTCATATTATTTGACTGTTTTCTGCAAGTGTTAATTATTATGTAAATTGTTGAAATCTGGGATGCGTTAGGGAAGAAAGATACCGAAAATGGGGAAATGAAATGTCTTTCCTAATAGTATGCCATTTGAGTTTCTAGACATACTTAACAAATCACATTTTTCTTAGTTCATTTCACTCCGGAGTATTTTTTTTATATATTAACTGTGATTTAAAGCATTGAAAACTATTAGTGAATCTCCATTACTGAAAAGAATTACTTACACATTTTAAGTCGGCTCTGTGCATCATAGCTGCCTAAAGGCATTGTTTGTGGTAACATTTGGCATTCTCGTATAGTGGAATAATTTGCTGGTTTGTAATGTCCACATAATATGCATAGAATAATATTCACTGTACAGTAGTCATGACTGACACTCTTGTCATACGACATAATGTTTTGATGTTTAAAGAAAGTGTTAAAAAAATCTTCTTAACTACCGGCTTACGTCACCAATAAAAAGACAAAAATTCATTATTTCTCTTTAACCAGACTTTTTATATATAAGACAATATGTTTCTTAAAATGTAGCTAGTTTTTAATGTGAATTACAAATATACATTTAAATTTACTTAATTTTGTTATATGTATATTATATATAAAATATAACTTTATTTTTTGTGTTGGATTTGTTATAGTATATTTAGTAATTGTAAGAAACATAGGTAAGCCATTTTAAATCAGATTTGTACTTTATAAAATGAGTTTAGCGTTTGGACCTTTGTTATAGATTGCAATTTTGTATACTTTGACAAATGTAAAAATTATTGTAAGTGCTTACTTACTGCTTTACTGTAACTTCTGTAATGTTTACTTTCAACAGTAGATTTGTTGAAAATGTAGAAATGATTGGAATTACCATGATAATATTTTTGAGCTTTGGGGCTAGAGTTACTAAACCGCGGGTTTGGAAAAGTGGAGATGTTGCCTATAACAACCAATCAGATTCTAGCTTTCATTTATTTAGTGCATTCTACAAAATGACAGCTAGAATCTGATTGGTTGCTATAGGCAACATCTCCACTTTTTCAAACCCGCAGTTTAGTAAATATACCCCTTGGTCTCTCTGTTAGGCATAGTATAGGCCTGGCCAATGTGTGACTCTCTCGGTGGTGTGAAACTCCAAGTCCCAGCATGCTTTGTCAGTAGATGGCCAGACGATAGCTGGTAGGGCATGCTGGGAGTTTCAGAACACCTGGAGCACCACAGGTTGGCCATGCCTGGCATAGTATAATACAGAAACTGATATATCATATTTATATACATACAGATACAGTGCAGATCAAATCACTAACAGAAGATCACACACGGGAAAGGTAAACTCTATACATAGATCGACATGCCCAGATACTGATTTGTAGATTCATCAAATTACCAACAAGTGAGCCAAATAAACAACTGATCAGCTCATTTAGTATATAGGTGTGAGATATGAACTACTTGATTACGGCAGTCTATTGTGAAATGCTGAGAGTACTTTTGTTTTCCAGTTGATAATAAAGTACTGTGGTATACATTGAGATGAGTCACACATAATAAGATTTCTCAAAAATCTATTGGTTCACTATAGCACGAGGCATTATTTTTAGATGGAGGTATAGAGATGGAGCACTATTTCATGAAAGTAAATAAAATGTTCAAAAAATGCACAAATAATTGTAGTTATTATAAAAAGTTAAAAATAAGTGAGGGTATGTATAGGAATCATAAATTATAATGATTACCTTAAAATGAAAAACATATAATTCAAATATATAATTATAAGATATTCATATTCTTGAGAAATTCAATGATAAATATTTCATTAAGGAAATTTAAATTTAAATTTCTCATGTAACATTGCATTGCTTAATCTTAATTAATCTTCAAAAGCTCAGCCAACCACAACTAATGTGTACATTCTGACTACTTGTGATTGGCTGAGCAGGTACTGACCTCCAGCCAATTGATAACAATGGGGATAGCGGCAAAGCAATTAAATACTATTATTGAACTTCTCCAGCATGCCCTGACTGACAAGGCATGCTGATACTTCTAGTTCCACTAGTCCCAGAATTTTTTGGCACTTGATGTTCTACAAGAGTCAAAGCTTTCTGGAACAACAGTATTTAATATTTTTTTTTTACTTTATTTAATAGAGCATTTTATTATTACTTTCAATCTGCAATACTTTTTATGGGATTTCTGACCATTAAAATGAATGGGAAATACACTGACATGTCCGGCTTTCAGGCAATCCTACTTTGGCATGTAACGCACAAGTACCACGCAGTTGAGCTCAGCTAGAATGCTCCCTCCACCTAGATTTGAATCAGTCGACACATTTTAAATTCCCCTGTGCAGCAAAATTGCTGTAGCTGTACGTACTCCTAACACCTGGTGCTATGGAGGCAGGATGCCCATCTCTTGCTGGGACTACATTTTGAAACAATACAATCCCAGAAAACTGGTTCTGGGATTTGATATAAAAGGAGTTTCTGGGGGCACAATACTAAAACAAAAACATACACATTTTTTGGGCAAATATTAGCTTTATTAAAAATATTATTTGTAGATGGAATTATACTTTGACTTCATAAAATGGATACTTAATATTATGCAGAACATCAACAATTAGGATATTCCTTCTTATTGCATTGGCCTCACTCGCAGGGAAATGTCTTATGAACAAGGATCCATTTGACAAGCTTTTCTGCAGAAATCACTCCCAATATTGTCTTGTAGCAAAAAGTTTGGAGAGACTGACAATACTATTGTGACATTATGAGACACATCCTTGAAATGACAATATTACCATAATTTTACGGACAGGCACCCTACCTTGAGCTTGAGATGTTATGCCATGCAATTCCACTTACTTTTATACAGTATGATATGTGTCAGGTCTTCATTGCAGGCAGAGGAACATGCCATAGTCACACGCAAGCTAAATATTTACCCTATTCATTCCTGTGCCATGCTTTATTTAATCCATGTGCTCATTGCAATATAGTATGAGTGTGTGTATGTATACACACACACACACACACACACATATATATATATATATATATATATATATATATATATATATGGTAAATGTAATGTAGCTTGAAATATATGTGGCTTATAACAAATATTTTGTATGTGATAGCTGATTTGAATTGGTTGCGGCTCTAGTCGCTTGCTACGTACAATATTTACACATGGGGCCTGGGCTTTGTATTTCCTTCGCAGTTAAATTTTTCCTCAGCAAGCGTCTGTGTTGAATTCAGGTAATGATAGCGGTCACGGGAGAGACTGTTATGATCTAATAGTTATATCTTCTATTGTGACTCCCCAAAATTACTCCTGTGATACAGATGGCAAAATGATCACGACTTATAAAGTATTACCCACTGCTTATACATCAGGAATGCAGCCATTTTGTGAGCTGGACTGATATCGATTAGAATGCAGCCTATCAATTCACAAAAAGTGACATAACTGAGGTGTGAGGCACAAAGGGGCATACAGTGCTTCACAACCTTAGTAAATTGATGTTATTAGCTTGCTTTCTAATAATTAGGAGTTAATTGTTATTCCAGCTCACAAAATGGCTCCCTCTTTTTTGTAGGAGAAAGATTCACTTCATGTTGGAATCTTCAACAATGGATGAACTCCAATCCCTAGCCTTCTATGGCAGCTTACTTCCCAGCATGCTATGTTATGCTGGAAATCGTTTAAGCAGCACCTAGAGGGACGTCAGTCACATAGAGACTACGTGGATTTCATTGTTTTCTTTTTGGATTTGTTCTGCTTTTAACCATTTAAACCATCAAAAATTCTGTCAAACTTATTTCACAAATATAAGAATCCCATTGTTGATAATGTACAGACCTTTAATCCAACATAAATCTTTATTAGACATCATCAAAGTTCTCAGCTTAAGATAAATGTGATTATAACACTCTTAAAATGACATTATATCATTGGGATAATTGGTTTATCATTTGGAAAAGCAACATCAATCATAACTAGTAGAACTACACAGTAAATGTATGCAACCTTTCCACGGTGGAAGACTGACACTATAATTGCTCAAAATCAGTTAATACCAAAGTGGAAAAACACTCTCTCTTCCTATGTGATCTTCCCTTAATGGGATGCATAATGAAAAATCATGTTGGAGTAAACGCACTGTAATTAAAATAGATGGAAATACATGGTTCCTCTCTGAAAGATAGTTTAATGATAGTTACAGCACTATTGTATGTAAATTATTCTGCTTTTAATTGGCCACCAATTGTTTTGGTATTTAATGTATTATATTTCTCATCCTATGTGTGTGACTACATATTGTGGAGTTTTGGTTGCTTTGCAGTCAGTTCAGCATTTATTTTACCTTGAAGTTATTTCAGTTATTAAGTTTATGTCACTGAACATATATTATCAGGTAATTTGCAGATGAAAGCTGAACACTAAATTTAAAGCACAAAGCACAACTATATCTGTATGTACATGTGTTAATTACAGTGCTTTTTATCTAATTAGATGCACTGTATAAAAAGGAAATCAAAGTATTATGGTAAAGAATTCAGCATGTATATATAATAGATTTAAAGATTATAGGGAACTAAATACATTTTATGTTAATTGTAAATGGCTTGCAACTTTTCTACTTCATGATTCCGAAATCCCCTTCCCCTGTCTCTGTTGCTGGTTTCTGGTCTCCTTCAACTGACCAATCAAGGAGGCCACAGCATTTCATGTCCCTGTTCTCCATATAACTAATATCACACTATTGGTTTCTACATTGACATGTAATTGCTTAGGGTGTGTGTGTGGGGGGGGGGGGGGGGGAAGGGGCTTCTCTGTCTTGCACCACTCTGGAAATGTCCAGTAACAGAAATTAATCTATAGATTCTGAGATTTCCCACATTTCCAGAATTTTAAACACTTTGTGAAGGTCATGTTGGGGAAAAATATGTGGGAACAAGGGTGCTATTTAAAATATTGTATTTGAAAAAGAAAGCACTACCAAATAATAAAAAATAAATAAAATGAAAGTAAATTATAAATTATATATACACAGGATTTTTGAAGTATTATTATATTTATTATGTTTATTTGTAAGGGACCACAATGCTCCACAATACCCCACAGTGAGGAAAAAGGAGCATACATAACACAGCGACATAATAGTGACACATAATAAGGGCAGATGTGAGAAGAAAGGGTAATGTTTTCCCTGCTTGTGAGAGCTTACAATCTAGTGGATTGATGACAATAAATAAATAAATAAATAAAACTAGTAGTCCACTATTGTGATTTGTACCCAGAAGCAGAGGGAATTGGCTCATAGTTAGTGGAGTCCTTGCACACTGTAAGAGCTCATGTGCCATGTTTTCTAAGTACATATCGACAAGGATCACCTCTCTAGAGCCACTTGTTGGATGTATAGCACTGCATTATCGTTATGGAAAGATAGAAATTACATTATAGTTGATACAGCTAAAAACAAAAATCGGTGTTGTAATCTTTTAAGTATACCGTCACTTGTCTTGATATATTGTATTCATAAAATATATTTTATTTAGAACTTGGGGAATGTTTACAATAAGCAAACATAATAAAAACTTGCAAAATTTTAATTGCATCATTAATTTCTCTCCTCATGCTGCAGAATTCTAAGTAGTGAAAAAAACATTTTTGTTACAGCTGACAATACATTTTAGTTTTATAAGTTTTTTCTGTGTCTGAGAATAAGCGCAATATTTAACAAACGATGTTCACAGTAATAAGCAAATGATAAAATTATTGGTAGAATAATGAATTACTGTAATTTTGCAGAACGATCAACAATAATATAAATTAACACTAATATTGTAAATCCAGCATTAATGTAAAACGTTTCACCCACTGGGTTGTAGCATCTTATTTTTAGCTTTAATAGCCCTATTATATAATCTTCCAGTCATTATTGGTTCTGTTGATTTGAATTCAGTTTTCAATTTATTGCTCGGTGTATTATAGCAGTGCAAGATATTTACATTAAATTACCTTTGTAAAGGTTCAAACAATAATTATATTAACATACCTAAAGTATTCAGTTTAGAGTCTGGGCTGAAGGACATGGCAATCCCGCTAAGCATCCTGATAATAAATAAATGGGCAGTACGGTGGCTTAGTGGTTAGCACTTCTGCCTCACAGCACTGGGGTGATGAGATTGATTCCCGACCATGGACTTATCTGTGAGAAGTTTGTTTGTTCTCCCCGTCTTTGCATGGGTTTCCTCCGGGTGCTCCGGTTTCCTCCCACACTCCAAAAACATATTAGTAGGTTAATTGGCTGCTATAAAATTGACCCTAGTCTCTGTTTGTCTGTCTGTGTGTATATGTTAGGGGATTTAGACTGTAAGCACCAATGTGTCAGGGACTGATGTGAGTGTGTTCTCTGTACAGTGCTGTGGAATCAGTGGCACTATATAAATAGATGAATATATATATATATAATTTTTTTTTTTTTTAATGAGGCGCCCATTATGTTATGTTCAGTGAACACAGGTGAAGGCTTGGATGATTGCATTGCATCACTTATGGTGTTTTTGGTTTCTATTCCATTTTCTTAAAACCCCTTGTACTTTAAGCATAGTTTTTACATAGGAAACAATGAACCCGAAGCTTTGCTGTATTTTTGGAAGGTAAAATACAGCATTTAAAAAGATATATTTGGCCTTATTTTTGAAAACGTGAAAGTATAGGTAACTACTGTGTATAGTCAGTAAGTCCTAAAACAGTTGAATGCCCAAGCAGTTCTGATGAAAAATTGTAAAGGGATCCAATAAAAAATCTAGTTCACCCATTTTTGCTAGTGGCCATCCCCTGAGTAGGCCTCCCTCGGTGGTCTTAGCATGTGTGGGGCCGGCATAGGTCAGTGAAGCCCGCACTCACTAGCGACTGTTTCTAGAACAGAGCTGGGCCCTCCTCACCTCCGGGGATCATAGCCGGTGCACACCTTGTGGCGGTTGTATTTCTGCCCCTGCCCACTACACCTATTAATGGGCACCAGTAGTTACAATAATTATTTTACAAATATATAAAGTTGAAATTTTCAAAAGCAAAAATATTGGGATTATTTTAGGAGAGGTACACATTGGATGTCAAAGGTTGGGAACATATGACCATAAGCTGCAGGGTTTTGGAAGATAATGTTGCATTTCCTGAGGATACTGAGGTACAACAACATAGGTTCCTCTTTGCTCTTATCCCGATCTGGGATTGGCTGGGCAGGGGTCATATGACCACCAGGACGGTTCCATAGTGCAGCTTTGGGCTGGGTCTTTGGGCTACCTGCATTTATTTTCTTTTAATAGGCTGCTGAGCTGAATCTCACCCTCCAGGTTAAATTTAGCAGCCAGCCCCTGGCCCCGATAGTGTACTCCACAGCACACAGGTCTGCACATTGGGGCCTCCTCTAAGAAGGCTGCATTTCTTCAGTGATGTCCCTGAAGCAGAGGACATGTAACAATCTGACATCATTTTTTTCTAAACCTGGTCACAGTCCGTAGTATGTACCGGTAGGGTGCTGGAAGCAGATAGGAAAAATGAAATGTTCTTAAGTAAATTGGGAGTGAAGTAATTTGAAGGGAAGAAAAAAGATTACAGAAATGACAGGGGAAGCGCCCAATTTGGTAAATGATTGTAAGGAGACATGCATGATTCACTAAACTGCATAGCGGGTCAATTGGATTTGTAGCAATTTAATCCACGGTGGATGAAAAACTGTATTATTCATGTGTTCAATGCATTAGATAAATAGCATTTTGAGAAGTTGGTAGCGTCTACAATCTATAACTCTTTGTTCGTATAACTGTATGGTGCTTTCTGCAGCAAAATGGTTAATGATCGCAGCCATGCCATTTTCATACTAAAATATTCTTTCTCCCAAGATGTCACTTTTAAGGATATCAGGAAAACACTCTCTAGCTTATCGCTGATTCGCTGAGCTGTAAATGTTGCTATCTACAGTATACTACATTAAACAATTTTTATGATATATTTTGTTGATGTCCATTTCCAAGCCTAGAAGTAATGTAATGAGAAGTGAAGAGTGCTATGTTATAGATTTCAATATCTCTCAGGAGAGTAATGATGAAGCTATGTCATCATGGGCTCAGTAAAGGAGATAACTAATGTCTGAAGCTGGAAAAAAAAACCTGGATACTAGTTCCATTTCCAAATGTGATAGTTCAAGTGGTCAATTGCTATAGTTAATTTGTTGGTTTTGTATCCTTAAATAATATATAACGGTGCTATTTATAACTGTAGCTGTCCCTTTAAGAATATTTTAGGTTTGAAGCAACATTATAACAAGTGTACTTTGTTTTTGTTTGTTTGGTATATTGTGAAATCATATAGACATGAAACTGAATATCAATCATAGTTGCCTACTCTCCCGGAATGTCCGGGAGACTCCCGATTTTTTAGGAGTTCTCCCGGACTCCTGAGAGAGCAGACAAAAATCCCAGATCTGGCTGTCGCCGTTGTTAAAGATGGTAGGGACGGGGGTAAACCCGCCATTGTGGACCCGCCCCCTGCTGGGATTGGCTAATATTGACAGGGGTGGAGCCTAACTGCGCACCACGCATGACCACGCCCCCCTTGACGGATCCACTCCCAGACAGCTGCCTTCAAAAGTAGGCAAGTATGATATCAATGTGTTGTAGACTCTCCCTTACTGACGCTGCTTTTGGCATATGGCAGCGAGTTAAAAAAGTATAGTGTCGGGTGTGACAAGCTATGGCTCTCCAGGTTTTGGGAAAATACAAGCCCCCAGCATGCTTTGCCACCTGATAGCTGGCAGGGAATGCTGGGACTTGTAGTTTCACAACATCTGCAGAGCCACAGGTTGCTCAGGTCTGGTCTAGGGTGTCCATTTACTGCCTTTTGCCTTGCTGGGATAAGTTTACAATCTATATGCTGTCAGCCATTCCACTTGTAGGAAACTATTGTTTATTTTTAAGTGTTTTTTTCGAGCAAGACACCCCAAATTGTGACGATCACCCCATATGAAATTCATAATAAACTTGTTATCTGAACATTTCCCACATATATAATGACATATGTTTTTATTGAGAGCTACTTTAGCTGCTGGACAGAAAATTTGTGGGTGACAATAAAATGGAAGTACTTTATAAGGCTATAGAGAAAACTGGTACTGGTAACTGCAAAAAGGTGTTGTAACCAATGAAAACCAATCAATTTCTATCGGACACTTTTTGAGTATATTTTAACAAATCTGTGTGCCGATAAATGTCCCTCATTATGTGTGTTTTATGTTTGTTGAATACTAGCAAAGTTAATAGCATTGACCCATTGTGGTGTAATAAATATGATATGGATGTTGAGCTGCCTTATTTGTGCAATGTGGCTGCTCCATGTCATCAATAATTTCCCCAAAAAATGATACGGGTCGATACATCCAAGTACTAAAATGTTGTTTCTCTGACATTCAATGTTTAGTTCAGGATTAAGGCTAGGTATCTAAACATTATTCTGTAAAAATATGCGCTGTTCAACTAGGCCAGAGCTTTAGAATCCGGTTCCTGCTCGGTCGCAAGTATTGGTGACAACATTGAACAGATCCCGTGATTTAGCATGGAATAGATCAGGGGAAAACACAGGATTTCTAGAGGGGGGTCCAAATTTGGATTTTGGAACAAAACAAAAACACAACAAAAACAAACTTGCTGTAATAAACAGGCAACAGACACTTTTTTTGTAGTTAAATTGTTTGACTGTAAATAAGAAGTTTTGTTGAATAACAGAATGTAAGACACACTCTAATAACAAGTGGTGCAGGAGCAGCGTTTGTACCACTGTTTCCACTTGCTGGTTTTAGTCACGGTTTTCTTTAAATTGCACCCTAATCAGAAAATCCTCGTGAAACCTCGTTGCATGGGTAGCGGAGATTTTACTAAATGTACAGCATGATAAGGACATAAAGAGAAGTGGTACCGTGCAGTGCCCATATGTACAGTATAAGAACTGCATAAAGAGAAGTGGTACTGTGTAGTGTGTTTGTGTGTGTGTGTGTGTGTGTGTGTGTATATATATATATATGCACACGCAATAGAATACAAAGTGGCGCTCTACTCAACAATCCGATTTAAAAAGTCCAAGCCACAAATACTGACGTATTAATGCACTCCACATGTACAGGTGGCATTCCATATATATATATATACACACGCATACAGCATGAACATGACATAAAGATAAGTGGTACTGTGCCATACATTCAGTATCACAAAAGCATTCAGAATGACATACAAAACAGAAATTAGGCAGTTGTGCTGTAGTCAAATATGAAAACTAGAATTAGAACAGTAGAATGTACATAAATGTAATACAGTGTTGCATAAAAAAGGAATGAGGCATAAAGTAAACTGTACATTATTGTGCACACTGGTTTAAATAAATCTGACCATTTAACCAAATGAATATTACTTTACAAAACTAATATTAATCTCCTCTCACACCCAATTAAAATGAAAAGTATTAAACTTAGTGTTATAGCTACTTACACATTGCTGCACATCAGACTGCAGATGAGAGAACAGGTCATATACTTTCTGTACTTTCTGTTTCAGACACTTCAGTATTAAATAGAAAGCTATAAAAATAATACACTAGAGACAAAAGTGACGGCAGCCATTTTGTTGAGGCTAGTGTTCATGAAAATATATGCAAATGCTCGTGGAAAATGTTTCCTATACTGCAGACAATGTGTTTTAGTAAATTTAATATAGCTACTAACTGGGGGGTTTCATCTTTAGAGAATGATTGGTTTTTGGGTAACTGGAAATCCCCCTTAGTGTGCCCCTGTATATCGGTTAGTGCAGACAACGGATGATAGAGATCAAATTCAGGTTACAATGCAGCAGTACTGGTAAATTTTATGTTTGTTAAAAAAATTCCATGGATTTCCAGCTTAAAATATACAGATATTTAGTTAATACTGTAGATTTAGCTAAATCAGCATCAGTTAGTAAATGTATGGTATGTGTATTCTGCTGTTCAATTAATGCAAATTTTAATCAACAGTGCCTAAAAGCTTTGAACAAACAGAGGCATGAAAAATGAGGCTGCAAAATATTAAGTAAATGTTTTCTTTTGTTTTGTCATTATCTATAAATCACTTCCTTTTCCTTCTATTTAACAACTTTCTGGGAGCATCTCCTCATTCAAGGCTATTATGCATTATGTTATGCTATTGTGGCAAAGGCTAGAGAAGTACAAAACATGTACTTTCCTTCAAAAGCAAAGGTTTTTTTTCAATAGTCATTTATAATGGCCTTTGAATTAACATTTTCTGTGAGAAATTGCGTTGTGAAGCTGTACGGTACTGATATCTACAGAGCAAATGATCATTTCACTCAGTTATCCTTCCCCCTATTTTTACCACGCCCCTTGCTGCTGATTATAGTCTAGTGTGGAATTTAACCACTGTTAACTGAAATATTACTTATCTGCTTACTTATTCGTTCATCAAGTTTATCAGACTACACTGAAGCCCTAGATTCGCTCTGCCTATAACTCCTGGCATTACCAAGTGGAAAATCATGAGAAATGAAGCAGCACCAATCCTCCCACATCACACCCATTTCAAGTCAGGTCACACCCCTTTCCTGGTAGTACATATCACTTCTGTCCAGTGAGAACTGGAAGTGTTGGTAGTTACGTTGCACTGCCTACAGCACATATCTGTTCAGCCAATACAATTGCCAGGAAGGTTTACATCAGTGGTTTCTACCTTGGTGTATGATATGATGATAGTTAAGGTAACATGTTTGTAACTACGGTCAGAGTAGCGGTGAAGGGGATGACAATGGGGGGTATTCAATTGTCAGCGAGTTTTTTTTTCCCCGCAGTTTTTTTTAAAAAAAATCTCCCACAGGTTTTTGACGGCAATAGCGACCGTTTTGAGTTAGCGCAGCGGGAAAACTCGTGTAATTCAATTGAAAAAGCGGGAACGCTGCCCCAGCGCGTTAAACATGATGTTTGCAAGTTTTTAAGGAAGTGAAGGGGAGTTTTAACGCGGTCATGTATAACACAAAAAAAAGGTTTTGCATACATTTTCATACATTACATTACACATTGATAATATCTATATTAAAGTACTTTCTTTCGCATATTTTTTTACTGAACTATTTTTTACCATAGAATCATCTATACCATGTCAAAACACATTACTACATTTATATTTGTACCAAAACCATACATAAATATAATTAATTAGTGATTTTATTTTTTCTTTTTTTATGTTTATTTTATTTCACTATTTTTTCACAAGAAAATCAACTTTCACAAGTTAGGCATTAGTGATAAACATAAGTTTAATTTTTTTTTCCACATTATTACATGATTTCAAATACTTTTCAGAGGTTTTTCGTTTTTAACACACCCCAAAGAGGTGCGAGATAAAACAGCATATTTTCCTGTTTAACGCGCCGCGTTAAAAAACAACTGAATAGCTTTTAACGCTGCTGCCTCTCGCACACCCTATACTTTCCATAGACCTTCTACTGGAGCGCGAGAGGACCGTTTCATGAAAAAAAACTGAACGTTAAAAATGGAATTGAATCGCGGGTAAAGTTAACCCGCTGGAAAATGAAAAAAAAAAACAGCCTTAAAATTACTTATCGCGGTCAAAAATGAAAATCTCACTGATAATTGAATATCCCCCAATGTGTCCCTTTTTTCTGGTTATCAGGGTGGAATTGAAGGCACAGATTGTACTTGTACTGTTGTACTTGCACATGCTCACAAGACCAGTGTTCTATGCATGTTCTCACAGTGGAATAGAAAGAGAGTCTCCACCAGGCATGTTCAGGATAGCGGTGCAGATGAGCCTCCACTGCAGGAGGTAGATAGACATACTCATCCCTCTCCCCCAACGAAATAGCTTTGGAGCCTGGTAATTGCACTTTACACCCCTGGTAACATTATGTATTAACCTGTGTTATGCCAGTATACAAATCTTATGGCAGGAAGGAGAGCCATTCCTGTGAATGTCTCAAGCAATAGGATGATTTGGCCCAACCTGAACACATATTACAAATATAATAACATGGCAACATCTTAATATTAGATTAAACAAAGCAGTATAAAACAACATGTTTGAAGCTGATAATGGGGATGATATTCTATCTATTTTTCCAATTGCTTTCAAACATGTATTAACCAGCACAATAGGCTGTTATATCTAGATGCGTCTGTTTTTTCCATCATGAACAGTTTCTTGTCTTCAATTGCTTTCTCAGCACTCGAGTAGCGAGATGGAAAACTGCGGTTTGCTGGTGAGCTGTCTTTCTGAAACTTAATCCACAAGTTAATTACATTTGCTTCAGCTTTGTGAGATTTATTCTGAGCAAAATTAGATAAAAATTGGAACACCGTAAGATGGGCATCTTTGGCTTTTACACTAACCTATATGACATATTTGTACAGCGGACAAGTGCTTATTTCCGTCAGGTGTTTGTTTTTTGTTGTTTCCATAACAAGCTCTCTTCTTTTTTAATCTGGAGAAAATTGTAGGCTCCACTGTGAAGTATTCAATCACTGCGTTTTCATTCTTTTTCATATATTCTATCGGTCTGTCTGCAATCGACGATCTGTGACTGTCTGCTTATCTATCCGCCTGTCCGTATCAGGAGTCACTGCTGCTTGTTCCGTATTGATACAAGATATTCCTCTAGCGCTCTGGTAAAATATCCCAGACCAGACTTCACTGACACATAAGCTGCACTCAGCCGGCCAGATCTGTGCTACGTCCTCTCTCTCTGGAGCTGTGAATGTTTGTCCAAGTTCCGAATTATCAGCTCCGTGCAAATGACTACTTTTCAGTGTTCTGATTTCAAAGTTGGAAAAGGGATTCCTATTCCTATGTGCCAGATCCCCAAATATTTACACAATGCATTCTGCGGCATTCACACATGGCTGCAGCTGCATTTCAATCTGTTCCATCTGATTGGATTATATGTTTTCTTCCAGTCTGTGGTAATGGTAGAGTTGTTTCCAGATCCCTGGGTTATTTTCATTGTTGTGACCTTTCCTTTCTACCTGGGTTGCCATGCCATCCAGTCTTCTCTCCTCGGTGCTTAAGAAACTGGTTCTTACTTGGCTCTGTCTGCTGCAGTGACTGTCATTCTATTTGATGTATTTGTACCAGGTATCATGTGGCTTTGAAAGTGCAGTGATCTTTACTAGCAGAGTTCTTCTCACACATCTAACAGGTTCTTCTGACTTTTAGGTCAGGAATAGCAATTCAACAAAAATTTACAGGGCAAAAAAACCAATGCCCCTGCTGCTTGGAGGTATATTAATAGTCGCTGTTGTTTCCGGCTGCCTTGTCCTCTAATTCTCACGTTTGCCGTTTTGAAGAACTTTTTTTTTATAGGAAAAAAAAAAAGTCTTTTTGTATATTTTTATTTTTTAAAGTGAGAAAATAATTCAAAAGCACCTGGAGAACAGCAAAGCGTGATACAGGTTCAAACACTATGAATGTTTACTACATTTCTTCTTCTACGTGTGTCCATTGTTTACAAGTGTTTTGCATGTACCAAAAGAATGGCTTACAATGTTTAAGTCACTACTAGTACGTTAAAGTGGATTTTTAGAAAATATTCACATTTCTGCTACATGGTGGCAAACAAAACACAAGGTCTTTTGGTTCTGCCCTTGAATCAATTAGTACCTCATTCATGACAAACACAATAAAAGCCAGAGGCATGTACACTTATTAGATGTCCTTGGGTATGTGGGAGTGTGACAAATAATGGATTGTAAAGGTGTTGGCATATCTGTACATTGCAAACAGCAAGTTCAGCGTTCCATTTAAGAGAGCCTTTGCTTTTATTAAGAACATCATGTTTATACATGAAAGAACATGTTTTCAAAATCGCTGAAAACTTATATTGTTATTATTTTCTAGAATATTTAACAATGAATTAACACATTGCATTATGCAACAACCTTACCAATAGCTGCCGTTTACTGGGAAGACAGTGTGCTCTTATCTCCACTTATCTGTCCTAGTCCACTTCATTTAAGCATCCATGCCCCTTAATTTAATGATACACTGCTTGCTGGATGTGTTGGTTTAATAATTAGAGAGATAGAGGCATTAGCAAACTGACATACAAATTCTAGCATGGACCATGTTTTATCCTTTATTTCCACCCAAAATAATTTACTATGACGCCATAGCTCCTTTTCTTTGCGTTTATTCTATGTATATTTACATTTTTTAAAAAGCTAGAGATCATTACGGAGTGGAACAAGAAAGTTAATGAATTTCCACAGCTGAGTGTGGCTACTGAAGTGAATCTATTAAGTTGCACGAAAGTAAGTGAAAAAATGCTATGTTTTCTAAATCCTTCATGTCAGGGCCACGAAGATCGGGGGCTAAACAGTGCCCCTACATAGTGGCACTGTACTGTACAGCAGCCGCAGCGCTGTCAAAGAAGCGTCCACGGCGGTGCAGTATTGTAGTACAATACAGCGTCGCGGCTGCTGTACAATACAGTGCCGCCAAAATGGAGCATGCACAGCAGCTCTCCCCTTAAAAATCCTGCATGCGCCCCTGCATGTGGTGTGATAAAACGAAAGAAAAGTAAATATTTTGCAACAATATAACTGTAAATACAGTAAGAGGATGGTGAGACTAATATAAACTAGTTTGGATGTACCCTGCTCTGGAAGTATTATACTATGTGTTCTTTTCTATGTCTTTTTATCTTCTACATATTATATAATCGCTTTGGAAGCCGTAACCGGATTACTTGATTTGTGGAAAGAAAAAACAGTATAAGTGACTATGTGACTGTTTGGAATTATTCTCAAAACTATTTGTATGGTTCTATTTTTTTTTTTTGCACATATATGTAAGTGAGTTTTCTATGGTTTGTGTGTGCGCCTGAGATATACACATTTGTTACATTGGTTGCATTATTTAGGGTGAAGTGGCACTCTGTTGTATATTGTGGCAACAACACACAGGAAGCGCTTAGAAAGGAATATATATTTTGTCTATAATGGTGCTTGTAGGCAATGGACTTAGCAATAGTGCTCAATGTCAAGCAGCAGTCGCAAAGGCCAATAAAGTATTGGCATGCATAAAAAGGGGCATCGATGCAAGAGAAGTGCAATTTTGCTACTATATAAATCATTGATAAGACCTCATCTTGAATATGGAGTACAGTTCTGGGCATCACTCTATAAAGAAGACATTTTGGAGCTAGAAAGGGTTCAGAGAAGGGCGACAAAATTGATAAAGGCTATGGAGCCATTAAGTTATGAGACAAGGTTAGCTAGTCTAGACATGTTTACTTTAGAAATGAGGCGTCTAAGAAGGGATATGATTACTATGTACAAATACATTAGGGGTCAATACAGAGAACTTTCATGGGACCTTTTTACCTCAAGGACTGTACACAGGACATGTGATCACCCCCTAAGGTTAGAGGAAGGGGTTCTTTACAGTAAGGGCAGTCAAGATATGGAATTCACTTCCAGGGAAGGTTGCGATGGCAGAGTCAATTGATATGTTTAAGAAAGGATTAGACAAATGTTAGCGGAAAAGGGCTATACAGGGGTTACTGTCAATTAAAATGAAAGATATTAGTGGATCCAAGGTGAAAAAGGACTGCAATATTGGATCAGGAGGGATTTTACCCGATTGAAACAGATTAGTGGTTGCATCATCTGGATCAATTTCAAATATAAGAGAGGGATCACAGGAGATCCAAAATAGGTTTAACTTGATGTACTGGTGTAATTTTTTCAACCGCATCAACTATGTTACTTCGACGCATGCACATATCATATGCAATTAATTTAATTACTGGTATTACTGATGCAGTATGATTCTATATTCAACATGTATCAGACATCCTAATAAATCCTGTGAGATATACAGTATATATTTGTCCTGAGATCTGAAGATTACAAATCACCCATTGTCAAACTGATACATTGCATTTAAGTGTTTTTACTGAAATATTTATTACTTTTGGAAATAGAAGATGCATTCTGAATACAGCCCATAAAATTGCAATTGCAGCACAATCTCTCAGGCTACCATTAACTTGGAGTTGCCTTCAACATGTTCAATATTTAGTGAGCATAAGTACAGTATGTCTATTACAAAATATTCAAGCCATTGGGAGATATTTGTTTGTTTCTCAACCATCCACATGATAAAGCAGTATAACATGTGTGGTGTGTGTATTAGCAGAAACACTTTAGCCCTCTGGGAATTCTCACTCACAACAAGCCATATGTTGTGGCATAGGAACAAACTGATCTAGCTACAATTGTCATTTTATTTTATTGCACAGTTCTCAGTGTGTGCAAAAAATTAAAAAATTGTTCTTGTATGTTAGTATATGTCATTATTTTACTTTAAAAAAAAACAGGTATGGGACTGTTGTACATAGCATTGATATTATGAATAATTTAGATTTTGTAGTTATTGATTATAAAGTACTAGCTGAAGTATCCGGTGTTGCCTGTGTTTAAATCTTCAAGTTATAAAGTTAACAATGAGCTGGATGTAGCAATAATTATCAACTAAGGAGCTCTTCTAACACACCCATTAGGTGGCTGCCTGGTGTTGTTTTTGTTTTTCTATTAAATGTCATCCAAATCTTCCACTGAAAGGTCCTAAACAGTCTCCCCGGGACAAAGTTCAGACCAGTGTACACTAATGAGAAGTCCAACTGGGACCTTAACCTCCATAGAACCTGGCCAGGATCCAACTGGACCACCTCGTATTGGTTTAATCCCAATCAGTGAATGGATATCTAAATGCAGGCTCAGAACAGGCTCCCTGTGTCAAAGTTCTGTCCAGCAAACACCAACGGGAGGTCTGACCAGGACCCCACAACTCTTTCCCCCCTAAAACCTGGCCAGGTGTGTTGAGAACAGAAGCCTGACTGAACAGTGAATCATAGATTGTATGAGGAAAGGAAGCTTGTGAGGCTAGTCTATGCAAGCCACTCAAGAAGCTTGGGGGACATAGTAGTTTAAAGATGGAACAGTAATCCGAGAGAGATTGGTGAGATTGAAAGTATATTTGTTTGGCAGTGTCCAAAGCATTTCTATAACAATGGTATCAGTATATTTGAGAAGTATGATGCTTTCACCAGTGCTACTTTGTGGATCAGAAGAGGAGAATGTAGAAATCAGGGAGAGAAGTTATTGCAGAGAGCTGGAAAGTTGTTGAAAGTTAATAGTACTGACATTTCTGTGGGTATGAAGAGGCTTTGAATTAGAGTGCAAAGAAGTTAAAGAGGTGGAGGAGAGGTTGTAGGTCAGTGTTGGCTAACCTGTGACACTCCAGGTGTTGTGAAACTACATGTCCCAGCATACTTTGCCAATATATAGCAGCTTTTTGCTGGAAGGGTATGCTGGGACTTGTAGTTTCACAACACCTGGAGTGTCACAGGTCAGCCAACACTGTTGTAGTTGTTGGTCTGAGAAGGGGAAATGAGTGCTAAAGAAATCAGAAATTGAACAATGTGGCTCACACAAACAGTGGCTGTGAACCATTCGTCTGTTAGTGCCAGAAGGTTGAGATGATTTGAGAGGAAAAGCCATATACCAATAAAGCATTGCATTCCATACGCACATTTTAAGGATCTTGATAGTGATGGGAAACAGGTGAAGCCATTCATTTTCATCAGTAAGGTTACATCATTCTTATCTTGAAGCTGTAGAAAAATATAGGTCTTGTCTTTGACCAATGTTTACAGTTGTCCAAAATATTGTTTGCAATAATGTTTATGCTTCATTTTTGTTGTAACGTGTTAGACTTTTCAATGTAAAGAAAACAAACAATAGCTGAAGCAGATAAATAAATTCTTATTACTGCTTCCATCTGTTTAATTGGTTAACAAAAACTTCTAGCACCCTTGACTTTTCAAGTCATGTTAGAAGTGGCATTATCCACTTAAGCAGGAAGAATTTATCATTGTATGTGCATGTGTAGAAAACATGCATTAGTAAGGAATGGCTGTTATCTTCACTTGATATGGATGAGTGGAGAAAACATTTATTCACAGGAAACATAGACCCTTGTGTCTTATTTGCCTGTGGCTCAGAAACACTTGTTGTCATAACATGGAGATCTTATACATACAGCATTGAATGTACATTTATGTCATGTGATCACTGTTAATGCACAAAACATCTTGTATACAGAACCAAGCATATGCCACAATGAATATCGTAGAATATGTGTTAGCATTAATAATTTTCAGTTGTACTGTTATTTTAATATAAAGATTGGCACTTTGGGGGTACGTAACATAGATATGTACTTGTCACCAATGTTCAACCCAATATGTCACTACAGTGCATTCTGATGCATCACTTTTAAGCACGTCACTGCGGATATGTCAATTATTTATGACTTCCTGCAAGTTTCTCTGATTTAGAGCCAGCCTCATTGACTTTTAGCATCAGCGTTCTCTAGACTTTAATGGGGCTTCACTGAAAAGAATCTGTTAAAATGCAGTTTTTTTCCAACCATAACATGAAATTATACTAGCTGTTCCTGTGGAGTTTGACACATCTTTCTGCCCTGTATGACTAAATGACATTACCACCTGGCTCTCCAGCCTTTTGGATAAAACCTTATGTTACAACCATCTGAGTATATGTCAACGAGTATATTTGATATCATTCATTTATTATTGCACTTTTAGGTGCCTGACCACAAGGCATTTTATAGCTATTATTTGAAATACATAAATTGTTCCCTTGCTGATAGATTTATAATGTTTGAGAGATTGTTCAACATTGGTACTATTTCTGAGAATAGTTTTTCCTATGTGTAAAATGTCCAGCTAATCTGTCGATCCATAAAATAATTCTGGACCCATCTAGTGTCTGAAAACAAAATATTTTTCTTTACCTTTTGTTTTTCAATGACCCATGGCGGTCCCATTATTTAACCAGCTTATTGGCTCATATGAGTTTCTATTCTCCTCTTGTAATTGTACATAATGAAGCTCTTAGGTTTGGTTCTTTTGGGGTTTTCTATTGCTTTAGTGTGTAATGGCAAAGTTTTTACTAATTTATTCATGTGGAGTTTTTGAAACAATTGTGTTATAGTGGCAATTTTTATCCTGTTAAAACAAACACAAACTACTGTATATTAAACTAATAATGTCACACCTTACTATTAGAGGTTGTGTATCAATTCATCTGATTCTGAAAACTGGCTAATTTTCAGCAATTAGTGAGTTAAATTGATAATTGTATTAGATTAACCCAAAATTTCCCTCCCCACCATGGTGAGAGGGAAGAGGTTCTTTAACACAGTACAGTGTATTTGAACATAAAGAAGCCAGAGATCTGCCCTTCACTGTTTTAGTCTCCATATTCACTTCTGTGCACAGGTTGTGAATTTACATCCTGCTTAGTTAGCCTTACATTGACTCATAATCTATTGGAGTTCAATAGATTTCTAATTCAAATATCATCATCAACAACATTTATTTATATAGCGCCAGCAAATTCCGTAGCGCTTTACAATTGGGAACAAACATTAATTAAACAATACTGCGTAATACATACAGACAGAGAGGTAAGAGAACCCTGCTCGCAAGCTTACAATCTATGGGACAATAGTGTTGTTTAAATATTCAAGCAATACATTACTTGGAGCAAAAAACTATTGTTTCTGCTCTTCACACACTTTTAACTAAAGCCCTTGTTGTGTTGACAATCCTCTATATCAGGCTTATTGTACTAACTGTTAGATATACAATTATAGCGAGTGAAGACTTGCATGAAGAAAAGAAAAGTACCTCCATCCAAAAATATGTGACAACTTTGCAACAAGCAGTGTTTTTGCAGAGATGAAAATTATGGACTCACTAGCCCATGTCGGCTTTTCAGATGGTGGCAAAACCTGTGATTTGCAATTGCTCCTTTGATCAAATAGTAAAAAGAGCGTTAGTCACACCTTTGCCAACATAGAGGACAATATTTCAGGCCCTAGCAGTGGTTTAAATAAATGATGCCTAAATAAATACAAACCTACCCTCCCAAAACTGTCAGAGTTTTAAGTTGGCGTAGCCCAAATTGTATACTAAGAAGTGGTGACAGTTTCACTTGTGTAAGTGATGCACTGGGGCGTCTCACCATTAACCCTGCATTGATCACACACATCAGATGACAGATGGTACATGGACTTACACAGTGTGGCTGTGTGCAGTATATAGATGCACTGTGCTGTGTACGCCTTACTCTTTCTAACTGAGAGCAGCTCAACTCTACAGCGTGTTCTTGCTACAATTTGAAATATGTACCGTATTTCCCCATGTATAAGGCGCTCCCATGTATAAGACGCACCTTAATTTTGGCCCCGAAATTTGAAAAAAAATATATTATGGTAGCTGTTAAAAAGTGTGCAGAGATTGCAGGCACAAATGATTATATTTATATTACTCTTCTTGGCAGGGAGAGTGTGCTGGCCGGCTGCTCTGATTCAGAGCAGCCGGCCAGCACACTCTCCCTGCCTGTCTCTGCCGAACGGACCTGCACACTATAGTGTGCAGCCGCCGGCAGTAAGCCCCTGCAATCATCCCCCCGCTGCCACTGTACCACTGCACCCCTCCCCCTGGATTCCCCCGCTTCCACTGTACAGCCGCCCCCCTCCACCTGGATTCCCCTGCTGCCACTGTATAAGAGTGTGCTGAGATTGTAGGGGCTTGTGTTTTAAACACAATCAGAGCAGCCGGCCAGCACACTCTCTCTGTCTGTTTCTGTGGAACAGACCTGCACACAGTATGCCCATACAATCGCCCCATCCCCCTATGCCACTGTAACGCTGCCCCCCCCCCCCCACTGGATGCTACCACTGTATAAGACGCACCCGATTTTTAGACCCCAAGTTTTTGGAAAAAAGGTGCGTCTTATACATGGGGAAATACGGTGTTTGTTTTGTCTGACATTACCTAGAGGGTATTTCAACTATGTTGATATTAAGAACACTTCTACTATTATTCATAACCTGTAAACCTGTACACGTTTAGAAGTCACCAACACTTAGGGGTAAATGTATTAACATGCGGGTTCTTCAACACCCGCGAGTTTAGCGTCTTCGGCGATTAAATTTAAAGCGGCGCTGCATTGTAAAGGGAAGTTTCCCTTTACAATGCAGCGCCGCTTTAAATTTAATCGCTGAAGACGCTGAATTCGCGGGTATTGAAGAACCCGCATGTTAATACATCTACCCCTTAGTAATACATAGTTAAGGTTAAGACTTGTTTTTAAAATACTATTATCTCTCTTTGGGCATTTAAACATAATCAAGACCTGAAAACATACACAAATATTGAACTTTATATTTGTATCACTCTCTTTTTTAAATTTACTTGCATAGTTTCTATTTTTGGGTTCAAAATGTGCAAATATTATGCAATATCTAGAAAATCTAAAACAATTATTCTGATGAAGTAGAATACACTTTTAGAGATATCCAAAAAATGGTTCCTTCTTTTTCAAGATTGTTTGCTGATATTATATTTGATATGAATGTCAGTTCAAAACAGTCAGAGTTAGCTGTGATATTAATACAATCTGTAAGGAAGTCTGTGGCTAGCAACTTGCAAATACTGTATTATTATAGCTGCAGTATAATCCGAGATTATTAGCTTCACCATCATACAATTATTAATGGCAACTTCAGAAACTAGCCATAGCTAATGTATTTTTGATTCTGAAAAATCATTTAGAGAGTCAGGGGCTCTCGCTGCCCCTCTTTCCATCTTATTTCTTTTATTTTATCAGCATTATATATGTTCTCAGCTCAACTCCGCTAAACAGGTACCTATGTTAAATAATCCATTATTCTTACTAAAGGCAAATGTTTGGGTGTGTTTTGACCTTTTTTGTAGATAAAATGCCAATAGCTACATATGTCCCCATATGTTATAACTGTGAATTATCTATAAACATTTTCTCTCCGGAACCTTTTCACAAGCTCCCTTATTAAATCATCATTTGTTTAGTACTGGTGATACTTGTTCATTTTATCAACAGATTCATATAACAAACACACGTGGAGAGAAGTGTTGAAAGGTGACCATTGACCATTTCATTCATGGGTGACTCAGTCATTTTGGATCACCTGTCTAGATGACAGAATAAAATCAGTATAGACATAATTCTGTAGTCTCTGGGGAACGGTAAAATTCCTACTAAGCACTGTTACCTCCCCACATCATAGGGGTTCATCTGGCATTTTAGATATGCATGGCCCATTCTCTATCCTTGCCCAGTGTAAATGTGCAGAAAATTCCATATATATCAACTATAATGGCAAATTTTAGCTTTATATGTCAGTAATGATTCCTTATTGAGGTAACTGTATGTGTGAAACAACATTCCTGTTCTCTCATGAGCATGCAGTCAGTCTCTCATGGATGATAAAGGTTTGTGTACAAAGGAACATGTTTGCATTCATCTGGTTGATATAATATCAAATAGCTTCTCTGAAGATATGGAAACAAAAAGTGTTTTCAAATAGAATCTGTTCCCAGAACAGGGATCAGGGAACTTTTTTAGCTTTTACCCCAAAATATATTTAGATACGCCGACGTTACCCCCTTGATTTGAAAGGAAAGAAATCATAATTAATTATTGGAATTCAAAATTTTATTGAATCTATTCAATCTATTCAAAATTTCTTTGAAACCTTCAACTTCAAAACTTCAGATTTTGGAGAAATGATGTTGCTTCATTTTTGATAGGGGATCATCAATATTGGGGCAATTTGCATACAGTCTTCAGCATCCAATCGATTTCTCTGCTTTGCTTTTATGTTCGTTAGAGTGGAAAATCCTTGTTCGCAAAGGTAGATTGTTGCAAAAGGCAGCAACTTTTTGACTGCCTCCTCGTGTGCAATTTTGATGCCTTTATAGCTCTTGACATCCAAAAATATGGCAGATCTGCTTTGTTTTTAAATGCAATATGTGCATCATTATTGCATCGAAGCTCAAGAAGTGCCTCTGCCAACCCTTGAGGCTCTTCTGGTACAACAGCAATTTCACATTTAAAGGGGTCTACAATCCAACTGACAGCATGTGAATCGGTAGCATTATCCCCAGGAATTTCATTTTTACCCCATTTTGGGAAATTTATCCCTCTTCCCTGACCACTGTTCTAGAATAACCAAAGCACTGTGACTTAACAAATAGCATGTTTTTAAGAGTTTTTTCTCATAAATGTTTAATTTTAAAGATATTTAGCTTTCTTGATTTTGCCTAGTATACTGGATTTACACACAGAGTAGGCCTACATGTTTTAGTTTAACCAATATTCATGAGAATACGGCGTTATCAATTCACTAGGAACATGTGTCCTGATCATGAAGTTGCCTCAGGGAGTTGCAGTGAAATGATAGTTTGAATCCTCAAAAATATTTGTGATGCAAAATGGCTGCCTCCACTGTGTGAAGAACGATGACATCACTGTGTGTAAAATTACCAGTTTGCCTGCTGGACAAAATCGGGGGGATACTCTATTCTGCAAAGAAGTCTTCTGGCTCATTAGAGTAACATGTACTTGTGTTGTAATCTGTGCATAACATTATGGGTAAGATCACATGACCTATGCGGGGAGAAAAAGTGATCCGTTAAAAATAACGACTTTAACTATTATTAGATGCAATGGAAAGGGGCTTAACAGACACAATATAAAACAATATACACTTCCTAAGAAAATTACTAGCACAAAATAAAGATGATGGTAAAAGCCTTTTAAAATACGTATAATGTATTTTAAGGTGATAGATAAACTATAATGAACAATGTTAACTAAGGTTCATTAAGGGTTTACTGGCGTTCTATTCTAAATAATTTAATGTTGATAATAAACACATCTTGCTAGCCATCTAAAACCGTGAGAAGGTATCATTAAGAGCAGTAATAAGATATAGCATATTAGGAAAGTATCCCTATTAAGCTACAATTATAATGTTAAATACACGTGTCCTGAAAATGCCTATAGCTAACAGAATAGGAAAAAAGAATCTGCAATTATAAATTGTAATGGGTAATTGGTTCAATTGCCATATTGCTACATTTCTGATTTAGTCGAACAATGTGATCATTACGCCACCAGTTTTGCCACCAATTTTCAATGGAGGTGTCACAATGAAAAATAATTGCAATATTCCACAATATTAACTGCACCCTAATTGCAAAAGTTTTGAAATATAATTACCATGAAAATGAATGCGACAGGGAACATTAGGTGTAATTAGTATTAAGGAAAGAAAAGAAAAACCTGTTAGCTTGTTATTGTCTCATAAGGTAGCTTCAAATTAGCTGGATGTAGAACACTTTCATCCAGTTTTACTATAATGTTCATTATTAATACAGACTGTAATACATTTGTTTGACATTGCCCACACCTGCCAACACGGCAGGAGATCACTTGTAATATCGCTGCTTCTCTGTTTCCCATAGAAACCATTAAGAGTTTCTGAAAAGTCTTGTTGTAAAGAAGAAATGTGTAGTGTGTTATACACAAATCAGACCAAGTTATGCCCTCTTGATGTTTTTATATAATTCTTTCTTCTCTGTCAGTGTGTGAATAGACAGGCATGTTCTTTAACCTTGGCAAGTTACTATTCAAATTCAGTCCTTGGACAATGCCTTTAAAAACATGATAATTACTGTTTGAAGTCCTTTGCACAATTGTAACAAGAATAGGGGGTTCCTAACTCTGCATTTTTTCAAATTGCGACATGCCCTTGGCCCCGAATTTCCCCCCTCCCCACCTCTGAGCCAGCCCTCCCCACTTAAGGCCTTGATATCCATAGTAGGTACCTGGAAAACTATTTCTATTCTTTACTCTTAATTTTTGAATGGCTATAGGCAGTTTAGATGCATTTTGGTCCCAGTGGGAGGTGGATTTGGGGCCCCTTTCTGATAAAGGCTGGTGCAACATGCTTAAAAGCCTCAGAGATGCCTTTGATACCAACAAATTCCCCTGTTTATCCTGCATAGAGTCTACTACTCTCTGCTTGGTTTGTTTTACATGGGTCAGCGAAAGACCTTGGCCAAGGCCATAATTGCTCGGGTTTGGCTCGCCTGACTTCCAGAGGTGGAGAACACTTGTCAATGACATTGTGCAACATGAGAGGTATGTGTATACTTGTGAAAACTAAATATCATAAGATCTGGTCTAGATGGTACTGTACTAGGTACAGGGCCTGTTCTGAGGGTCTGGAACCCTTTCACTAAGAATCCAAATGTTATATTGGGGGAGAGCCTCCTGGCTGGTCACCCTGTGCACTACATCTCTTATGTATTACTTGTAATTTCATACATCTTGCATTCATGTCTGTAGTTACATGAGCCTTCTTATTGTGTCTCTTTACCTATATGCATTCTGCCAGTTTTCTACCTATTGAGAACTTATACAATGTTTACTGACACTAATACCACACCTGTTGAGCTGTTCCTGTGATTTCTAATGGCTGAAAAATGTATTGTTCTTTCTATATGTTGGAGCTTGCTGAGTAAGTGTGGTATCTGTGATACCCCAATGTTTTGGTTTCTTTTCTGTTTGTTTGTTTTTTGAGAAATCAATAAAAACACGTATCTGATTTTTTTAAAAAAAAGGTAATTTCTGCCCACTTGCTAATGGATGTAGTATGATACATTAACATTCTAGAAGAATAAGAACATAATATCTGAACAATTGTTTTATGGTGATAGTACTACTTTAGGTAACATTGTTGGAATCATTTTGCAGGTATGTGTAAATTTCAAATCTTAGAGTTGCATGTAAGCACTCGCTTACTGATTGCAAACTGTAAAAATTGTGTCTAATGAATTTATTGATAAGTATAACATTGTCAGCCCTTATGTTCCATTATATTCCTGCCATAGACTATAGAGATATTAAAAGCCATTTTGGATTTGTACAACTAGTCACAGAATGTTTCTTTTTATTCATGTAACAATAGTAATGAGTGCACGTATTTATTTCCTATTATTTATTTATTATATATAAGCTTGATTGTGCATAAAACATTCTACACATCTACATTTTTCTGCAGTCATAACTCACCAGCATTGTTTTTGGTACTAGGGATATCACATCCTATAATGTTTAAATTCTAAGGTTATTGTAGTTCTATGACTTGGCCTTAAATCTATGATCACAGATCTCCTTGGTGACTTCTAATACCATTAGCATTAAAAATGTGAGTACAGGTGCAGATTGTGCATGTTGCTTTTAGATAAAGGGGGCATTTCAGTGCTACAATAACCACTAGAGTAATTCACTAGCAGGGATAGGGAGAAATGGCCTGACCAAGACCCCATGCAATGGCTGCCCTGTTTCGATGTTTGCCTATTAGAAATCTGCTCTAAATCTGGACATCTTTATTTTTTGTGTGTTTTTTTTATTGCACATCTACAGGTTGTTTTTTGTGGGAGGAGGTAAGGGGTTCATATGCAACATTTCTCTGACCTCCCTAAATGTCAATGTATTCGTTTAACTATTCAGTGTTTTGTTACAACTCCACCATTGCCTATTTAAGTGTAAGATTTTCATCTGGAAACAATAATATGTAAACCATGTGACATCAGCCCATCAACAACTGAAAGGGAAAATGTCAAGTTCTTAGGATTAACAAAGAAGGTAACATTATCAGCATTATTACATTATTTAGCATGGAAGAATTAAAGTGGACATTTTTGAAAGGACGAGGAGGATGTATATGGGATCTTAGTCATCATTTGAAAAGGTTAATTTTAGCTCTCTATTCTCTGCAGTGATTTTTTTTTTGGGTGAAATTAAACTGTTAGGATCATATTTTCACATCAGGAAACAAAATATGAGAACTAAGTGCTCAAGCTTTAACTAGCAATTTATTTTTAGCACACGAATGGGAATTAATTGTAAACTAATATATACCATCATGGCTTTATTCCCCATCCAAAACGCTGATTTATAATCTAAAAATTTTAGTTTGTAGTTTATAGTTTATTTTGATTGTGATAAAATATAGGATAGGACGGTCATTTCAGTCACACCCATTGCTAAGAGGGGCATAAATCAAGCAAACAGCCATGTAATCTTCATAGTCAAACAATAGCAGTAGAATGTCATACTGAAGAGCTCCATGACTTTCAACATGGCCTTGTCATATGATGCCGCCTTTCCAACAAGTCAGTTTGTCATTTTTCTGCCCTGCCCTGGTCGTCTGTAAGTGCTGTTATTGGAAAGTGGAAACATCAAGGAGCAAGAACAGCTCAGCTGCGAAGCATTAGACCATGCAAGCTCAGAAAACAGAGCCGCAGAGTCCTAAAAATCACCTGTCCTAGGTTGTAACATTCACTACTGGGTTCCACACTGCCTCTGGAAGCAACTTCTGCACAATAACTGTTCATCAGGAGCTTCCTGGATTGGATTTTCATGGCCAATCAGCCACACACAAGCCTCAGATCACCATTAGCAATGTCAAATCTCAGCTGGAGTGGTGTAAAACACACTGCCAACGGACTCTGGCTTCACCATCACAGTTTGACTGATGACTCTGGGTTTGGCGGGTGCCTGCAAAACTCTTCCTACCCAAATGTGTTCTGTCAATTATATAGTTGGATGGAGGAAGAATATAGTCTGGGGCTCTTTTTCATGGTTTGACCTGTGCCCCTCAGTTCCAGCGAAGAGAACTCTTAATGTTACAGCATACAGTGACCTTCTAGAGAATTGTGTGCTTCCAACTTCCAACTGGCAACAGTTTGCACAATGCATCAAAAAATGTTTTCCCAAGTTCGGAGTGGATAAACTTGACTGGTCTGCACAGAGTCCTGACCTCAACCCTATCAACCACCTTTGGGATGAATTGGAGCGCTAACTGCCAGTCAGGCCTTATCTCAACATCAGTGTTTGCCCTCACTAATGCTCTTGTGGCTGAATAGATGTTAATCCCAGAAGTCATGTTCCAAAATCGAGTGGAAAGCCTTCCCAGAAATGTGGTGGCTCTTATAGCAGCAAAAGGGTTACCAAAGCCATATTAATGCCCACAACTTTTGGATTCAACAAGCACATATAGATTTGTTTGTGTCCATGTAGTGTGTATATATATATATATATATATATATATATATATATATATATATATATGTATATATATATATATATATATATCATACAGAACCTATTGTGATTATGCAGTGCTGACATGTAGCGGACTGCTGTACATTGAGAGGTCATGACACAGAGAAATGACATACAGTGATATGAAATAGAAGATAAAGCTGGCCCCCTACATGGGCTTACCATCTAAGGAGTGTTGGGAACACTTGGTGCATAAGTTAGCAGAATAACAATTGTAGTTGCTGGAGGGTAAAAGGACCATAGATTGTAAACTTGTGTGCAGGGCCTTCTTACTTCATTGTCTGTATGACCCACTATTGTTTTATTACTGTGTTTTTCCCCAATTGTAAAGTGTTATGGAATTTATTTTATATAAAAAAATGTTGATGATGATGGTGTGCGGCTGTTGTTAGGAAGACATGAAATATGAACCAGTCCATGTAGAAATATGAAAACAGTAAGCAACTGGCAGCTAGAACTGTCCTTCACCATTGATCTAAACTGAGCGTTCCTTCTCTGCTGGTTCTGAAGGAGGGTGGTCAGCTTGGAGTAACTCTGTGTAGCCCAGTGTTAAGTCACCATATATCAATATAGATGCATTAATACCAATCACATGATGTGTCACAGTTTATGTTAATGTAACCTAAGCTACAGTCTATCCTGTTTAAACAAAACTAACTCTTAACCTACAAATTAGCTACACTGAAATAATTGCCTGAAATATGACAACAGGTAATGCTTCTCCACAGAATGTGTCACCGTAACTAGTAAGACCACCCAATGTGCAGGTTATAAGCGAATTACCACCTCAGGGCACGTTTTAATCGCTATACTGTACCATCCTTTCTAAAGTCTCCTCGGACTAAAATAATTGTCTTGTGCATGTTATGTACAGAATGAATAACACTATGAATAATACGAACACGCACATACAGTATAGAAATAGGCATATATCGTAATAATTATTATATCTATGACCTAATGCAGGGGTGTGCATAATTACTCTAGCTGAATTGCATCTCCCATTTTGTTGACCTTAGATGTGGAACTGTAAGACAGTTCTGTCACAGTATTTTCATGCGGAGAGCTATCATCTAACAGTCTATGGAGCTTTCCAGGAGGCTGGGAGCCATAAAAATGCGTGGAATTGAAATGTATTCATTACTTAATGGGTAGAGTGAAATTTACAATAAAGACTTAAAGCATTAATAATATAATAATGTTTTCTTAGAGTTTCTGTAAATAATTGATCCAGTTTGGGTGTGATTCAGAGCTTACTGTGATGTTCACGATATGTGCAGTGACAAGTGCACTCTGGTTAGGAGCAATATTCAGATATCTGTGATGTAACATTAACCCCTATGGAATATTCTTATCACACACAGGTTGAACCTGCTGTTTGGAGGATGGCCGAATTGGACAGATCTACCAATTCGGCACTTAGGCCTGATGATTAGATCACATGGGCATCTGTCAGTGCTGTGGACATGTGACTGGCAACTATGATCAGATTCGTTAACATGCCCAAAAATGATCCAATAGTTTTTGAGCAGATCAGCATATTGTGCTTATTGTTCTGGGGTCACACAGACACCAATAGTGTGCCAACATCACCTTGTATGTGCCCTAATCAGACCCCTATCCCCCTTGTCCAACACCCCAACCCTCTGCTTGCACTGTCCCCCACTTCTTACTTTTAGTGGAGGGGGGTGCGAGGTGCTGGCATACTCTGCTGCTCTCAGATTGGGAGGTGATTATTGCCCAGTACCACAATCCCAGCCATACCCACACAGTGGAGCAGCTACCCCTCCATGTTTGCGGCTAGCATTCAGCGTTGGGGTGCCACAGAGAAAGAACAACACTGAATGACGGAAGGCTGGGCCAGCACTTCCCATATGTTGTTATCTGTGATGGCTAAAACATCTCTCCAAATAATGGTTGGAAATAATAATTTTGGGTATAGCTGCTAATATAAAATGTTGCTAAATATTGCGCTTTATTTGTTAAATACTTCTTGAGTATTTCAGATTAATCATTGTTTACATTAAAACATCTCTTCTTGTTTCTGTTGCCTGGACATTGGAGTTGTGAGATGCTTCTTACTCCACTGGTACAGAAGGCAGTTATGACTGCTTGAATTATATGTTACACAGCAGGACGCGGATAGAAAGAACCATTTCAGAGGTTGAGCTGTTTTGTCTACTGGTGTTTGTGCAAAGTGATGATGATAAGTCAGGTATATTAATGCTTTGTCTGAGCTGTCCCACATCCTACCTTGTGCCTTATCATTATAGATACAGTTGTCTGTCATCCTACAAGAGCAGCAGCAATATATTGTCTTTCCAGTGTTACTGATACAAATCTCTTGACACACCATCATCTGCTTCTCGTGTCACTTTCAACACTTGGCAATGCATTGATTTACAGTTGGACTAACAGTTGCTCTTTTAATTTTGTGCACAATATTAAATTTACACTAAATACATTTTGTGGTGGGGTATTATTTAATGCAAATAATATATAATTAAAATGTTTTGAACTATTTAGTTACGGCCAACTGATTGCTGAAAAGGCCGGTAGAGGTACTAATTTAAGAGGCAGACTGTCATATATGGATGTTTTAAAACCTGTGCACAGTGATGGTTATTTACGAAAATTACTCAAAGGTGCATAGGGGGCCAATAGGGTGCCAATCAGACATGTGCTTTCATTGTCTGACCTGCACTAAACAAGTAAAAGCTAATTGTTGATTACATGCTATGATTTTAAAGCAGATGTGCACATTTTAACAATATTAGTAACTACTTTCTATAGTTATTTTCTTACCTCCCATATACTGTACATCTGTTTCCTTCACTTTGCTTAAATGCACTAAACAATATATGGGGTAGTTTTATCAATCCTTCTAAAAAGGAAGGAGGTGTTGCCCATTGTAACTAATCAGATTCTAGCTACTATTTTCTAGAATGTATTAAATGATAGCTAGGATCTGATTGGTTGCTATAGACAAAACCCCACTTTCTACCCCTATGTCTTACATATATTGGTATATAATGGCAGCATGTGTTGGAATGCTGTACAATCGGGGAGGCAAATTGAAAACACAGAGAGATACAATGAAACAGAAGGAGAGAGGGGCGATATACGATGTATGATAGCATTATAATGCTGCAACTCTCTGCCATATATTTCCTTCAGCAACTAAAACGTGCTGAAAAATAAAGCTTTTGACAATTCTTACGCAATACTCTTTTTAATCTCTATATACCTCTCTAATCATGTACCCTAATCACCCATAGACCTACACCTAGAGTAAGAAACATTAATAAAGTAAGAAACATTAATCTGTATTTAATGTGGATTGTAACAGTGACAGTTTGGATAATAGAAGGCTGATTGGTAAGGACTTATAATAGAAAGACAGGAAATGATATATGCATGTGTTATACTTTCAGTAGTGCTGTTAGTAAATTAGTGCATTTGGATGAAGAGACTAATTAGAAGTTTAGGTTTCATGATTTTATATTGACTCGTAGGTGGAAGGGGGAAGGAAGGACAAGGCCAAATCAAATAAGACTCCAAGGGCTAGATTTATTAAACTGCGGGTTTGAAGAAGTGAAGATGTGGCCTATTGCAACCCATCAGATTCTAGATATCATTTATTTAGTACATTATACAAAATGACAGCTAGAATCTGATTGGTTGCTATAGGCAACATCTCCACATTTTTCAAACCCGCAGTTTAGTGAATCTAGCCCCAAGACACTAAGCTTGTTATTTGGAAGTGATCAGGGCCAGATTATAGGCAGGACAAATGCGGCAGTCGCCCCGGGGGCCCATATAAATTGTCCCCACTTCCCCCATTTGGTGTGCCAGCGTGGCAGGCCATGTATTAAGAGCCATGCCAGTGCTGATATGTACTCTAGTTCTTCAGCCCTGCCCCTAATTTCCTCTCAAAAGATAAAAAGGGAATGAATATTACTACTGTATGTATGAGGAATCAGAGGGGATGCAGCTTGCACTGTATATGTGTGGAGAGCAGAGCGGGTGGCTGACTGAGCTCTTCAGGGGTGCTGGCATTAATGTGGGTTTCAACCTCAATGTCATATTATTTGACTTTCTGGAAACTCATTTATGGCTTATTACTTCCAATTTACAGCCTTTATAAAGGTGAATTCATTTACATACAACATATGTCTGATGGAAACGCCTGGGGCCCACATTGGGAATCCAACATTTTATGTCGGTATTCTATTGTTCTATAGTCTGGGTTTTCATCTACATCATCGGACCTTTTTCTCTACATGAGTACTATATGTGGTTAATGGATAATGTTGGAATTGAGGTCACACTGAAATCTCCCATCCAAGGCATATATAGTACTGCCTCATTCATAACCATTAGTTATTTAGAATGCAATTTTGAGACATACTTTTTGTTTTGTATGATTAGCCTACCTAAATTTTTGTTCAGTATTATATATAGCTTTGTTGGTTATGTGTTGTAAATGGCTTAATTTATTGTGGTGTTATTTTTAACATACTGTGGTATTTTGTAGTCTATAAAGAGTCATTTGAATTTTTTATTGACCCTAACATAAGTCCTATGTGTCCCCATTATTTTCTTTAGAGACGACACCTAACCAATATAAATATATGCAAACATTTGGAGTCCCAGCTTTAATAAACTTTTGTGTGTGTGATCTGTTTCCCATTCTAGTGTTCTGAACAGGTAGCAATGTCTGTAGCATCTAACTCAATTCACCAAGAAGTCCTATTCCTATGTATTGATGTGGACAGCACAAAGTGGTTGCCGCTGACCTTCTGTAATTTTGCATCTGTCGCACCTTCCCTCTTGATTTATAGCTAGACAGATGTGAAAAGTCAAACTTAGAAAGCCCATTACTATTTCAAGTGGTGGAAAACTAATTCTATTTTGTCCACCAATTGTAAGACATTTACATTAAAATTATGTTTTCCATTTGTCTGTATGTTTTAAGTAGAACCGCAGCATTGTATCTTGCCTTGTAATGGAAGCAGCAGCTTACGTCTTGTACTACAGGACTGCTATTCTATGTAAGAATACACTGCTATCTGTCTTATTACATAGGCTAAGAATACACTGCTTTCTGTCTTATTACATAGGCTAAGAATACACTGCTATCTGTCTTATTACATAGGCTAAGAATACACTGCTATCTGTCTCATTACATAGGCTAAGAATACAGCGCTTCTAGTAAGGGCAATGTTTTGAGTGTATATGTAAAGTGTGGCTACCGCATCTTCATAGAATCCATATAATTTTTATGCAAAATAAAATTCTTACAGCATGGGGAGATTCAATTCAATTCAATGCGATTTGTCATCAGACATCATCGTTACGGTAAGGGATCAATAACCATTTTTCTGTGCACCTCTATGGGGTGCATGAAAGAATGAGTGAAGAGTTCTTGCCAGACATCACCTTGGACTCTTCCAGAGGCACATCACGTTAAAATGAATATCTCCCTATGTGTTTTTATCCATTTATCAAAGTTTCCCTTTACAATGCAGCGCCGCTTGAAATTTAATCGCCGAACACGCTGAACACGCGGGTGTTGAAGAACCCGTATGTTCATACATTTACTCCCAGATGTTGATTGTTTAAGACTGGTTTGGTGCAATCCAAACAAAATTGACTGCTCAAATCTTACACCTCTCTTGACATTCACAAACCAGTGGTGACTGGTGATAAACTATTTGTGGTATACCATTATCTCCAATGCTCCTCCCTCTCCCACCATAAATCTTCCTGGAAAATAGTTCCCATACTCGCACAAAATACATTTGTTGTTGAATAAAATACTAATGTGTAGTAGTTTTTTTTAGAGATGAGCGCACTCGGATTTTGTGAATCCGAGCCCACCCGAACCTTTCCGATCCGAGTCGGATCCGAGACAGATCCGGGTATTGGCGCCAAATGAAAACTTAAAACCGAGGCTCTGAGTCATAATCCCGCTGTCGGATCTCGCGATTCTCGGATCCTATAAATTCCCCGCTAGTCGCCGCCATCTTCACTCGGGCATTGAACAGGGTAGAGGGAGGGTGTGTTAGGTGGTCCTCTGTCCTGGTAGATCTCGTGCTGTGCTTTTTAGTTCTGTGCTGTGCTGTTTAGTTCTGTGCTGTGCTGTGCTGTGTTCTGCAGTATCAGTCCAGTGGTGCTGTGTGCTGTGCTCTGTCAATTTAGTTGAGGGCATAGTTATTTCCCCATTATTCCCAAGTGTTTTAAAAAATAAAAAAAAGTTATAAAAAAAAATACAAAAAAATAATTTAAAAAAAATTAATTACAACAAAATTTGCAAAACCAATCCTGCAGTATAAGCCATTGGTACTGCAATATTATATTACAAAGTTCACTGATTCAGCAGTATAAGTCCAGTGGTACTGCTATTACAAAGTTCACTGATTCAGCAGTGTATAAGTCCAGTGGTACTGCTATTACAAAGTTCACTGATTCAGCAGTATAAGTCCAGTGGTACTGCTATTACAAAGTTCACTGATTCAGCAGTATATAAGTCCAGTGGTACTGCTATTACAAAGTTCACTGATTCAGCAGTATAAGTCCAGTGGTACTGCTATTACAAAGTTCACTGATTCAGCAGTGTATAAGTCCAGTGGTACTGCTATTACAAAGTTCACTGATTCAGCAGTATAAGTCCAGTGGTACTGCTATTACAAAGTTCACTGATTCAGCAGTATAAGTCCAGTGGTACTGATATTACAAACTTCACTGATTCAGCAGTATAAGTCCAGTGCTACTCTCCTGTGCCGCATATAATTTTTAAAGGCTTTGCCGAGTGTGTGTGGCTAAGGGGTACGCTCTCTTGTGCTACATATAATGGAGAACCAAAATTTGGAGGATAAAGTAGGAAAGGTCAAGACCCACTTCCTCCTAATGCTGAAGCTGCTGCCACTAGTCATGACATAGACAATGAAATGCCATCAACGTCGTCTGGCAAGCCCGATGCCCAATCTCCTAGTACAGGGCATGTAAAATCCAAAAAGCCCAAGTTCTCAAAAAATAGCAAAAAGAGAAACTTAAAATCATCTGAGGAGAAACTTAAAGTTGCCAATATGCCATTTACGACACGTAGTGGCAAGGAACGGCTTAGGCCCTGGCCCGTGTTCATGACTAGTGGTCCAGCTTCACCCAAGGATCTAAGCCCTCCTCCTCCCCCCCCCTACAAAAAATTTAAGAGAGTTATGCTGTCAGCAACAACAACAAAACATCAAAGAACTCTGCCTTCTAAACAGATGACATCACAAATCCCCAAGGCGAGTCCAAGGGTGTTGTTGGTTGTGAACCCTGACCTTCCCATCACTGTACGGGAAGAGGTGACTCCATCCAGCATTTGCTGCACGCCCTCTGCATATGCTGGAAGGATCACCCACAGTCCAGTTACAGATTTGGCTAATGAAGGTGTGAATGTTGTACACCTTGGGAGGAGGATATTGATGTAGCTGGCACTGAGGAGGATGTTGATGATTATGATGCAGACAGATACCAAATTGCCTTTCTCAATTTCTATTTATATTCTAGATTATATAATGGCTGAATAGTTTTCTCTTTTACTCCTAGTGGAGAGGGGATCTGATGCAGACAGATACCAAAATGCCTTTGTCCATTTCTTTGTATATTTGAATTTCTAGTTCTACAGTCTATGCAGGCTGCTTTATTTATATTCAACTACAAGTGTAGGGCGGGGGCATAGATAGCCACCAAAGTAACGTGGTCCATTTAATTTCACTTTCTAGCTCCACAGTCTGTGCAGCCTGCTTTTTTTATCTTCAAAGTATTTATATTTACAAGCCTTGCAATCTAAATTAACTAGAGGTAGTGACGTGGTAGAACTCCAAAAGGCAGTTTGGAAGCCCCTGTACAAACTGGCTCTATTTTTTAACTGAGTTGTCCCCCCTCCAGTGTGTACTCGGAAAGAGTTTTTAGTGCAGCGGGGAACCTGGTCAGTGAGCGGCGAAGGAGGTTGCTTCCTCACAACGTTGAAAAAATGATGTTTATAAAAATGAATAATCAATTCCTCAATGAAGTACAGCACTGCCCTCCAGACAGTACAGAGGGACCTGTGGTTGTGGAGTCCAGCGGGGACGAATTGATAATGTGTGAGTAGGAGGAAGTACACACTGTAGGGGGAGAGCCTGTTTAGTTTGTACAGGGAGAGATGAATTGTTTTATTGGTGTGGGGGCCCAAACAAACCAATCATTTCAGCCACAGTTGATTGGTAGGCCCTGTCGCTGAAATGATTGGTTTGTTAAAGTGTGCATGTCCTATTTCAACAACATAAGGGTGGGTGGGAGGGCCCAAGGACAATTCCATCTTGCAACTATTTTTTTGGCATTATGTGACCATTCAACAGTCGTTTGCCATGTTCAAAAAGTAAAAGAAAATGCCAACAAATTCAATAAATTAACTCAAAAGTTAAATGCCCTGTCATTATTTAAAACAAGAGGCTTTGACGTGCTAGAATTAGTGTAGTGTTAAGATGTTATAAACACTACACTTGGAACTTGGAGGAGGTATTGTGGCCCCGGTATCAAATTGGGTACCGGGGCCACCCCAATACGCAGTCCAGATACTTGTTTGGTGGAATTCTGACCAGTTGAGGGTTTTATTATTATATTGTGGGGACCACTCAATACCACACTACCACTCTATACCACTCTATTTAATACTTTAATTTTATTTAATACTTTAATTCTATTACTAATTCCCATAAAGAGGAACTCCCGCTTCTATTTAATACTTTAATTCTATTAGTAGTTACCATAAAGAGGAACAAATTAAACAAATTTTACCAAAAGTATAATATGACTTACAAACACTACACTTGAAAGATGGTGCCTTTAAATGAAAAAGTCAGTCTTCATTGCACGACTATGTGCAACAGGGACAGTTTTTTGGTTTACAAAGTCAACCAATAACACTTCGACCCTGTCTGTCTTTAACATACTTGATGGGATCTCAATGATGAATGGTCTGTACCATGGTTGGAGGAAGTATTGTGGCCCCGGTACCAAATTGGGTACCGGGGCCACTCCACTATGCAGTCCAGATAGAGGTGTATCAGATATTAAACAACGTTGACTGTTGCTGCAAAATTTTTAAATAATATTGTGGGGAACACTACACTACGCAGTCCATAAACTTTTTGGGTGGAATTCAGACCCGTGTAAGGTTTTTTAATAATATTGTGGCCCTGGTAAAAAATTGTGTACCGGTGCCACCCCACTACGCAGTCCAGAACCTTTTTTTTGGGAATTCAGACCCGTGGAGGGTTTTTTTAATTATATTGTGGTGACCACTCCTCTACACAGTCCAGATACATTTATTGGTGCGAATCATACAAGTTGATGGTTTTCTTATTATATATATTGTGGTGACCCACTCCTCTACGCAGTCCAGGTACATTATTGGTGCGAATCATACAAGTTCAGGGTTTTTAATTTATATTGTGGTGACCCACTCCTCTACGCAGTCCAGGTACATTATTGGTGCGAATCATACAAGTTCAGGGTTTTTAATTTATATTGTGGTGACCCACTCCTCTACGCAGTCCAGGTACATTATTCGGTGCAATTCATACCAGTTGATGGTTTTCTTATTATATATATTGTGGTGACCCACTCCTCTACGCAGTCCAGGTACATTATTGGTGCGAATCATACAAGTTCAGGGTTTTTAATTTATATTGTGGTGACCCACTCCTCTACGCAGTCCAGGTACATTATTCGGTGCGATTCATACCAGTTGATGGTTTTTAATTTATATTGTGGTGACCCACTCCTCTACGCAGTCCAGGTACATTATTCGGTGCAATTCATACCAGTTGATGGTTTTCTTATTATATATATTGTGGTGACCCACTCCTCTACGCAGTCCAGGTACATTATTGGTGCGAATCATACAAGTTCAGGGTTTTTAATTTATATTGTGGTGACCCACTCCTCTACGCAGTCCAGGTACATTATTGGTGCGAATCATACAAGTTCAGGGTTTTTAATTTATATTGTGGTGACCCACTCCTCTACGCAGTCCAGGTACATTATTCGGTGCAATTCATACCAGTTGATGGTTTTCTTATTATATATATTGTGGTGACCCACTCCTCTACGCAGTCCAGGTACATTATTGGTGCGAATCATACAAGTTCAGGGTTTTTAATTTATATTGTGGTGACCCACTCCTCTACGCAGTCCAGGTACATTATTCGGTGCAATTCATACCAGTTGATGGTTTTCTTATTATATATATTGTGGTGACCCACTCCTCTACGCAGTCCAGGTACATTATTGGTGCGAATCATACAAGTTCAGGGTTTTTAATTTA